>NC_140297.1:18665478-19125478 GCF_964211825.1 Aythya ferina
TTTGCTAATGCCTTGATGTGGTCTTTATTATGCAGAGGATACACAAAGCATAGGAGAACAACAGGCACCACCATTTACCGAGAGTAGGACACCCAAGTTGTATGAAAACGGTCAGCCCATATAAAACTTGTGCCAAAGGCTTCTGTGCCACAACCAAAGATAATCGAGCTTTCAAAGATTTGTAGAGAACATACTCAGAAAATATCTTATTATAGTTTTCTAATCATCAGCAGCAACTGCCAGCAGTAAGGAATGAATAAGCAAGGAAATGAAAGGGAAAAGTCCCTTAACAATATATTGGTGCTTTGCTAACTAAGGCCATGGCCAAAACCTGCAATGAATACATGTGCTTCTGAAACTGCAACATCGCACTTCCCAGCTCTGACCTCTCCAGGTGACTGAACATTGTCAACGATGGACACAGGAGAAATTCTCCCTCTAGCAAGCATTATGTGCCTGCTCTGGTGCCATTCGGGTAAAGTGGAAAAACAGAGAAATGAACAAGTCAAGTTGGCTTCCATCAAGTACATTAAAAAAAAATAAATATAGCTTCTAGAATTTGTGTTTGCAATTTCAGCTTCCCTCTCCATCATTTTCAAGGGACTGTAGAAAACTGAGTGTCACTCAGCCCAACTACACATTCCTGAAGTTGCACAGTACGCACTTGTGTAGTGGAAGCTGTTGATCTGAAATCTTCACCATTTTTTTCCTCTCTCACTTCTTACTTTGACAATATGGCTGGATTTGCTGCAGTAACAGTGATCCATGCCTGATGAAGCAAGAAGTTATATTCTATTCCTGCCCCACCACAGGTTTTTCCACTGGCAAGGGAATTGCACTAGCGGTATATAAACAATAGCTGTTCTCATCACAGCAGGCTCCGCACTTGGGAATTACAAATGACGTTCCCCAGGGCCAGAGATCAAAAGTCTGCAGTATCAAGTATCAAAAAGAAGAAAGGAGATAACCTGACTGTGGCAGCAGCAATAATAAATAAGTGCAAACAGAACAAAGGATTGCGCAGGGATGCGTCATAAACGAGCCGACAAAAGTTATCCGGCCAAAGGGGAACATGGGATAATTTGTTTCATTTGCACAGACAACTACTGAAATGTAAAATAAAATATAACTAAACGGCATTAACGAAATTATCAGTGGGCATTCAACACAGTTCTCCATCTGGCTTGAAGAAACACTGCAGCATACCAAGCTGGATTGTGCATTCAGACTCTGGACCTGAGCCAACAGAACAAAAAGACTCCTACTGAATCTGAGCTGCTTTGGGATCGTGCCTCCAGGGATAGGCAGCACTAGATGTTTTGCAATGAGAGGAGAGCACGGAGGATGAAAGACCTCCTTGGTCCCCACCATACAAGCTATATCACGCCCTGTTTAGTTACTTCAGCTAAACCTACCAACAGATTCAACAGTATCTGGCACACAAAGCACAGGCACTGGGATACACTGGGTTGCAGTGAAAGGAAAATTCCGATGCTACCTTGTAGAGAGGAGAAAATTTCCATGGGAAGCCTTGAAAGCAACAGGTTTTATTTTCCTTAACTTCTGGACTTCTAATTCCTATATACGCACATTCATTCCTCATAAGTCAAAGAAATCTGTCAAAGAAAAATTCCTATTTTCCACCTTAGCATATTCCCATACTTGAAGAGGAAAACAAGGAGTTCAAATACGGGGCCGAGCTATTGTTCAAACGCCTTTTTCTTGAGTACTGACATTTACAGTGCTATCTACTTTTGCTTTGCTTTAAAATAGCACATGGAGCACACAGCCTGAATCAAGACCCCACTGGGCTGGGAGGGCACGAAGTTTGAGTGCACAACCCCTTCCTGGAAGGTTCACTTTCTATTTTAGGCTGTGACTCAGCCCCTGGGTGGAGTGTGCAGAAGGGGAGAGCAGCTGGAGCCACAGAGTCCATGGTACCCAGGGCAGGAGGACTAGAGCACAAGGGCCAGACAGGGCCAGGAGCCAGGCAGCCTCACTGGCCACATTACAGCATCTCCTGTCACCTGGTCAATATTTTTTCTCTTTCTACTTTTTTTTTTTTTCTTCTCCAAAATCTCCAGATTCTTTGCCAATGGAAACTTCAAAAATTCAAATGATAGTCTCTTTATGCTTCTCTCTATACATCTTCTGTGTGATATTCAAGACACACAACTCTCTCCCACATATACCCCACTTTCTGCACTGCTTTTCTTCTTCCTGCCCTCCACCTCACACCATTGAGCAAAATCCCAGCATTGCTCAATGAAAATGTACTCTCATGCATACGCTGTCTTGAGCCATATTTTCTTGGACTTGTGTTGCATGACTCAGGGACAGAGAAAGAGGATATTGGGTTTATCTGAGCCTGTAAATACTAGGTGAAGTCACAGCCAATTGCTTTCAGGGTAAAAGGAAGATCTTTTAATATAAGCATAGGATCATGTGCTTTTCAACTGCAGCTATGTAATATATTTGCCTGAGGGTGTGGTTTTGTTTAGCGCATAGGTCTTCCTTGTTCTTGCTCCCTGTAGCCTTTACACCCTTGAAATAGAAACTTGTTTGTCAATCCTTGGGGTTAAAATATGGCAAATGGCTACTACTACAATTTCTGCATAAAGCACTAGAGGGAATAGGCATCACTGAGAAGCTTTTACTTGATGTAGTAAAAAAAGATCATACCACATATAAGTGTATCCTGAGGAAGGTTTCAGTCTAACAACACTGCCATCTGTAAGATACAGATCTGGGTATTTTTTTGAAGCAGAACAACAGAGGCACCAGACATATACTGAAGAGTAAACATGTAAAATCAGTTATGTTCTTTATTTCAATTCAGTTTGCATACTCAGTAACTTGCTGCATTTTGAACATGATTATATGCAGAAAGGTAGCAAACCAGCTATCCATCCACCCGAATGGCTCACATAGAGGCTGAGCAGACCAGTGTCTCTGGATACAGCAGAATACAAAGCTTGCTGCAGCTCCTGCCTCCTCAAACAGCCCAGCTACCCTGAAAGAAGGGCAGAGTCACAGTATCACAAGCCTTATGGATAGCAAAGGGCAAGCTGCCATTCAGTGGTTCGACAGCTGGTGTTTTCTGCAGTACAATCCCATCTGTCTTGTCCTCTGTCAGGACTAATACAACACTGTGCTATCTTTATTCTAAATTTCTTATGGCTGTCCTGCCTCATAGGTCACTCTCGCGGTCTGTCCCAAGGTGGTCCTCTCACAATGAAGAAATCATCCTTACTTCTGCCTCTTGGGCTGGGTTCAGTGCATCATTTGTACCCATGGTGTGCACCAGAGCAGCACATGGAGCCGTGCGTACACACACCAGGGAAATGCCAACTAGAGTTATGCCTTACCACTGATTCATTGGTGCCACACCAACGCTCCACCTCACCAGGCATGGATACTAGAGGTGTACCCTGACTCATGCCACTATCTGCTAACATCTCAGAGCAAAACACTGCCAAAGGAGAAAGTAGGTGAGGGTTTCTGACCTGGCAGACCTACCCATTGCTCTCCCAGGCCTTGTCTACATCAACAGAGAGCACAGCAACTGGCTTTGCCCCAAGGCTTTCAGCCTGCCAAAATACCTAGATGGAGCATGTTCCTTACATGGTGCTCATCTCTGCACTGTCCTGGAGACACTCTGGAGTTCCCAGCAGACACCTCTCAGGCATGCAAAGCTATTGCTTTTCTTACTCTCCTACTGGCACCTTGTAGTTCCCCGAGGAAACTGCACCTGTGTTCCTAAACTGGCTCACCCACCAGTACACTGAGGTCATCTGAAATGAATTTTACCAAGAGCTTGGAGAATCTTTGATGAAAAAGCTGCAGAAGCACTAAATACTGATATAAAACTGATAAATGCATCTGCAATACTGATAAATTCAAGGTGAAGAGATCTTTTTACAGAAACTGATCACAAGAAGAAAATCCTCTAAAATTGAGGCAATCCTTCACTTTGTTTCTGGAAAAAGAAAGGAAAGGCTTACTTAAAGAACCCCAAACCCAACAACAATACAATCCTCTCGTTTGTTCTTCCCTCATAAAAATAAACTGACAGCCTTTGAGCCCTAGTTGTCCAAACCCCTCAGTTTGATCAGTAGTTGCACTGTATGATACCACACCTGTCATGGCTGGTCCTTCACTAAGGCTGGGTTTCCACAGCTGAAAGCACAAATCAGCTTTTGCAAAAAACTGTCAGATACAATTTTTATATTTCTAAAATAATATTTACAAGAAGAAATAGTGCACTTGAAAATTACAGAATTGATAAACAGTCTGAAAATGACATTTTTTAAGTACATGTACCACGACTGTCTTTCTAAAGCCAGATCCTTCTCATGCTATCAGACATCACTTTGTCACACATATTTGCTCTTGCCTTTTCTTTGTATGTCTTTTAATTCCTATAAATTTCCCCATAATGTTGAGACATTAAAGAAAAAAAACAGGCCGGCTGCAGCTGCGGGTTCCTCCAGCTGCCCAACGGCATACTTACAAACTGCAAACACATTAGCATCACTTTTAGCTTTTTCTGGTCAGGAACTTTCCAATGAAAAATACTTTCAACAGACAATGCTAATTCAAAAGAGCCGAAACATTTGGTAAAAACATCAGTAAAGCAAACGTTGCTTGGAAAAAAAAAAACACCCAGCAGATTTCAGTCAAACACCAATATGGGTTCTTATCAGACAACTCTGGAGTGCTCTAAAGCTTTGGCTTTCCAGATCCATAGATGTGGGGCAACTTGGTCAGTCTGCCCTCAGGTAGGCACCCCAGGTCTTCCACGGTCTCTTCAGCAGAGCCGGGTACTCAACAGTTGTGCACTGATCTTCTAGACCATGGAGTAAGATGTGCAGAAGTTTCAACATCTATCGCTCCTCAGCAGCACTTCCAGACTAGTTTATTTGGCAATTTTGGCTAAGGATGGGCTCCCTGATGCCCAAAAGAGACAGTTCAGACCCTAAAACAGCTAGCCTAGCTTAAGCTTGGAGACCTGGCCTCACCTAAGTCTCGCCCCAGAGTACAAGGCTTTAGGATCTGCCAGTTTTCACAACAGTTTTTCATCATGGGAACCACATGCTGGTGATTCCAAAATAAAACTGATTTCAGTGTTCAAACTTCCTGTGAATGGGGAATTCTGAGACCCAGCTTGCTCTGTTCTTGACATGTCCCTTATATTCCCATTGTCGTTTTCCAGATACTTTTCCAGATAAGGAATTGCAGAACTCCCTGAGAAATCTCAGCATTTATTGTTATTGCCTTCCCATCCTTAGCATGTATCTGGGTTTCAGTTTTTTAGCTTCTTTTGCATAGTTTTGGTATATGTTAAGCTGTAAAATCTCTGTATTGTGGTGCAAAAAGAGCTGAGCTTAAAACTCAGAATATCCATGAAACTGCAATTCTCTGATTCTAGTGCTTGCACTAGAACAAAACAGTTAACGGAACATATATCGATATGGCAAAAGAATTGCTGGGTTTTCCTTCTTCCATCTATGTTATTAATTCTATGTGTTTTCCTTTCCCTGATCAACAATGCTGCAATCAGCCAAAATAAGATGTTTCTTAGGGTGAGCCACTCTTCCAGTTTCTATGCTCATACATTTATTTTGCCAGGCTTGCCTGGCCAGAGGGTGACATGAACACAGCAGGAGAACCAGATGATGATGTTCACTATCCTGAGAGGTGGCAGTCAGAGCACATAAACATGATTATCCAGAAAGGAGACGTGCTGCCCTGAGTGAATCTCAGTCAGGAATCATCACCATACTATTTGATATCACTGTGGCATCCCATCCCCATGTCTTCCTACCTGTAGTGCAGGTGTACACAAGGGGTATGGCATGAATACCCCTAAGAATTTTTAGGGTACAGTATTGAAGGCACACATACACTAGCTTGAATGAAGCACAGCTCAGCCACAGCGTTATTTCCCTTTCCATATGACAGAGCATCAAACACATTCTTAACATTATTGTCCCTTACTTTATACCTAGATCTTTAATGCACACTTGTGTATGAACCCAGTCCCTGCAGCTATCCAAATGTTTTACCTTAAGGTACTTTACATGTCTCGGTATGTCCTTTTATATCCCTGACTACATATAAACTTAATTCATACCATATCCTAAAGCTCCCATGGGGAAAACAAAGAATACCTGTTTCACTTTTTACTGAATATAAAACAGATCTGTAAAATTCTAAGCTAACCACAAAACAAATTTAATGGTGATATCAAAAATAATGTTTGATTGCTTCACCTTGCCTCTAAGTCAATGTGCATGCTGAAGGTGGATCTTGCAAACAAGCAGAGAGGAGAGTCTCAAACCAAATCCTACACAGTCTGCTCTTTCAGGCATAATTTTCCAGCTGTCCTGATGCTACTCTGGTTATTTGTTTCTACAATTAAAAATAGTAGCAGTCTTATTACACGCAGTCAACATTGTTACCTACAGACAAATATCAAATAATCTTTGTTAAGATTTTTGCTCTGAAATAATTAAAGCCACTTACTGTTACTTAAGGAAATCACCTGTATGGCTACAGCAGTAAGATGAACATTTGTTTCCACTTCTTCTAATAAAGCATTTTTTGTTTTCAGCCTTGAGTCTAAATCCTCAGTCTACAGTACAGCATTTTATAAATCCGTGCCTTCTGGGAAAAGGTTTTTAAACAGTAAAAATGTTCCTTGTTCTCTCTGCTCACAACAGGGGCAGGCCATCTTGCTTTACCCAGTCATCTAAGTAATGCTGCCTCAATAGACTGAAGTACTTTTCCACATGACAAGCCTGCAATTTCTCCTCCCCTTCGAAATTAGTCACTAAATAACCTCCTTGGCATGTCACCCAGTCACAAACTGTGCAACACTATGTGATTCAATCACTCAACCATTTTTTAATGCGCGCCTATAAGATGCATAGAAAGAGGCTAACATCATGGAATGAAGTACAAGGGAGACTCACAAAGGGGAAAGCCATAAATAAAACTAGGAGTAAACTCCATTTAGGTAAGAGAGTGCATGTTAAAGGTAACTATATAAAATGCATCCATATTAATTCTCCAACAGGAGAAGACCTCCAATTATTTAGCAAATCCAGTACATACAATTCTAGGGGAAAAAAAGAAAAATACAGCCATTATTAACCTTGGCAGCTTTTTGAATGCTCCGCTTTGTGGGGACACCTAGTAGAAAGAAGCGTGAGCCCCTCCTGCCAGGAGAAGCACCTAGACACAGGAGCCGGCTGTCTACTCATTAACCAGGCACCTGAGCCGCTTGGCTAACCTGAACTTTGGGGCCCCCATAAATCAATTGCATGGTTATCTCTGCAGCACACCATGCTAGCCATTAGGATTACCTTTTTTTTTTTTTTTTTTTTAAAAAAAAGGCACAATAGAGATGGCAAATGTCCAAAAAAAAAAAAAAAGATAGAAAGCTTGCCTCCCTCCCTTCCATCACCTCACTCCAAAAGACTCAATAACATGGAAAATGTACCCTTAAAAATATGGTATTTAGAGTGTGAAAGAGATGGCACTTAAACATCATAGGGCAATCTCATGACACAAGCACTTTGCAGCACTGCAGTTATCTTCTGTATTTTTTGTGTGCTTTTTTTGTTTGTTTGTTTGTTTTTATGCATGTAAAATATTGCTTGTATCATCATGGCTGGCATTCAGAAGAATCAAAATACAATTTAAGTGCATAACCCCGAGCTAATATCAATATAAAGAACCATTTATAAGGGGACCTAACTGGAGTAACATTTCTATTTTGCAGTACTCCCTCCTCTCAGTCTCTCAGCCGTGAGAGAGGGAGGCATCACTCATTGCTGTTACAAAAGGGTAAGCTGACACAAAGCATTTGCGTAACATGACAAAGATCAGAGCAGATCTGGTAGCCAAAACTAAAAATCCAGGTGTTCCACCCCTTACTACACATTCCCCAAGAGCAGAAGGAATCATCCAGATTTGCAGACAGCTGTTGAGTCTTCCCATTATAAATTTGTACACCATTATTGGTCTTGACCAGAACTTCACAAAATTTCTGTGTAGCGTAACTTAATGTAAGCAGTCTTTTCAAGAGTGTAAAAGTATTTGTCTTAAGTGTAGCATTTCCAGTTTCACTGTGAAAATATTTTAAGACATTATTTTTATTAAATATTTGTACCAGAATTATAAAAAAGTAACATCGTGGCACAGAAACAATCTTAAACCTATTTATTTTCATTTCAAATTTAATCAGTCAAGGCTTGTTTCTTGCAGTATAGGAGTAAAGCAGTATTTACTGTTGAAGCATCTGGTTTATATTTGGCAGGTTTTACTAACCAGTCAAGTATCCCCTTTTAATGAATGGAAGTATGACCCAGTTAAAAATCTGCTTATCTCTGCTGACCAACTCAAAAATATCAAAAGTAAAAATACAAGCAAATTATCCTAATACAGTTTTGTGTCACACATGCCTTCCAGCAAGCGCAGAGTATAGTCTGCCATCCATGGTCTTCCTTACAGGGGAACAAACCCGCAGTGAGAAATCACATTATTATGCTAATATGCAGGATAAAAAAGACCTCTATATTTCACTTCTGTTTCTCTGCACTGAGTTGCAAGCTGGTAGGATGCACATTTTCAGTAATTGGACTCCAGCATGATAAAGTATATCCCAGAACATCAGGCACACTATAACTAGTTCTCCATACATCTGGCACTATATGCAATAGTCTCCAAGTATGTCTGATGCATATGAAAAGTTTTTCATATGAGGAATGAATCTTCTTTTAATTTTAAAATACACCAGGCACAGTATCATAAATAGTACACAGATATATCATTACCAAGGCTGTAATTTAATTTGTAGGTTCTAACAATGCATACAAACCATTCAAGTATCACTTTCCATTTCAATTACTTTATCAGAGCCCTCAAGCCTTGTCTAACTTGCCATGTATCATCCTGTGTTTAATTACTTGCCATATATTTGTTTATAACGTACTGTACAGAACAATAGTTCCTTTCCAGTTTAGCCCCCCATATAAACAAATGGTATGCCCCTAAGAAGCGCAACACCCTACACTTCACCAAGATCAGACCTGGAAGTATGGGCTAGCCCATTGCTTTAAAATCTTTGTTAACGTCTATGGTGATAGGCACAAGTTACCACTGAGGTTTATCTCCGGTCCCCCTACTTTTCTTCTACATTATTAACATTAATTCAGGACCCTTGGAACAATTTGCCCATCACATTAATTTATTTTCTCTTTGCTCCCCTCGATTCTCAGTAGAAAAGTGTTAGAGACACATTAGCGAAATGCACAATTATAAATTGAGACAACATTTTGAAGTCTGCTGTGGGGTATACATGTGAGGCATAGATGGAACTGGCTTATTGCTTGACTGCTGATCAAAGTTCTTTCTGTTCCTGATAACAGCTCTTTTGGTCCCTATGCCCTTAATAATACATTCATGGATGGAAATAATGAAGCAGTTAATGTTTGTACTGCTGTAAACAACCATTTCCTTAACACAAAACAGGGAAATTTGCAGGCTTGATGGCTTGTCACTGACTCAACTGTTTTGCTCTCAGTACTCAGGAGGAAAGCTTGTGATGGAGTCAATGGGGTTTTGCTAAAATGCAACAAGTTAGTTCAATCCAGCAGAATCCAAGTGGGAAGACAGTTTGCTGATGAAGTTTTTTACAGCTGTTTTCTGAAAGAAGCATTATTTATTTTCAATGAAGGTCTCACATGACTTCATCACTCCTATAGCCCACCCAGAACCTAATCCTGATCAAAGAAACCGAGAGTGTAGGAGGACAGAGACCTGTGTGTGGACTTGTTTGTAGAACCTCCTAGGTCTCCAGTTACACAAGGTAGCATGAGAGCTACCATCAGCATCTTTCTTCCCTCTGCACAGGCAAGCACCATGACAGAAACCTCTCACTGGGGTTATCCACTTTCTGCAACAAAAGCAAAAAGACCAACCCCTAGCTTTGCCTCTAATCATTCAGCAGAGGAACAAAAAAAAATGGTCATATCCAGCCCTGACCTCAATCTCAGCTGCTGCCCCACAGCAAAAATGGGGAGCAGATCACAGACCCCCCAGGTTGCTGTCCTCCACAAAGGCACCAAGGCGTCAGGCACACCAGCCCCCGACCATATTCATATCTACAAAGATTTGTGGGGTGCCTCTCTGAAGACTGAAAATCCTACAGGATCTCTTCTATGAATTTAAGAGGCCAAGCTAAACAAATAGGGTGGGAACAGAACAGTTTTGGCTGCCTGACATATATTGGACTTGATATTATATGCAGACTGCACTATCTTCTCCTAAACATACATGTTGTTTGTTATTCCCTTTGTTTACTGATTCCTAAGGCACTTGGTGAAACAGATATGCCTGGGGGTAGATATAAATACCATTTATCTACCTTGGGCTAGATATAAATACCGTAAAGTGCTCTTATGCTTATGCCAAACTCCCTAGTTCTGGGGAAAAAAAAAAAAAAAAAGAAAAAAAAAAGAAGCAACGAACAAACAAACAAACAAAAAACATCCCACACCACACATTGCTACTAGCTAGAAAGAACCACTATAAAGGGGACAGGCAGCTCTAAAGGCTCACTGCTGGCAGTGCAGTGCAGTCGGTAGAAGAGCTGGCGCTCACAGTGAGGAGCAACCTGCACACAGAGCCTTTGAACCAGCACACAAGCGAGCATCTGAGCTCCAAGAGAACAACACCTCCTTGTAACATGTAAAGCAACAGCATGTTTACATGCATACATATATGTTTGCATGCCAGCAGCACATTTGTGGCCTCTCCTTTGGTGATGGTTAATCAACAAAATCAGGAATTCTGGATTTTTAGGGATTTAAAAAATTAAAGGAAAGCGAGTACAAGCAAGCAAATCCTGGAGGTGCTGGAAACTCTATAAGCCTCTCAAACTTTATTTTAAGTATACTTGAGCAAATATAGCCAACTCTCTCTGGAGTCACATGAAGAAGGTTCTGCAAAACTGAACTATTACGTCAGGTCTGCAGTCTGTCTCTCTACCCTGTAATTTAAACCTCATGCTTCCCCCTCATTTCTGTAGTGATTTAAACAAAGACATTTTCCTAGCCATAGGAAAGTATCACAGCATGTATCACAGACATACATGCACTCAGCATTTCCCCAAAAGTTAAGATGGCACTATTAGTTGCTTTGCACTGGGGCTGTCTCATCCCATGTTGTTCAAAGGCAGTCATCTAGGCACCCCTCCGAGTCAGCTCCTTCCCTCCCTGGCCGGGTGGCACAAGCTGCCCCTTGGTGTTCCCTGCCTCTCCCCACTGACAGCACTGGGAGGCAATTTCTACCACAAGTTTATAAGGGTTAGGCTTTTTTCTTATTTTTATCACGACCCTGTCCATATGTCTTTTCATTTAGCTCACTCTCTCTTCTGTTTTTCAACCTATTGTTTTCCTTTTTCCTTTTTTTCCCCCTTTATAAGTCAAGCTGAAATACTAAAGCTAGAAGGGATAACAGCAATTTCATTCCAACTACTGCTGCTTGCTACTCCTTATGATGGACTTTACTGTCATTCACCTTGGTGGATCCAACCTGGCCTGATTAAGCTAAGAATTCAATATCCCTGACGTGAAGCTGCTAATAAACATTATTTATTTATTAACAGAGCAATACAGAAGCACCTCCACATGTCAATCTTCTTATCTTCTGTCCTACTATTAGCACTTTTTCTTATTCCTAAACATTTTCAAGCCTAAATGTAGAGGACTGAGTTTGTAGCATGATTTTTTTTCCTGCTTATCCCACATGTAATGCAGAAATATTAATAAAACACATCAATAGTGAAAAAAATATTTGGGAAGGTAATAGAGAATTCTGAATGTAAAACTCTAGGAAAAAAAGAGGAAAAAAAGAAAAAAAAAAAAAAAGGAGGGAGGAGAATGGGACAGGGTGAAGTACAATACTAAGAGTTTGTGAAAGAGTAATACTGTAGATGGAGTGCTGAGAACTAAATAGGGAAAAAAGAAAAGGATAATAGAAACAAAAAACGGAGAATTAAGGAATTAAGACAGAAGGAGGTAAGGTACTGATGGGAAAAAGACAAATTAAAGAGAATATGAAGAGAAATTCAACATAAAAAAAAAAAAAAGGAAAGAAAGAGTGAGAAAAAATGAGTGTGGAAGAACATGAATTACTTCAAACTTTTGTCAAGGCTAGAAGATTTTGCCTTAGTTCTTGTTATTACTATGCTGTAGCCTAGCATAGCAGGCACAGGAGGAAAGAGGGAGAGAGGAAAGAGAAAGAAGAAAATACATCCAACATAAATTTCTTTGGTTTGGGCTAATATTCTGAGGATTTCTGTTTTTAGTTTAGTTTTCTTTTGTTTTCAGGGGTTGTGAAAACATGAGGGTGGCTTTTAGGAAAGAAGTGAGCAGAGCGTTCCAGGTAAATGCCAGCTGGAGTAAGCCCATAAAACACACGGAGACATGGGCATTCAAAGCAAAGATGTTTGAGATGCACTCAAAAGCTACAAAAGTCTTCTGAAATCTAGAACTAAGTTGAGCCACTCCCACTGGAGTTGGGATTAAGATTTAACATAGCTTTGTCTCCTTCAAACATCATAGAAAACAGCTCTCTACAAGTCAGGCCTTAGTTCAGCATCTCCAAGACTTGCTATGTAGTGGGACCGAGTGCTGAGCAATAACACTGAGGGTGATGCCACCTTTTGTCTGGTCGCTAGTGGGGAAAACAGAAATTCTAGGCTGATGAAGTCACCACCAAGCTCTGACAAGTGGCAAGACATCTCTGTATGTGTGTCCTTCTCACAAAACTTTTTCGTATATTAATTCCACACAGCTATGACTGCTTCCCCAAATACACCTCCACCTCCAGAGCTTATTGGTCATCATAATGCCCAGGTGTCCTTCTAATTCCTAGACTAAGATCACTTTATTCACGTCTAAAACAAGAATCCAATGTAAAGAGAAGGGGAAAGCAATAATAGACCGAGCTTCTTGCCATAAAAAGAAAATTGAGTTTACAATATGCATCAGTTAGATCTAGATAAGGAGCAGGATTTACATTTGGACTAGCCTGGTGGCATCGGTAGTGAACCTTTTTACACTCCCTAGCAGACATTAGTACAGATTAGCTGTCCATGGGACACAACCTTGGTGACACTGGGTGATCTCTCCTTGCTGGGGAAGGGAGCACAAGGCCACACAGAGCTGTCCCCAGGCTGTACCACGAGGACCTCCATGCATTAGGCAATCCAAGCAAAACAAGGCATGACACACAGCACATTTTGCGTTAGCCCAACTGAAACCAATTGAAATCACAGTGCTGCTGTGTGAGGGTTTATTCCCCCAACAACATTTCATTGTTTGAGCTATTTCTCTGCTACCGGTCTGCATTACTTTATCCCTGATCAGCAAGACGGACATCCAGACCAGTGAATGTAGCAGACACTCCCTTCTGCATATTTATGAGTGCATTTCATTTCCTACAAGCAAATGGAATGTGAGAGTTAAAAAAAAAAAAAAAAAAAAAGCTAAAATTATCCAATTAAGCAGAGAGACGTTAATAAATCTCTCATGCTTGATTTTCCAATGCTTCCTCAGTGCTCTTTCCAGACAGAGTAGCATGGTGAGTACACTAAGAAACCTCTTAGCATTTCAGCCAAGATTTTTCAGAGTGTTATCACAAATGACAAAAATATAAACACACTGAAACATAACACATTTCAGTCCTAAAAAGGTCGGATTTACATAATTACATCATTGGTTTGCCAATATCCACATTTATCTCATCAGTATAGCATGGCCCACCCAGCCCATAAGCTATTAGACTGTTTGGACTGAACATATAAAAGCTGTTACTGATTTTTTTTTAAGTTCACATTATGACACCCCTCAAAACTAGGGTTGAATTTGAACCAACTGTTTGTTTCTTTTTGCTTTTCCACAGCTGCTTTTGAGGCAGAATTTTCTGAAAACAAACAGGAGTCATGTAATTCATGAAGATGCAGCAAGCATTTCCTTCCCCCCGTCCCGTTCCCCTTGAAGAGATCAAGCACATCATGCACATAGCACAGACAGCCACCACCAGCACAGGGAGCCAAACCCTTCAGACCAGTCTCAATGTCAGCACTTCCTCAGGGCACTGCTGAACTGATGGGGTCATCCCTTTTTTTTTCCCAAAAAAGGAATAGTTTCAAACATGTACATTTCTGGTACAGATCAGCATTTTTATTTGGTTTAAATATGCTGTATATCAGATTTCTTTTCTTTAAAAAAAGAAATACTGTTAGTAACTGAACTCATAAATCAAAATAAATGCATGGCTTTCTGACTTGCTGTACTAACGACTCAGCTTTTATTTTTGGTCCATATTTGTATTTTTTCCCACTGTGCTGAAGCCAAATAAAACTGAACAAGTTGATATGGTTAAATGAACATAAAGGAAAGCATCACACTTGGTCTCATCTGGCATTACCTAACAATAGAGTCAAAACACGATTTCTATTACAGATATATGCAATTGATTAGGAATATAAACAATATAAAAAATGTTACAAATCAGAGCCGATGGGTAAAAAAACAAAGCAACATGTCCACACTTGTAACCACCTATTTCTGTCAATGTAAGGGTGCAGCAAATCAGAAGAAGTTGCTGTGCTGAGTTTTGGCCTCAGCGCTGTCAGCAGGAGAAATGGTCATGGAAGCCACAGAACTGGATTTTACAATGTATGTGTCCAAGCTGGACTGCACCTCTTAGCCATAAGGCCAAGCAAGTATTTGCAGGTGTAAGTACATTTTTTGCAACGTTACAGGTGCTATCACTGCAGCAATCAGTTTGAGCCCTACATTTTCTTTTTATTTTACTTCCTTCTATCCAGAAAAGCATACAAC
The DNA here is from genome assembly GCF_964211825.1 of Aythya ferina. Taxonomy (NCBI): domain Eukaryota; kingdom Metazoa; phylum Chordata; class Aves; order Anseriformes; family Anatidae; genus Aythya; species Aythya ferina. Next base: position 18,680,400 of record NC_140297.1, read on the forward strand.
CTGCCATGGTCAGCATGACTGCAGTAAATAACTTACTTTACTCTAAGGTGAAGCTATCTATAGTAAACATTAAGTGACTGAGGGACTAGCACTATACCCAACACACCCTGTTGGTCTTTTCACTCAGTCACACAGAACTTTGATTTGCAATGATGTAAGAAAGGCATCTACTCATGCAAAAAATAATTGCAGCATCACATCATTTCTCATGGAGTCCTGTTGCCTGCTGTTATTTGCAACTGTATTCCTTTTGCCAGCAGAGGCTTTTTTTAACCCCAGATCTCACACGTATCCAAGGAAAGATATTTTTACTTCTCATATTTTCAGAAGTCTGATTAGTTTTCCAGAGCCCACATAAGAAAAAGTACAATCCAACACGGAGAAGAATCAAAGGCCTCAAATATGTACATGTGTTCTAGACACCAGGTACTGGCTTACTCTTTTTTTTGTGTCAAAGGAAGATGGGGACAGAACTAATTCCCTCCAGTATTCACTAGGCTTAACCTCAAGCAGGCAATTAACAGCGTACTGAAGGGAAGACTTGGTGGAAAGCAGAGAATTTGGGTCATGACCATGAAGTATCACATTTTGGATTTGTGAAAAACTTCTTGGGAAATCTAAGGCCCTGACTGACAAAAGAGCAGGAGGCTTGAACACAAAAAACACATTGCTTCTAACTTTTCTTGGGTTCCAAGAATCATGATACCAAACCGCCACCTCCACATGGTGATTTTAAAGCTTTGTTCAAGTAAAAGATCCTTTGGAAAGCTAACTGGAAATCACAAAGCTTGCCTGGACTTTGGTACTAGCTCAGAACATAGGGGACTCCAGCAGTTCAGATAAGCTACCAGTTTACAATGGAGGTAAAGGAGGAACTCCCCTCCAAATAAGCGAGGTCACGGCCATGAGCATTTTTATCGTCTGCCAGTGTGTGTTTAGGGAGCTCTGGCAACATCTGACCCCACCAGCTACTTAGGAATTTCAAGTAAACAGCCAAATTAATGCGAATTGTTCTACTAAAAGCAAGGGCAATTGAAAAAAAAAAAAAAAAAAAAAAAAAAAGAGTAAAACATCTAAAGAATTGGAACAAGGAAACATTATGTAAAAGAAGGTGGAGTAAGAATAAAACCAGAAACCAGTAGACAATAAAAATGGACTCAAATCCAATCCTTATGTTTTTATTCAGGGTAAGTTCCCAGTGAAGGCAGTGAAAGCTTTACCGAGAACCTTAGACTTATGTTAGAGATAAGGCTTCCCATTTTAATGAAGGACTGAGGAGACCTTCACACGAGAGAGATCAGACGTTGTCATTAAGGAACTTCATCAGCTCCAGGGCAAGCTCTGAGCAGACCTCAACACGAAAGACAGGCTGGCTTGAACATGGGCCTGTTAATGGGAAAGAAAGTGCTTTCCCCAACAAAATGCCACAAAAACAACTGTATTGTGGTTGCAAGTCGACCTGTTTCCACAGAGAAAACTCTCTGGGAGTTTCCAGGTAGCTGGTTTGTGATATCTACCATATGACACTCCTCTTAGGCTAACTGGAAGATTACTGCATGGGTGCGGCAAGCTCAGGTTCCTTCAACGTTTTAGTGTCAAGAACATAAAACTTTCTTTTAACAGCAAGATTGATGTAAACTTAAAATCCATCTGCATTATTTGAAAAAAAAATCTTTTAAAATGTTGGTATAGTAGCAGAATCTACAAGATTATATTCTTTATACAATATATATATATATATATAAAAATATATAATCCACCGATTATAATAAAAATATAATCCACCAAAGCACATAGCCATCCTATTAAAAATTCATGATACTGCATGCATCAAACTATACTGCAGGGTCTATATCTTTAAAAAGATTGACTTTTTGCCAGAAAGCATTTAAGATTTAGATATCGGTTTATGCATAGCTAAAATAAAAGCTGAAATTTTCTTTAAAATTCTACCCACTTTCCCACTATCTTAGGCTTTAAACAATAGTAGATATTGTATATCAAACAACATACGATTGAAAGAGAGCAGGTACATTTAGTCTTTCATCACAGTCTGATTTGGTACAGCTACTTCTCAGTGCATACTGCTCTGTAGTTGCATTAATAATTGGCAACTACTGACAAGTTATTCAAAGCAAAGGTAGTAAAACCATGCCAGTAAAAAAAATCAGAAAATCAGAGACTTCTTTTATATATTTTGTTCAAATCTCCGCAAGATTTGTAATGGCAAGTTGGAAAATAACATTTATGTTTAATGTATAACTAGTCATAAAACCTAGGAGTAGAGTTTGGTGATTTAGCAAGCAATTAAGCATTTATTTTCCCATACAGTTCAAGGAAGAAGAAATAGCTTTCATTGCTCTGATAAAAATTCTCAGTGAATCTGAAAATATCTTTCAGTTTGGGGAAAAAAAGAAAAGGGATCATGTATCTTTCAATATTTATAAGCATCATCTTACCTTACATTTCTCGGTGAGTTCTGTTTCTAGACGACTTTGGCAGGTATTTTAATTCAGAATTAGTTTCAGCAATACATGCCATTACATCTTCTCTTTAAAACAAACTGCTTTTTCTCTTTTCCTCAGACAAAGTATGTGGGCTAAAAGAGCTGCAGCGTCTCTGTTCAAGCGATTTCATGGACACTCAGAGGCTTACTGTATGAAAGTTAAATCTGAGTAAGGAAGGCATTTTTCCTGTCCCGGAAATCAGTATAACCAAAACCAATGCTGAGCTAATGAGAAATGTTTCTTCCATGTGTTCTGTTTGGCAGACACTGCAAGTCATATCAAGGAAACACGTGATGTTTATAAATACAATATGGCTCGTGTTGTCATAACCTCTCAATGACAAAAAGAGCATTAGAAAAAGCAGACAGCAAAACAGCAGGAAAGATGAGATTTGTATCATTTGGAAGTTCTCTATCAGATAATAGAGGTATTAGCGTTTGCTTTTTCTTTTTTCTTTTTCTGCCCAAAAGAAAACAAAGTTTTATAGTACTCGGATCAGGAAGGCAAACACATGACAACTTACACAAATGCTGTCTTATAGGCATCCTAGCACTAAAATGCATTCATTTCATTGCTTGAATTCTTTTCCAATACTTTTCTTCTAAATACCTCTACGTGATTCATGGAGTTGTTTTGTTTTGTGTATTTTTTTTTTTATTATTATTATTATTTTGTTTGTTTGTTTGTTTTTAGCCATGGTATGCAATGAACAAATGTAGTTTTGGCAGCATTTGCAGCTTTTATGTTTATTGATGTTAAGATTACAAACAATCCAATGAAAAGAATCTAAACATCTCAAAGAAGCTGGATGTATGTTTACAGGTATCTTAAGCACACAGGAGGATGCTCCTGCTTTTATTATCTCTCTATCTTTCCTGCAAACCAGCACTGAATTTCAGACTCCCTAGATGCTTCTTGGGAAGTTGTTTGAGGGTTTTTAGCATTTTTTTTTTAAGTTCACAAATTGCATCAATACGTAATGTAGATGAGAACTGAAGTGTTAGCAGCTTGCTAGCCAGGTAGTTTCAGGTGAAAAATTGAAAGTCGCTGTTGCGCAATTTTATAGTAAAAGCTATTCAACACAACCGTTTACCCAACTTATCAAATGTCTGCATCATTTTACAGAACAACTCACTTTAACTCATCCCATGTCACCTTGGCAGACCAAACCCCCATTGGTGCCAAGAACATCATCACCTTTTTGCCGTTTAACTCCCAGCACCGTGGAGTTTCCATGTACCCGCGCTCTCTGACTCAGCCCTGACCGAACTTGCCCTAATTGCTCTTTCTCCGAGAAACAGTCTCTGAAAGGAAAAACCTCAAGGTGTACCTCAATAAAACAACAGCCACAACAAGCATTCTTTGAATATTCTGGCCTCACCCACCCAGCTGAGGGCTGGGATAAAGGGCTGACCTGATAAGGTCTCATTCAAGTCAGGGAATTAAGCAAAAACATGGTGGTTCTAGAACATTTGAAAACAAAGTGTAACCCACAGACTTCATGGCAGGTGGTAGGGAAGAGAAAGAATGCCAAGCAAAATAGCCACCTGTTTGTTATAAAGTAAAAATTCCCCCGATTCTCAAACTGGCAGAGAGATGAAACCCAAAACAAACCACTGCATGAACCAACATTATTAGAATCCAACCGTGCTACCAGAAACGCAGACAGGTTACAGACAGAAGGGTGAGACTATAACTTAGGATTCTTCCTCTTTTAGGCACTCCAGAAAAGGAGGAACCAGGACAGAAAATGCACTGTTCACATACAGTGGGGAATCACTTCCACTTGAAGTCAGTGGTACGGCACCAGGAGGTCACAGCAACAACCCAGGACAAAAGGAGCTGTGACACCTCCAAAGACATTCAATTCAATACACAAAACCCCACTGTTCTTTAGTGTCCCCTGTTGATGTGGTATCCATATCCAACACCTAAATGTGAGACGAGATGCGACCTGGATCCTACAGTTAGAAAGTCTGAGAAAATCTTTTCCCCTTTGCATCTACACAAATCACAAAATGTTAATTATAATGGCAAAGAGAAGCTTGGTTGTGTACATGGGATTGTACTGGAATTCAAAAGAATGCTGGAGAGAATAAAAAACTCATCTGAACTTCCACTTTTGGACAAGAGACAGTGTTTTGTCAAAAGAAAGTATTGTTGCATGGAGACCTAGAAAGAGCTGATTAATGTTACATATTCAGGCAGCAGAATAAAAGAATGAACTGCAGCAACACAAAGACTCCAAAGAAAACAGCTGCTACAGATTTCCAGTGTACATGTTGGGAAAGGAATAACAAAACAAAGGAAAAGCACACATGCAAATATTCAGTGAGACAGCACTATGTGGCTACCTCTTGCTTGAAACAGCGTTCAACATAGCAGACCTGTCAAACAAATCATGCTCTTCAAGATGTAAATGGCCATGACACAACACCGACAAGCAAATAAGGCACTCTGAATGATTCAAAGAGAAACTGTTGTTTAGAACTTGTTTACACCCCACGCAAAAGTCTTTTCTTAAACACAATGCATTCCGAAAGACGCATGAAACAGAAAGACCAGGAAAATTAGAGTTAAGGGACGCAAGAACTGAGTGTTTTGATACGACTTCTGAATTTCACAGATCCCACATTCCTATCTCACATTCTGAGTCTTCTTGTCCATATGGGTAATACTTAATACTTCAAGTGTTACTGCCAATTCTTATACAGGTCTCACATCTGTTTGGTAGTTAAAACAGGTGTCCAAGCTGGCAGCTAACATTATTTTCTGAGATTATTCTGGGTCTGTTACATGGAAATGATTATAAATCACATGAATAAAAGCCTGAACATCATCAAACCTAAGGATAAATGTTCCAAAGGGACAAGAAGGCAAACGGTAGAAAAATCTGTTAAGGCAAAACCTTCCCAAACCTCAAAAAAATAAAGCTTTAACTCACACATGGCAGGAGATACAACCACACTTCCAGTATCACCATGGAAAAATATACTTAAAACAGCTATTTCTTGATATTCTAAATACTGTTGTTTCAACTTGTCTGACAATAACTTGCTTTTCTGTATTTATTTTTTTTTAAACAGTTTACTATTGTGCAGAGCACAGTGACTACTAGAGTTACTCCCTGCTTCCTACTGCAGGGATTTTAGTGCTTGGATATCATGCAAAACTGATGAGAATAAATTTACCCAGTGCAAGGATGCACAAATAGAAATGGAAAGATGAGAAGCAAATTTTTTTTCCAAAATCTTTTAGGTACATCAAATGCACACAATTCTCACTTACTTCCTCTCCCACTCCCCACTTTAATGTGACTTGCTAAGGAAAGATACCCATCTTCTCTTCCCCATCCTAACAACCTGTGAAGGTGAAATTCAACCAGATTCAAGCAAAGGGTAAAGCTCAGGAATCTATCATGGTCCTACTAATTATGCCAAATTAGAGATTTGCGAGAAGGTCCTACAGTACTTCTGTCAAGTTGAGAAAAAGTTGTTTCTCCAGAGAAGCAGCATTGGAGTGAGCTCCACTACATTCCCCTACTTCGGGCAAAGCTTGAGCTAGTATCTGAGCATTACTGCACAAGGAAGAACACAACCAGAAGACACCAATCCCTAAGAGAAACAGATTTAATTATTTCCGGCACTCAAGAAAATGCTTGTTTCCATGTTCATAACTTTGAAGTGTAGAAGTTTACCACGATCAAACGGAATACTTTTGCATGCTTTTCCGCAGAGCCCCTATGAGAATCCTGGCTTCAACTTCACCTCTCAGACCAGAAAGACGAGAAATTGCCAATGTGGAGAAAAGGCCAAAGGAAAAAAAGAGCTGTTTTATTGCATGCACACAATTTCAAAATGGTATCTCTAGCATTTCAGCAGAGCAAGTATATTATATACCATGAAAACATCACTTCTGCAAAGGCTGTCACCGTTGTCACCGTAATTTTTGAATGATGGCCAAAGAGAGATAACTCAGCCATAGTCAGGAGGTGTTGAGTGTCCATTCTTGTTGTACAATGCACTATTTTAAAATATGCAATCCAAATTAATACAGATTTTGATCAGAAGCAGCCCCTGTGTTCAAAAGAACTCTGTTCAGTAGTGAGTAGGTGGAAGAGGGTCAAAGAAGTAGTCTTTACTTCTGAATACATGTAGCTAACGTGGTAGTTAACTATATCTGAAAACAGGTCTGGAGCACACAAACAGAGCCACAGCAGATACATTTGACATTCACTGCACATGGAACAAGAACAGTATTGGTCTAACTTTATAAAGTCATAGTAATATTGCTATATAAGTCAATGTTATATTACCCAATGATAGTACTTCATGCTTTTGAATGAAATCTATCAGACATATTCAGTTGCAGCTACAGGAATATAACTAAAATTGAAGAATTTCAGGACCTTAAGGAAGACGCTGAAAGGTACCACGTTAGCCCTTTGAAGCACATCTATTTGCTCTCTCATGTTGTGTGTGCACTAGTGTGAATAATCAAGTAATTAGATTTCTGACCTATCAAAAGGACCATTTTATAACTGAAGTACATAAACGAGAGGTGGTTGAGGATAGTGCCTGTAAATAAACTATTGCAATCTTTCTAAAATAATGAGGCCCTAAACTGTTGAAACAGCAGAAATACTTCCATGAAATATTAATAACAAAGCAGTATGACATGCTCAGAATTGATAATGAAACCAAGAAGCAAATGCACAATTAAGCAAATTACTTCACAGGAAATTTTCAGCGCAGTTGAATCAGCTTTGGGGCACACATAAAAGTCACAGTGCAGGCGGGACAGTAGTGGCATTTCCTTCTGGCCCATTGAGCTCATTTTGTTGTACCATTTCCTGGGGACAGACCTAGGATGGCTGGGGAGGAGATGAGGGTGTGTAGCCTCACCACCATCACCTCCACCATCACTCCTGGGTGCAATGTTAGGTGTGGGTAATGTGGTGGAAGAGCTGCTGCACAGCCACACCTCCTGCCCTCTCAGCATTAAGGTGGAGCACAGTCCAGTAAAAGGTAAGAGACAGAGACAGTGGGAAAGGGGATACGTTTCAAATGCTCTATACTTTCCCAATACAGAATGTTCACTTGAAAATACAAATACACCAGTCCTTGTTCAATACAGACAAAAAAAATTAGAAAAGGACATAACCATTTACTGCACAACAGGTATTTATCAGTATTTCTTACGTGAAATGGTCATTTACAAAGTATTTCAATAGACTTCAACCTAGGTACACATGCTCAGCTACTGTAAACCAGTCCATGCTGAAGCCTTGCTGGAGTAGCACCAAGCTGTACTTCACTGTAAAGGATTTGGAAACATGAAATAAGAAACTTTAAAAACCCTAAGCACTGCCCATGCCCCAAAATAAGTGATTTAAGTGATTAAAGGTATTGTTTTTATTCATGTGCTTTAATGCTAGTAAAAAAAGGAAAAAAAAAAAAAAAAAAAAACACAACTAAAATAGTTAATGCTCAGGGCTAATGATTGGAAAACACAAAGCAGCTAAGAAACATTACGGAAAGCACGATCATTTCCCTCTTCTGTATGTGCTGTACATCTTCCACTAAATTTTTTAACTTGTGTACATATTACAGTTATGAATTTAAACATTTAAAATAAAAACTGCAGGAAAGAGGAGTATAAATGCAACACTAGTACTTACCCTTATATCTCCATTTACAGCTCTGGAAGTGTGATTAAATGCATGTGCAGGATCTTTGTTGTAAACTTTAAGGAAAGACCGGTCTTGAATATTCCTGGAATCAAAAGAATCAGCAATGATAACAGATGAAAGTAGTTTTATTTACTTTATAGCCTGAAAGTTTCAGGTAACAGACAGACATGGTAGGTCTGCAACCGACCTATAAGAAAAACCTAAATGCCATAGCTTAAACACACACAAACAAAAGCCTACTTTGATTCTCTTTCCCATGGGAAGTATCATTCTTTCACTACCACTCCACACCCATAAAAATTAGATAGTGTTAAGTTTCTTTCAAGATCCTGCCATAGAGTGAAAGCACTTTGAAGACAATAGAGCTTCAACATTTGCACAACGCTCAAAAGGATTTAGTTAATATTTACATGTTTTATTGTGTACTCAACCCACGTGAATTTTTGCTATTCTAAGAAGCAAGGATATAAAAGAAAAGTCTTTCTAACTTCAGTTATTCAATTAACAACTTCTTCACAAATCTAAAAAAAAAACAACAGGTAAAAACTAAAAATTCAGAAGCAGATAAATCATTCCTCTAAACTTTATCTATAATAAAGATAAGGTTTTAAGGAAAAAAAAAAAAGGAAGCTAAAAAGAAACAAACAAGTTTTGATGAAATCTACCACATAAATGGTTTAGAAAGAAAGCCCTAAGAGTTTATTTTATTTAATTGAATACTTTGTCATTCACTAGTTCATTTTTAAACTATCACTATTAGGAAAGAGTTAGATGACAGAAGTATTCTATTTTGTTTCAAAACCTACCTTCTGATAATTTTATGGCTTAGAAATTTGCACTGAGATCTGCTGATTTCTTGTTCACATTTAGTCAGTAGCAGAGCCTCCAATCTACGCTCACTTACATCCTTTCAAAGCTGCGATTCCTTTCATTTCCCACTAGTGATCTCTAGAGAATTTACTCATACATGTGACTGAATTCCTTTCCTCCAGGTGCAGCTACAAGTCTAGTGAACTGATCCTAATCACGGGGATTATCATTTAAAAATGAAGGAAAGGATGCTTGGGCAGGTCCAATTTCTTTCTTCCGATGTCATATTACAACCAGTGATTGCTTTGTATGGGTAGCTAGTCAGAACTTGTGCTGCTGTTGTAGATGTCAAGTAGTCATTAAAGAAACTCACAGCTAAGAGACAGATCAGTGCCTTCTGTTTAAGAACTGCAGGGGCTGATGAGAACTTTAGTGTTTATGAGTGTTTACTTGCAGACTGCATAGGAAAATAGCTACCTTGTGGCAAGTTCAAGTTCTTCAATTATTTATGGTAATGTAAACTGTTTTCCATCTTACAAACGTTACTCTTCTGCTCTGAGACTTGCACTGGGATTCTCAGTTACCGTTTTCTGCCTCAGACTTGGAAATATGTTCCTTTTGATACAAAGCTAACTCTCCCATTTTCACCTCGAGAAATACTATATTTTTCATATAAATGAATTTTATCTGCTGTCTTTTTGCTCTGATGGCTATGAGATGGCACCTCAACTAACTGGAGTTTGTTTTAAAAGCGTTCCTCATAAATACTTCTTGTAGGAACACGACAATTTAAAGTAAAACATTGCTGTAAGGCAAATCACCAAAATACTAGGCATTTGATCTCTGAAGTGAATTCTATTTCACCTCATGTTGCTATTCTAAGATAAACACCACTGATAGCAGGTATATATTACTGCATGTTCATTATTACTATTATTTGCATTACTGTAGCTTCTTGATGCCCGTGGCATGTTCAAAGGTCCCATTGATCTGTGTGTACTGTATAAACACCCTAGGAAAACAACCCCTTCACCAGCTTACAAGATGAATATAAGACACAAAAGACAACAAAATAGCTGCAGAAAGATAAGGGAACAAAAAGGCATGAGAAGACCATAGTCTTTCCAGCCTGGTGAGCAATAAGCAAATCCTGGCACCACAGTCATGTGTTGAATAGGCAGTGCAAGAGAGAGAGGGGAAAAATGGGACTGGAAGAACAATGTGGTGGCTTTGCGGATATTTGTAGATGACTCCATCCAAGCACATTAGAGGGCTGCTGAAGAGGGAGCATGAAGGCACTTGTTTGAAAATTAAAGACATGCACAATGAAAGTTGGCATTATTAGCCAAGTGGAAGCAGATGGCACTTGGTACTGAAGAAGAAATGAAAAGAAGTACTGAAGTGGGCTTGGAGGGGCCCTCATAATGAAGACAAGTAGTTTATATTTAATGAGATGGAGGAGATACAGTCACAGGACAAGCGAAAAAATACATGTGAAACAGTGTGTTTGACAAACTAGGAGAATGATTTTGTTGCTTCATTTGAATGGGTAAGAGTGAACGAGATTACCTCCATCAAATGTCAAGAAAAGAACATTATAGCAGCTGATGTACAAAAAGCTACATGTTAAAAAGCTGGTGTTAAAAAATGTTACTAAGCTGATAATTTAGTCAAGTGTTTTTTCACTACAGGGTGTGAAAGGAAAGGCTGCCTCAAAGTGATGTTACACAGAAAAAGGAAAAAATCTGAAAAAATCTACAGTGGGTGCAGAACCCAGAACGGGATTAAGAAAGACCAGTTTATGGACTTAAGAAGCAAGTGAGTGCTTTATTTTTTATTTTTTTAAGAGAGAGAGAGAAAAGGAAATAAAATGGGGGGGAGTGGGATGGCCTCATGGTCTAATGAAGGAGGAATATAAGATGAGCTAAAACAAGCGGTCCATGAAACCACGTTAAAAAAGAAGACCAAGATTTTCGTTTGGGCAAAAAAGGTAAGTTTCAAGTCCAATTGCTCACATTCACAGGGAAGACATCAACAGCAGGACTAGGTTCACTGGCACGTACAATTCTGCATACCATTTTATAGGATGAATCATAACCACCTCAAATGTGGATGTAAAAATCTCCATTTGGCAAGATGAATCCCTTTGTAAAGCAAAATGGGATAGTTACCCAGGTAGGTATGATAACCCAACTAATCCACAGGGATAAGATGATAGTGAAAGATACAGACACAGAAAGGGAATGAGGACAAAGCCCTGAAAAAAAAAAAAAAAGTAGAAAATCAGTGCTTGAGAAGACAAAAAAGAGAGGAGAGAGACAGGAAGAAATTCAGAAAAAGCAGTTACTGAAACAAAGGGAGATCAAAGTTCCAAGAAGAAAGCATTAAAAGTATATGTCAGATCTGTGAGAATAAAGGTGTAATGTTCACAAAAGCTAGCCATTTGGTGACTCGGACATTTGCAATGGAACAGTAGGGAACAAAAGACAGGTTAGAATTAGAAGAATAAAACCCCACATAGTCTAGGACTGAACTGGAAGAGTAAAGCTCCAGACAGCAGTTGTAGTGACTGCTCAGTGCAGGACAGAAAGATGGGGTGGACAGTGGAAACTCAACTTGTGTGCATGGAGAGTTTTGTTGGGAGGCACAGAAACATGTTTGCGATGTAAAGAGTAAGCACTGTAATAGAACAATAATCAATAAAAGGACAAAGCAAGGGATGAGAGGCAGGGAGGAACAGAAGACAGCCTCCAAGAGAGATGGAGAGCTTAGAGCCAAATGAAACATCTGTGTTTAAGGCAAGGAAGAAAGATAATAGAAGAAAGAGATGGCAAGCAAAGGAGAAAGCAATTATGCTTCTTTTTATCTATTCACTGAGGGGAGACACTGTGTAAAGATCTTGCAAAGAGTAAGGAACAGAAATGGAGACTTTTTTTTTTTTTTTAAATTATCAAAAGGTGGTGAAAATGCAGCTGGTATTGTATGTTTTGGACTGCTGAGGTTTCCTTAGTGAGCAGGGTGGCAGGACTGAAGAAGGGAATTTTTCTATGAAGGAAGTCAGCTGGGTCGTGGGATTTCCTCTAGAAACACTCTACAATACAGGCATAGGAGCAGAGGAAGCAGATGTTGGAAGCGAGCCAGACCTGAGGTTGGCAGAGTGACGCCTGCAATAGGAGCAAGGGAAAAAAGGTGGAGTGGAGTGGTATTAAGATAATCAACAACCCCATTCTTAGGGGCAGGGAGGAGATGAAGTCATAAACTGTTAGTCTGAAACTCAAGGGAAGATGGAAGGATAAAGTGAGAGAGAAGGAGCTGATGGGGCAGATGATGGTTGGCAACAAGGCGCTCAGCAACAGAGACACAGGAACCCCTATCCTGATTTTATCACTTGATCTGATCTAGTGAACAGACTGTTTGATGTATGAGAAACTTGAGCACATGATGAATGACGATGTAAAAATCGGATCGGTCTTAACATAGGAGTTACAGTGGCCAAACAGGGGTGTGGAAGACTGCAAAACAAGATTAAAAAATGAAACAAACAAACAAAAACAAGAAAAAACACAGAAACTGAAATCCAAGCAGCTGGCTGATGACAAGACACTGGATAGACAGCCTGTGGAAAGCAAGACAGAGGACAGAAGATGGGGTGCAGTGCTGTTCAAAGACTAGAAAGAAGAGGAATGCAGGAATTTGAAATGACAAGGATAGAAAAAAACAGCTTGCTCTTTCCTTAAACTACATGAAGTGGAGAAGCACCTGAGCCAAGTAATCACCAGAAGAAACAAGGCAGTAGTGGACAATACACTTCCCTTGCTTTCATGTCATTTTCCTGCATTAGTGGTAGAGACTGGCAGAGAGGAAACACCTTTTCTGCTTTCTTCTCCATCCTCTTAGGCTCTTCTGTCCATTATTTTTACCTTGTAACATCTAATGAAAAGGATCCACGAAGGCCCACCTTATTTCCCTGCACAGTTCTATAGTGTGGCATGCCTGAGATTTTTGTTGCTTTGTGATTTGGGATTTTCCAGAGCCCCTGAGAACCTAGTCCTTTTGCTTGAAGAACACAGACATCAGGACTGAAGGAACATGGTTAGTTGGGCAGCTGAAAACCCAGAAAATAGAGGATAGAAAGAACAATCTACATGTTAGCCAGATCATTTTTTTAATAAGCTCTGAAGTAGTGAAAGAAAGAGACTGCATTAGTTGCTGCATCCTGACATAAAATAGGAAGGTGGTGAGGTTGCTGTAGCAGCAGTTACTAATGCCACAGATCTCTGGCAGTGTTAGATAACGGATAATTGAAACTGTTGTGAGGGCATCAATGACATTCATATTTTTAACTTCAGGCTCACACAGATCGGGTTTTGCTCTGCCAGCAAAGAAAAAGACCATGTTTTCTGTAAATGTTTACTTTGCGTTCAGTGTTTTAAATATTTATGTCTCAGTTAAAATGCAGTAAAATATTAAATATGTCAACCTGCATGCATTATATGAATATTTGAACAAGGTACACCATTCATCAATGGCTTGTGCAACAGATGTTGCACCTACAGCAAGCCTCCCATATTGCTTAGATACCACTGAACAGGCCTTTATGTGTTAGGACACTATCTGCTAGATACTTATCAGCTACACTCCTTTTTATTCTATAAGTGTGCTACAAAAAAACAGTCAACAACAACAAAAAACAAAGCAGCAACAACAACAAAACAAATCCAAAACCCGGCAGCTGTAATTGCTTCTACACTTACCTCACATCACACAATTCATAGTATATGTTTCTGCTCTCATCCTTGATGTAAATGGCCACACTGGGCGATTCCAGCATTTTCATTGTCAGCTGCTGGGGGAAGGCACTTACAAAAAGGGCACGAATTGTGTCTGTGCTTGTGATTTCATTTGGCATCCTCAACTGCTTTGTTTCGTCTCCATACTGAAGATACAAAACACCTACAAGGAAAATATAATAGTAAATTTAACATTCTTAAGTGCAGAGAAATCATCTGCCCTTCCATGTAGGACACAGACCAAGCAGAGAAAAATCAGCTCACACCCCTTGCTCATAAAGCACATACAAAATTTTCCTTTTCAACACAATATTGGAGTAGAGCATTGAACCCTGATAGAATTGTGCCCTGATAAATATGCTTGCTCCAATGTTGCACTTTGCTGAGAAGCCTATTTTTACTGTTTTTCAGTTAGATAAATTAGAAGTTTACCTTAAGAAGGCCAATGGAAAATCCCAAACACACCAAGTCTGCTCTATAGGGGAAGGTGTTGGTAATTCACAAGGTACGTTTATTCTTAACGTAGTTGAGTAGTTGAGGAAGACCTTCACCATTTTATATCACCCAGTTACCATTAAACATAAATTTTGCATTTTAGCCTCATGCTTACTGAACAGTCTTCCCCAGAAACAGACTTCCATTTTAACACTAGCTATTTTATATTTAAAGTTCAATTTGCTGGCGTTACATAGTATAAAGCCCCAGGTGAAACTCCTAGCAGGAGTAAAACTGAGGTCTCACACATAAAAAAGAGCAATTTCAGATCCTTTCAGTTTCACAGCAGTATTAATAGGCATCCTTAGCACTCAGTGAGAAACATGAATGATCTTAGGATGCTGGGTTGCAAAATGTGGGTATTCTTATTCACTGAAGACAAAAAGCACACCATTCTGATATAGCTAACTCTCTGTTTTCAAGGAATGGGAGGCTGTAAGGTGTTGGATAATGGAAAAAACATGGATCATACAGACCAGGGACTCAGTGAAGGGATACCCAGTACACCTTCCATCCTGTCTGTGTTGTGCATACAGTATAGCCACAGTATATACAGTGGTTGCCTGTATTCCACTGGCTGCTGCCGTACTGCAAGTTTTGCTGCCATATTGCAAGTCATTAGCTTTGTGACAGCACAATCCCATTCCATCTCAAGCTACAAAGCCCACCAAGGACCAAAGCACTGAGAACAGAGACCTCAATGATCAGCAGAAGTCAGACTGGACTTGGTGTGGTTGATTAGCTATGACCATGCCACACCTGAAGACCACCAGAAGGTGTTCTTATGAGCATCTCCAATGTAGGAAAGCTCATCAGGACCTGCACAGAAGAGAACAGGCTGCTACCACATGGTTGCAACCAAAGAAAGAATATTCCTGGGATCCACAGCACTAGAGATTAGGTGCAGAGGCAAATACTCAGCTGAACTACTTTGAGTACAGAGGAAAAGGGAACTGGCAAGCCCAGCTGAGCCTGCATGTCCACTCCATACTCAAAGCACAGATGTCCTGCCTGAGCATGGATTGATGGGATCACATTGGGCTCTTGCTCAGCCATCTCATGTGTCTCTGTACAACAGTGCATTGTGCTTGGAAGGAACACCTTTACTCCTATGCTAGCTGCAAGAGATAGAGCAGGTAGAGCTTTTGCAGTGGTGTCTAAAGACAGTAAAATGGCACATCATTCACTTTGCAGACACTTAGCAGGCCAAAATGAGATGGAGGAGAAAAAAAAAGAAAACGTGCAAAAAAATAAGAAAAAAATACCACTGAAGTTTGTAGTTCCACCAGCTGTCTAAGATTTGGAGGTAACTGCTTTGTATGTGGCCCATAGGCTAACTAGCCATAGGAAAGCATTGGTAAAAGGGATTTGCTCAAGAATTAGTGATTACAGAAGCCTCTACACTAAAGTCACAGTAGTTCATACAAGCAAGGCAGTTTTACACCACCCAGTTTGGATGCTGCCAACACATAATGGCAGAAGCTCAGCATTCGGATTGAACTAATTGCTACTGTCTTTTATTTTCAGGCAGACTTTGGGGCCTGAGCAGAGTTTTGTGCTGCCATGCCTTGCATCTGCCAATAGCCAACAGAGGTAGGCTAAAACTAGGCAGGGTACTTTACACAAACTGAATTCACCACAATAATTGCATCATAGATGGACTGTGTGTTGTTGTATTGTGGTCAATACAAACTGGAGGGTTGGGAACACAAGCTCCTTAATGCTGTTACCATCAGTCATCACCAAATCTCAGCAAATCACAAAACTTAGATGGTGACTCAAACATTCTCACATGAAAGTCATTAACAAGGGGACAACATTCCCATAAACTATCAACAACAGCTTAGAGACGTGAGGTACAAACATTGAGCAAAAACAATGGCAAAAACTGAAGTCCTAGAACATAAAGGCATTTAGTGAAAAAACAGCAGAAGATATTTTAATCTAAGATGAGCTATCATAGTCCTATGTATTTTGTATAGTCCTTTGTATTTTTGTCACTATATTGCTATAGAAGAATGAGTACATACTTAGGCAGATGTGCCTACAAGCAGTTGGTAGATAATTGTTTTTGAAGCTAGGAAAGGAAGATGTTAATTATTATGAATACTAAACAGACAGCTCAATATTACCTAACCATTATTTAACATTAAGCTGCTTTTATAAAACATTTTAAAAATCATTTTCCTACTATTATCAAGAGCTGATACTTCTTTTATTAAAATTGACATCAGACCCCTTATGAATCCTACTATAAACTTCTATTTCCATTGGTTGTAAAAAATGTTTGAGACTGCAAAGTCACTGGTTTTATTTAGAAGGTTGAGGAAAAGTTTCCTAAGAATTCTATTTTTGATGCCAATATTTCATGAGTTATTAAACTTTTTTTTTAAAAAAAATATTATTATTATTTCATTTTAATTTGAGACGTCATTCATTTCTTTATGTTCTTTTAAGGTAAAAATATTTTTTTTAGTGCTCATTCAAATATTCTCTGCTGTGAAACACCTTTTAGAATTCAGGAACTAACTATATTTGATTTTTTAAAGTACATGTTTTTAATGATTGCATTTAGTTCACTGTTCCAAGACGTGCATAAACATTCATTTTTGATGATAGCTTTCAGTTCTTAGGCAGAACACAAGGAACCTTCAATATTTTGTTACTGGAAACTTTCTTGGATTAAATAGCAAAAAAACATTTTTGGCCCAAAATACACACTTTTCATAGCAGCTTTGCAGGTGTGTATTGACTCTCTTTTCTGCTTAGTTTAAAAGTTAGCTCAGAATGCAGAAAACACTGCTTTTGCATCTCAGGACAATAAATGGATTCTGAATATTGAGCTACTGAAACAATTAAGTCAAAAGAAATGTTAGAACTGAAAATATTTCTCGTTCATGAGTCTGAATTATTCCAGAACAGTCTTGACTCTGCCTGTCCTCAAATAGTCCCACAAAATATTGATCCAAAACAAAATTACAGTCATCTTTAGGTCTTTGATTTTCAAAGCAAATATGCATGTTTTCCAAAAAAAATAGTGCCTTAAAACAGAGAGCTTTAACATATAAATCAGAGAAATGTTTTGACCACAATATTACTGTAGGGGTAAAAGACACTGTCAAAGGCATAATAAACTCTCTTTTCCTTACTCCCCCTTAAGTTAGAAGCCCTTTAAAAAAACTACTGCCTTTGCTCTTGAAGTGTCTGATACGTTTCATGATACAGCAATGCTTTAGGGCATTTCCTATTTGACAAAACTAACTGCTCACTCCTAAAAATCCTGTTTCAGCATGACAGGATATAAATACTTCCAAATTAATTCATTATTTTAAGTCATCCTCGTTAGTTTTCTCACACACACCGATGGGCTAAAACTCTGAACTCTGAAAATACCCATGTGGCCAGCTTCATGGAAGCTGCTAGAGCTCTGAGGTGCGTTTTAGCTTCAGCTGAAAAGTTACTCCCTTGGAGAATTAAAGTAAGAATAAATAGAATATAGCACAGGTACAGGTTTTGTTTGGGCACAAGCATATATGCCAGCAGAGCTGCTGGAAAGAAAGCTAAACAAAAGAGATGCTAATGTCTCCATGTACCCTAACGTTTCTCTTCACTTAAGCTTCTGTCACAACGGATTTACCTGAAACATGAAGATTGTGCTGAGTTTTAAACAACCCAAAATAAACTGGACTGTTACATGCCCCACTAGTCTAGGAAGACAAGAAACACCAGGGTACATGAGAAATACACTGTGTAACAGCCCATGGTCCAGGTCAGCCAACACCGTGGCTACCATTCCTAGGTGCTCCTAGATGCTGCCAGGCCTGGGCTTTTCTACAGCTACAATCAAATTGCAGTGTTAGGCTTTCCCTTTCTTTATGCTGGTATAATGCTTTCAGAAACACCTCTGGAAATTCTGATTGTTCTTTATCCCACGGACAATGAATGGGTAGTGGCATTAAACACAGGCTATAGTACAAAACATTTGCATGTAAGCCAGGACTTAGAAACTTAAACCTCTTTACAAATTGCTTCACAAAATTCCTGTCAACAGCAAAGTATGTTTTATAGTAGGGGAAATTAAACACCCAAGAGGTGAAAGGACACGTTCAAAGAAAGGCTTGCAAGCACATAATCCAGATCTTCTGATGATCACGCAACACACCACATGATCGCCCTTTCCTTCCTTGCATACAGAGGTCTTTCAAAAACAAACCGCTTTCTGCTCCTCCCTTTAGGAAGGGTCAGTAACAGAAGGACTTGCAAAACAGTCTTTCCCCTCAGGGCTAGTCTATATGCAAAGCAGCAGGGTGTAATGAAAGATGCGCTTTTAACCTGATTTATA
This sequence comes from Aythya ferina, assembly GCF_964211825.1. NCBI lineage: Eukaryota > Metazoa > Chordata > Aves > Anseriformes > Anatidae > Aythya > Aythya ferina. Next base: position 18,699,036 of record NC_140297.1, read on the forward strand.
TAGGCAGAGCCTCACACACAAGCTGAACCCACCAGGGCCTGGAGCATCCACCCTGAGCCTGTAGTTGTGCTAGCACTGCTTTGGGGACTGCCCATGCTGTGGCTGTGGCTCACGTAGACACACCAGGCCCATGGAAAGGCGTTCAGCTCAGATGCAGCTGCCAGTGCAACAACAAAGTCTGTAGAACCCAATTATTTACTGAGGACATGTCTATGCAGTATAACAGCGAACCATAACTGAACTCATGGGGTCCAGGGTGTCTATAGAGCTGCACCGTACCCTTACCAGCAAGCACATTGACTCCTTAGTTGCAGGTGGCAAAGGCTTACTCCTCATGGCAAAAGCTAATGCTGTGTAGGCAGCACGACACCACCCTGCTGCTCATGTCTCTCAGCACTTCCATCTACTATATGGTGCTGACCTAATCCTGACTAAACACCATACTGTCATGATTTTATTGCTAGCGATGACCTCAGTGCTGGGCAGCTGAAAGCTAGTTCAGGGATGCTTAGAGGAGGTTTAATCACAACTAGCTTTTATTCACAGAACAGGAATTATCCCTATAAACGGGTTATTTAGCAGAAAAATGTGAAGTGCTCAACAGTGGAAAGAAGTTAAATATCTGATAAATCATGAATAAGTTAACAAATACGATTCAGGAAGCTTTACAAATATCAGTTAATTCTCAGCCACAACAAATTTTAAGTGGACAAACACTGTTACGATGATAATCAAGGAAAGAAAACAAAAGCTTAAAAAGTTAAATAACCTCTCAGTGTTAGAAAAGAAAATATAGTTAAAGCTTACATTGGAGTCCATGTGTTTCTTTTCTGTGAAGCCATAGGAAACTCACTGTGCAGGTAAGACACCTTGCAAATTTCTGTATTGAAAATCTTATTGACATTTAGTAACACCTTAATCCATGGGCTCCCATCTGAAGAGAAGTATTAATGTATTTGGCTGATGTTTGATGCTTGGGTGGTGGAGCATTGAAACCTTCCCACAGAACCAGGAATCAGAGGCATGAACAAGGTACTGCTGTTCTCTTCTGACCTAGACACTTTATGTACACTCTGGAAATTCTCTGTCCAATTTGAAAGCTTCAAATAATTAGTGAAGATGTTTGGACTAAAGCAATCAAAGGCATTGGCAGCTCTGGAATTTCTTTAAATCAAAGCTGCAAAGCTAGGTATAACTAAAACAGGGGAAAAATATGTATCTACAAAAATAGGCCTCTAGAGGTTGTTGAGTGAGTAACGCCACCAAAATACTACATTAAGAATTAGTAGAGAATATATAAGGAATGGAAAATTGGATAAATTAGCAAAGAAAGCTGTGTCTTAAGGAGAAGAAATATGGAGCACATGGTGAGGAAATACAGTAAGAATTGCCAGAAATCAAGCTGAGTGATGTTTTGGAAAGTAAATTAAATAACATAGTGTTGAGTTATTAGATTTATTTTACTCTTTACCTAACTATCAATTAGCCGTATCTTTTTGAGATGATGGACAGTCTTTGTCTTTACATGCTGGTTTAGCTCGATCTTCCACCATATGGCCATTGAGTCACTGGCTCTGTCTGCACCTTCCCTCACGCTGAAGTCAGCAGCAATGCCAAGAGCAGATGTGAGAAAATGAACCCATATTAGTTCCTGTTGAGTCCTGTATCAATTCTAAATCTAAGGATAACTTTTAAAATCTTGATAACTGTTTTTGTTGGAACATTTCAGGATGATCCAGAGGGGATCACAATATAGACTGCCAAGCATTTCCTCAAAAATCAATTTAACATTCTTTTTTTTTTTTTTTTTTTACTAAAACGTCAAGATCCTTCAAATTTTTCTTTGATTTTCCTGACACAATTATAAAATATAAGACTAAGGGTGGCACAGCCCCGTATTGTTCTTCCCTCACACTATCAGATAAACAGAGATAACTCATAGCTGTTGTCCTTATCACCAAATTCTGCAAAAGTTATGCAGATAAAACTTTATTACACTAACACCTCTAGCAGTGTGGAAGAAACTCCTCAATATGCAGTTCTTTCTTTCCACACCCACAATACTTGTCTCTCTTATTTCACCACTCACATTTTCAACTAGTCTGAGGTCATTGCCATGATCCTTGTGGTATTTCTAGCCTGAAGCTCTCGTACTAGTTTCCATTAGCTACTCCCTGCTGATAATCTGTCCTCCACATTCATAAAGCGTCTATAAATATTCTTAGCTGTCTTCAAGTACTAAGAGAATCAAGAAGTAGATCTTTTCATGAAATAAAATAGTTATTTAATATAACTGTATTCCAGAACAGCCTGAAGACTTTTACTCAAGGTATTAAGTTATTTGATAACAATTTTAATAAAAACAGGAACTGCTGAATTTAGTCCAGTACTTCTTACTACTATTTCATCCTTGTCTGCTATTTACTGTAAAGTGCTGTAATTCTGCATTATATTTATTACCCAGTGAAAAAGACATATGGAAAATTTAGCAGTTACATATGATTTCAACCAAACAATTACGAGAAATAATGATTTTTATCTGTCACTCAAATACTAGCACTTTACTACAAATGAATACATTTAGCTGGCTTAGAAGAAAAAGGAACAAACAATCAAAAAAAAAAAAAAAAAGGCAACGGACAACTTTCTTTACTGAGAGAAAACTTGCATTTGTCCTATTTGATTGCAGGGGAAAAAAAAAAAAAAAAGTGAAATCACCTATTGGCAAAGGCACTACCATATACCTACGTCAGCAAGCCCATCAAGCACAGACAGTTACTTTTATAATCTTGAGAGTTTGGGGGAACATTTCGGTTTAACCTAGTTCCCCAGGTAGAAAACAATGTTCTGGCAGGATGACTTTTGGATAGTAATTGCATCTATATCCTTGCTCTTGCCAGAATAGCTCCACTGACCAGCAAGATGACTTTTTTATATCCCTAACTGACAAAATGATGCCAGTAAACTTGGAAGAACAGAGAAAGTCTATGACACTTAATGACAAAATATAAAAAAATGACAAGTGAACAACTCAGTGAAATAAACTAGAAAGTCCATGTGTCCCAGAGCTATTTTTCAGAGGGCCCATAGGCTCTGCCATGCAGGATTGACTCCAGTTCACACTCACCAAACAATTTAGTGTAGTAAAATCAGAGAACTACACACGAACAGCTACAGGACTTTCCTATGCAGGCGCTAGCAGCCGTGCTGCTTTTGCCCACCAGAAGCTGAGCCCCTGACCTCTGAAGAAGCCAATAAGCCCTGGCCAGCCGGCTCCCAGCCAGAGGTATTAAGCTGGCGAGTACAGCTTCAGAGGATGTGTCTGCCAAAGACTACATAGACACACTAAGCATTTATGGACCATGTAAGCAAGTATTTTACACAGGGACACTTTTGCTTGAAACCTTTAAAAGGGCAATAGCAAAAACAAACAAACAAACAAAACCCATCAAGCTTCTTGTAATACATGTACTTCCTCTTGAATAAACACAAAAAGAGAGCAAGGTCCTACCCAACTGTATTTCCTTCCTATGTAAATCTACATTAAATACACTAAATACATTATTTGAGTGGTGACTCTTGTTTATAAACCCTGCTTTTTAGTACTAAACTATGTAGAAGGGACATGTTCAAGGGCAGAATCTGACCATGTTATTACTCCATATTCATAGGCCATATATGATTTGGTAGTTTTGCCACACCTACCAAGTTTACTATATGTTTACTATAGGAATTACCTTCAATACTTCTGAAGTTATTTCATTTCTAAAGAGTTTGCTACTGTCAGCAACAGGTTTAGGGGTTGAGCAACCAGCACGTGAAAGCAGAGTTGGTTCCAGTATCACACCAGATGAATGAGTCATTAAGGCCTTAAGTCATTAGGGCCTACATTTAAACAGGATCACGGAATTGTGAACTTAGCATGGTTAAGGAGAACATTGCCAAAAGGCCATTTGCTGGGCTCACTCCACTTTGTCATTATCTCTTTCATACTAGTGGAGCCAAAACTGGAGGTAATAACCCACATGCAACCTCACAAATGCTGACAAGAAGGGGACAATCACTTCCCTTGACCTGGTGGCTAGTTTTGTTCATGTAGTTTTCACCACTGCAAGGACACACTGCTAACCTATAGTCACATTGCTGTTAGACATTAAGTCCTCTTCAGAAAGCTGCTCCCAAGGTAATTTGTCCCCTGCCTATGCTGTTGCACAAAGACTCTGCATTTTCCTTTTGTTGAGCATCATGAGGTTCCTGCCAGCCCATTCCTTGAGCTCACTGGGGTTCCAGTGAGAGGCAGGTTGACTCTCCAGTACACTAAAAGCTTGGTGTTAACTCTAACCCTGATGTTGGTCATTCCATCCCAAGAGCCAGGTTGCTAATGTTAAGAAGTACTACCCCCAGGGTCCACCCCTGAGGAAGACCACTCAAAACCAGCTGCCAGTCGGACTATGAAGTGTTAAGACCAGTCCACCTTGAAGGCCACCCATCTCTCCCCAGTGTGACTACAAGGATCCTAAAAGAGGTGTGTGAAAGGCTTTCTTAAAGTCACAATAATCATCATCCACTGCTCTCCCCTCATCACTGCCCTCCACCCCCTCCACGTATATTCAACACAGAAGGTAACTGGGTAAAAGCAATGGTACCAACTGCCCCTCTTCTATGAAATAGATGAGTAGTTAAAAATTTATCTAGAAGTGCTTCCAGCTTGAGAGTTCTCCAGACTATTGACCCTAATATCCCAAAAGAGTACCCTAATCAGCAGGCTATTAACAAGCCTCTGGTGCAGCAATTATCCTCTTATCCTGTTTAACTCAGGCTACCCTATAGCCAAAAATGCAAAAGAGGGGGAGAGAATGAGAAGAAAACAAACCGAGAGACAGCCTTGCATGACAGTGTAGAGATGACAGGATTTCCCTTTGAGAACAGAAACCTGAATTCAGGCCCAGCTCCATGCAGTAACTGCATTAGCATCACTACCTAAATATATAAACAGTAGTGGGAGCAGTGACTAAATCCTAGAGTTCCTCATTCAGGGACTTGCTGTCAGCGCTGTCAGTGATTCCTAAACACACTGTGCAGAGGGAAAGGCACTACACTTCTCCGACTGGCCAAATTCTTGAACTTCTCACAATGCATGGAATTGCAATACACTTCTTGCTTACAGGACTACATGTCCTTTTGTAAATGGATTAGTGTTAGACTTGTGAATTTTACCTAACATGCAGCTTCGATCAAATTTGTCCAAGTGATATATCGCTCTATGCCAGATATGACCCATACCTTTCATTAGAAAGGTGATTTGGCCTGTGCAGGCTACTGCAGCTGCCAAATCCCTCTTCCAGAAGACACCAAATGCTGAAAGCCCAAACCGTTGCTGCTGACTGAATAAGAAGCAGTAATATAGCAGAATGAAAACCTTGCACCTCACATTCAGGCATGATTTGGCGTAAAGAGGGAATATAGTTTATCAATATGGATCCTAAGTACCTCTCCTGTTATCTTCACCATTTTTCATTTGGATTTATTTACATTGCAAGGTCCTCCAACAGGGCCATTTTCTCACTATGTGTATTACCCAACACAGGTAGGTCACATTTCTAGTTAGGGTCCTTTAGTATTACTGCAGTGCAAATAAATAATAAAGATTGCATCAGAAAACATTTAATAGACATAGTAATGGCAGACACAGGTAGCTAATGGTTTAACTTAGCACACTGCACATCTTCTATTACAGAATCACTGCAATGAGTCCATTGGATCCATGCTGATACACCATGTTACAACGGGGTAAAATCCAGCTTCAATGTGACACAACATCTAAAGCACACTGTTTATCAGCTTTTTAGTGGCAGACAGAACGTGCTTCTGTTGAGACAGTATGTACTAAATAATATCTTGCTTCTTGGAAATATATTTTTTTCAGGTACACACAAGATACTCTTTTATAGAAGGAAGAATGTGGTAGGCAATAAATGTGAGTGCACAAGTGCATGCCTGGGAAGGCCCACATTTCACTCTTCCATATATCTGTCATTCACAAACCATGTAAGGACAATAAATGAAACAGAAAAAAACTCTCAGCACTAAGATATGTTGGTACAATTGTTTACCTTCCTTTGGTCTCTTGCTGCAAAACATTTCAGATAAGAAGTGGGTTTTATTTTCTTTCCAAGTCCTAAAACTTCATCTACAATTTGAAGAAATGTGAAAGAAGATGAAGTCTAAAAAAGTTGAACAGGAACACTACTGTTACCTTAGAATATTTTAAGGTAACAGTAGTAGGATCTGTGTTTCAGTTCCATAGTTGGAACTAGTTGTTTCAGGCTGTTTTTCCTAAAGACCTGCCAGCCCACTTTAACGTATCTGACCATGACAGAAAATATTTACATGACCTTTTTGCATGTTGGCTGCTTTGCATACACTGTAAAAAGACAAGATAGGGAAAATTTCTTTAAGATGACTGAATACATTAAAGCTATGCTCAGCTTTAACTTGAAATACAGTTCCCATGGAGTTCCTCTCCCATGAATTAAGCTGAAGATACTGCTGACTTCATTAGGCTTGAGTCATGCCCTAAGGAATCCAAGGGGGCAGTTCCACTGCTAATAAATCACAGACTTCTCTTATAAATCTGTGCTGATTTAACACACCTGTTTTAGTTTCCAGCTCAAAAATAGTAAATAGTAATTAATTACCACCAATGTAATATATGTCTACCTTTACAATTTTAATTTTTCTTTGTAAGTTTTACAGTACATTCCACATACACTTATGAAGTTATTTCTACCATCAGGTGGCAGCAACCAAGCTACTGCCCCTCTCTCTGCAACAATTCTCCTGTGTGTGAAATGGTAATCTCTGAATCTTTCTTTAATGGGCTTTGAGAAACACCTGCAAGAACTGCTGCAAAAGATCAAGGTGTTAATATTATAATCACTAACAGCATTTCCATGGAAGGTAGCAGCAAACTAATCAATCAGACATTAAAATCTATGCCTGCTAAAATGTGGGACCAAAAGGGCTAACAAATAATATTCAAAATATTCCATGGCTGTTTAAGACCTTCCTCATTCTTATCCTTAAGCAGTTGTGCAATTTCTGTACTGCAGTAATTCTTCCAAAGGCAAATGTGAATGTTGGCAGGATCACACATTTCTGCAGAGGCCTTTTCAAGCCATCCGATTTTAGGCACATGTTTGCCAGTGAGGAGCCTACTCATCCTCTGCTCCTCATCCATCTGGCCGGGAGCAGGTGGACCTCCCACAGGAGGTGCCTGCAGCCCACAAGTCATGAAGCTCCGTCCTCCTCCCTGAGTTCTTAAACCCAAATCCTTTTGGTTTTTGGAATCCCTGCTAATACCATATTCTCCCTTAATCCAGCCCTGCACCCTATATTACACAATACATATTTCTCAAAGGGTCCAATCCTGCTGCAGCTGGAGGTTGGTAATCACACCCTGACCTTTGGGGCTGCAACTGATCTTGTCAACCACTCGATCACCGCAGTGGATGCCAGCACCCACTCTTACAAAGGACCAGGACCGTGTTTTGTAAAAATATGCCATATGAGAGAGACTACAAGTAAAAGTATTTGCCAGCCCTCATTTCACTGGGGAGGTAGCAGAGCACACGCTCGCTGCTGCCATAACCTCGCCGGGTGCTTGTCAGGTTCTGCTTCCTTCAGGCGAATTGCAAGTGAAGTCTGTTGAAAGGTTTTGAGCACTGTCCAGGTTTCAGCTGATTCTTGCTCAGACAGTTTTGCTAGATAATTTTTTCCCACAGTTATCATGCTGGAAAAAATCCCAGCTTACAAATAGATGTTTTAAAATACATTTAATTTTCTCTTGCACAGTGAATTAATTTATTTTAATATCTTGCTTTGTCTCCAGGCTGCAGATTGATGAACAAAGTGATGATTTTTGATGGACCTCTTAGCGAAGATCTTCCTTTCAAAAACTGAGGCTGAAATTTTACATGGACCCAGAACTGGAATGCTGCTTTCTGTGTCAATTCCATGTGGCATGCGACAGCCTCCCATGTCAGAGTACTGTGTCCCATTAGATCAGTCCTGACTGACAAAAACATGATGCTAAGGTAGCCAAAATGCATTGCCGCTATTCCTTCTCCAGCTCCATGTTAATTTAGACCACAGTTTAAAACCAAACTGACTCCTATGTAGTTAGTAAAATAGGAAGCTATGGAAGAATTACAATTTCAAAGAGAATATGATCGGTTTTTAAAAATAACAACATTGAGATATTAAGTGCAAAATTAATAAAAATTCACATTAAGTTGGTCATTTTCCTCAATGAAATATGTTGGCTGAAGAGCAAAACATAATTTGTATTTAAATTAGATTAAAATAAAAAAATAATAGAGTTGGAGAGGGAAGTGATTATACATAGCTTGTTTATAATCATGTGAACAGAATTATTTTCTCAATGCTTTTAAAATTCAAGTTATAAACAGTTTCCTGTTTTTTAAAAATAAACCCTGCTCTTGTTCTTCTGGAAGTAAAAACAATCCTAACAGGGTCACACTCTGTAAAGAATCTCAACTGTAACATTTCAGAACATTGCTCATAGTAGTGTTAGCACATGCTGGCAGAAAAGGCTGAAAAAATCACTGTAAAAGAAACACAGAACAATAATCTAAAATTGAACTATTTGAGAATCATTTTTAGATTATCTTTTAAAACAAATTGCTTGCTATCAATAGTTCTTGGAACAATTTGGAACTGACAGATTGTGGGGTGGTGACAGTGTATTACCTCCTATTTGGCTAGTGTGATGATCCCTTAAGCCACACACATAGCTGTGACCCCTCCTGTAACACAAGGGGGGGAAGTCTTATTTTGTTCCAGTTTCAAAATCTAAAAACTCTCCACTCAAATGTTTCATATTACATTCTTTCACTTTTTTTTTTTTCTTTTTTTTTCCCCGTCCGCATTTTGTCTGCTTGTGTTGGGATAAGCCAGAATCTTGTCTCTAGTGTAGGAAAGACGGGCTGAGATGGGATGACTTTCATGGTCTGAAATCATGGCCATTATATAAACCTGTATTCCTTCACGTGACAGTGCTCTGTATGGGCCTGGACAACACAATTTAGTATATGCAGTAGATGTTAAGAATGGATTACTTAACAGCGAGCTTCTGCAGCTCAGGTCCTTTCATCCTAGCAAAAAGATACTGTCCAACCAGAATAAATTCAAGGAAGGTTAGCAATGATTATCAAATGTACGGGATGGTTTCCAGGTGAGGAACACATGATTACAGCAGCAGTTCCTAGCCCGGAGAAGAGATGACCTGAGGGAAATGAGAGAGGCCTACAAAATCAGAGATGGCCTGAGGGAGCAGATAGGGATCTAATGTTTGCTGTCACTTCCAGCACAAGGACAAGGATGCATGACATGAGTTTAAAGCAGATAAGCAAGTACAAAACAAAGAAAAAGAATAGCAATTGTTGGGCAGTAAACCAACAAAACTTACTGCCAAAGTCAGGGCTGCACTGTTGTGGATGCAAAAAAATTACGTGGGTTCAAAGGGAGACTGAACAAATACCTGGAGGAGACATCTCTTGATGGTTATTATATAGACAGAAATCACAACCAGGAAATCCCTATGCTGAAGATAGCTTGAGGCTGGGAGAGTAGTCAAGGGAAGGAGCGTACCTACACATACTTATCCCTCTTCTTACTCTTGCCTTGACTAGCTGCCTATGGTCCTCACTGGGAACAAAATGCAGGGCTGGGTGAACTCTTGGTCTAACCCAGCATGTCCCTTCTTATGTTCCTATCACCTTATTCATACTGACGAGCACATAGAAGACCAGTGTCAGATGTACATACTAATGATAAAAACCTTTTTTCCAGTTCAGCATCTGGGGGAAAAAACACTGCAAAAAGCACTTGTGCACAGCAGGCCACGGCCTTTGATGTCAGTGAAAAGCTCTCCAAAAGCTGTTTATCAATTCTTGGTTTGCATCTGAAACAGAATTTCAGAGCCTGAGGTATTCTATGTGGCCTGAGGATGGACACATGTGCATGCACCAGGTCCCGGTGCCAATGAAACAGTGCTAACTGCCTGCTGAAACCCACGTGGTGAGGCTGGACTGCGAGTTGCACAGAGACCTGCCAAGTCTCAATCCACTTCACATTACCGTGAAGTACAGGTTTTCCAGAAATCCTTAATGTAATATGTGACCTGCTGTGGACTCCCTAGCCAGCAGTGACATATAGGCAACGATGAATCCTCTGCATGTATATTAGACGTGTGCTGTGAGCTTGCTCTTAAAAACACCTCTTAACTAAAAAGTATTGTGCAGGTTGGACAAAATGTTGGTGGTCCAATGGGCTTTGGGAGGGCACCAGTACCACCCCTGAGCTGACTCAGGCAGAGCCTGGCCCCTCTCCACACCCTGATGCTCTGCCCTCCTCCCCGACATCCCACCCTGGTTTCCGCTCATTTGTTGTGTTAGTCATGATGCTCTTGACAGAAACTGTCTTAGCCTGTTGAGGAATAAGTAAAGCACCATGATAAGCTTACACACACGGTGTGATTTACAGCCCAGGCTTTGGTTTATGTCACTCTCTCTGTCGGAAGAGTCTCCAGGAAAGCAGCATTTCAGTTTATTGCCTCTGAGAAGAAACATGCCTTCCTCAGCAATCCGCACGCAAGTTACGCTGTCTCCTCACCGTAGCTTAACTGCCCTCTGGTGTCTTCCCTCAAAAAAACAGCCTGCTCCATCCATCAGCTAGAGCAGTCACAGCAACCACTGTTAGCAGAGGAGCTCCAGCTCACAACTGGGCTCTGTTCGCCCTCAGATACAGGAATAAAAAAGGAGGCATCTGAGTGGCGGCAGCAGAGCTGCACAGCTGAATTTCTGTATCATTCATGTCCCCACAGAGGTGGAAGAGTGCTGCCCTGAAGAAAAGGGCATTTCCATCAACCTATCTGTTCAAATCCTCCTGTACAAATACCAAATCTTTTCTCTAAGAACTGGATCTGTCAGGCAATGATATCTCTAGGTTGCTTCCAACTAGGTCTACCTTTGAAGAAGCAGTGAAGTGACAAAGCCCTTATCTCCTCTCTGAAAATGAGGGCACAGGCCTGTACCAAGCCTGCTGCCACATAGTATGCAGGCTTGGCAAAAAGTATTTGTAATACTGGTTTCAACTGTCAGCATTTCATGTCAGGGTCCGCATCTTTCTCCCTGTTTATCTTGTTCCCAGTACACTTTCAGATACTATGAAAATAATTTCACCATTCCCCCAGGTTAGCCAGTACACCATACTGAGCTCATTTCCAAAACGTACTTTGACATTAAAAATAACATGCTACCTTTTTTAAACCTCAAACTATTTAAAAATTACTTTGAATGTGCAAAGGGAAAGCATGGGCTCAGATGAGAGAGGAGAGGGACTGAAGCAGGGTCTTACCCAGTGATCTCTCCTTGGTTTGGTTTGCTGACCGCACGACGGGAAGGCTCGCCCGCGTGCGGCTGCCCCGTGAAAAGGGAGTCGGAGAATCACCCTCAGACATGGCCTCTAAAGAATCGGCAGACGCTTCAGATAGATGCTCTGTCTGGTCACCCAAATTGGGCTGTGGGCTCTGCGACAGCTTTGGGCTTCTTGTCTGCAAAACAGAGCATTGCGTTATTGGTCAACTGGACCTAGAATATTTGGGGAAAATAACAACAAGAACAACCAAACAAAAAACAAAGAGAAGGAGGAAGAATTCCAAACTTCTTCAAATACTGGTATGCTGAAGGTCACTTCTGTGTAGATTATTTAAGAAAACGGTGTCCTTGGGTATTCTGTTAAGGTTTTTATTGTTATACATTCACGTTGCAAATTTTATTGCTAACAAGGCCCTCAGGACAAAATGTGCTGAAGAGACATATGGTAATGCCATTCCTTGCTGCTCAAACAACTACTACAGCATAGACATGTCTACACACACACACGCATGCACTTACAGAACATGTAAGACCAGAAAGGTTTTCATTGTGTTTTCTTAAATTTGCATTTAAACCCTCAGTGTATGGAAGTACGAAGAGGATGCTAGTATCACAGTAGCATGTCAATGTCATTTAAACCATTTGCAGTTAAATTTATAACAGAGAAAAACTTAAAACATTACTCTTATGTTGCTAAGTCTACTGAAAAAAAAACACTCCACAAAGAAATTTTGTGATGCAGCAGTCATAAGCTATTAATCTCAATATATTCTTGCTGTGGTATCTATGTAAGGTATAGGTCATGCAGCAAGGCCAAATTAGCCATCCAGCATTTCTACGCAAATTCATAAATAATTATTTTGTTTCAAAATCAGAAATGTCTTCATTAACTGACCAAATTAACTACGATTTTTATTGGGCAATCACATTACTAAATCGCTAAACACAGTATCCAAAAAAGCAGACTCTCATAGGAGAGAGAGGGTTTCTTCTGGGCACTTCTACTGACTCTCTATTACTCTAAGATATGTGTAATAAAAACACATTCAATAGGAGATACAATGTACTGAACAATTTTTGCTGACTATAAGTGATATTGTAAGTGCTTTCTACAAGGAGAGGTTGCATGAAGAAATATACTTAGTAATGTTTGCTCTGTTCAGTGAAACTCCCTCCACCAGATTTAATATTACTCTATAAGAATAATTTTCCAGTCTCTCAAGCAAACTCTCTATCACTACGAACTAGAACAGACATTGTACAAGCAGAAATTCAAAGCAAAGCAAGCTCACTCTGTCCCAAAAGTAGTATGCAAATACGAACTTTATAAAGGCCTATAATCAGTACCAGGCACAAGATGTCATAAAATGCCTATGCTTTTCTTTTCTCTATCATTTAAGGTCAGATGTTACTACATTAAACATCCCCTGTATTAAAATCAACTTCAACTCTAGATTTGAAGATGCTGGCAAGATCCAGAAATGTTTTTGCCTCTTTCTAAAAAGCCAAGATGACATATCTTGCTGACATCTGGTTCCTTCAGTGTTTTTTTTTAAAGTGAGATGAGGTGAGCTTGTTTCAGCAATAGCACGGATTACATAATATTCCCTGTGTGACTTTGAATGTATGAAGAACTTTAGCTTTTATTAGATTTTCATTAGCTGGCTATTGAAGCTTGTTGTTGCCAAGTTGTCCAGTTGCTCACAAACTATAATAAATTAGAAATACCTCAAGAGAAAGCTAAATCCTCCAGAACTTTTCACTTCTCAAATGTTAATAATAAAATATTAGGTATTATCCAATGTCCCGCAGTGAAGTTATTCAAGAGCACTGAATTTTTGCAGGAGTTAAAGCTAACAACATTTGTTCTCAGTAAACTAAAGTATGCTTTGAAGTGCCTCTTCCATGGTCAGCACTAGTCTGCAGGTTGTAAATACAGGGACTTGTGCCTGAAAGCTTACAGAGGTGACAAATGACTTGCAAACACAGAAAAAGAATTTGATTACTCAGTATTTCTTCATTCAACTTTCCAAAATGGCTTGGGAACCATCACTGCTGAAATATTTCATTTACACAGGCATACCACAGGAGTACAACCAAGTCAGGTCATTACAGCTTCCTCACTCCTTGTACTACTAATAACTTATCTGTGTGTATCGATTAATAGAAAGTTACAAGGCATATCAGAATGCTCACTTTATAGAAAGACATAACTAAAAAATAAAACCAGATTGAAAAAAAAGAAAAAAGAAAAAAAATAAACAAACACAACAAAATCAACCTGCAAAATATTGTTATATTTAGAATTTGTTGGGAAGGGGATTATTTTTGTTTCTTTAAGAAAAAAATATTCTCAGAATATGAATCAAGCCTATTTTGCTTTGCTTTCTTTTTTTTTTTTTTTTCTTTCAGTTGAATCCTCACATGCCATCTGAGACATGCAGTTGCATACCGCATGTAGTTTATCCACACATACGAACAGGTGCATATTTTAGCAGTTAGGGAATACTCCATTACCACAAGCAACTAGACACAATCTCAGCTGTGCAGTTGACCAGCGTTTCCTGCCAATGCACGGGTGGAGACAACCTCAGCAATGCTATGTTTCTTTGGTTGTCCCTGGGGCAGTTCTTTAGGACCTAACATATGGCATTTGACCCTCCTGGGCTGAAAAAAAAAAAGCACCACTTTTCAGCAGTACTCATTCCACAGCCCCAAAACTGCAACACCATGAAGTGAATTGGACCCTGCCAAAGCAAGGCAGAGGCACATCATGGGTTCTGCTCAGACATGAGGCTCAGACCTCCTCTTAACATGGTATAAATCCATACTATTTCCATGTTTGAAAGTGGAGTTGCATAAATGTAAAACCAATGCAAGCTATTATTGTGATCTACCTATATACAAATACCCGTTGTGAAAGGTTACAAGCTATTTCTCATGCTCAGCTCATGTAACCATTGTATTTCAGGTGTAATTCTGAATTTTAAACAGATTTAAAAAAAAATCCTCAAACAATAACAACAGGGGTTATTCAAATAACACGGATATGAGTATGTATTTGATAAGAAATCAATTTTATTCTTGGCAGCGAGCACTAGGCTTAATGCTACTTAATAAGCAAGCACATTCCTAGTCAGCATTTCTTAACCAGCCCATGAAGTGGGGAGAGGACAAGCAACGTTTATGGAGCCATAAAGAGCAAGGACTTGTAAAGATAGCTGCAGAAAGAGGGGCAGAAACATTCAGCATTACCCAGATCTTGTAGGGAGGGGTGCAATTCGCCTTGTTGACATCAAAATCAAATAAATAAGACAGATGACACGAAGTACTTACTAAATCATACTTTATATATTTTCCCATATGTTTAAATATGTTCACAAACAAAATTAAATATATATATATATATCAAAAACTTAGTATTTCAGAAGTGTCCCTTTAGTCATTTTGGGGTAAGTAGTGTGCAGTACAAGCATTTACAAAATAAATATTCACCATATAGCCCATGTTTCAGGAAACATGAGAACCCAGGCAGAGTCACAGTATGGACGGCTGCCCCTGGAGCAGGGTGGTACCATAACTGCATGTTGCATAGATCCAGTAAAAGCAATGAACTGGACATTACTGTGCCGGGGTGGCTGCCTTTTTAATAAGCCTGCTAGCAAAAAACATACTACTCAAAAGAGAAGAAAGGTCAAGCTGCTCACAGAGAGGTAGAACCACCCAAACCCAAGCCATCTGTAAACAGACACTGCACACATGCATGCAAAACCAATGAAACGCCAGCACTTTCCTAGCCACACCTCTGGGCTAAATGCCCCAAACCAGAAGCAGGCTCAGAAGTATGCACCAGGGCTCTCTTTTTCCCTGTGCCAATACTGTTTAGGCTACAATTTCCTCAGTCAGCAATGGTCTTCTCCCCACAGCTATATGTTGGGAGACATCCCTCTGAACGTTTCTCTGTGCAATGAGCCTGATTTTTTAGCCAGCTGAGTGGAGCTTAACCTATTTCAGGACTTCTCTGATAAAAAGATCTTGTCTCTGCTAACACTGGGTAGGAAACTCAGCAAAAAGGAAAGGCAAAATAAGATGGGAATTCTGGTGAAATCTTAGATATAATTACAGATTTATTTGAGATTACTATTTTATTAAATTTTCTTAGTATGCAAGGATATACATCTCTGTAACCTTTTCAGGGTATATGTTTAAGTGTAACACATGGAGGTAGCAGTTACGGAAGATGTGGTGTTTTCTAACTGCTCTTGGGATTTGATCAAGAATTAAAACCACGGTTAATCATGCCTCACGACTGACGTCTGCCTGCTACAGCTTGTCCGAAGTATGCACTTCTCATGTATCTGCTGTAGTTTTACTGACTCCGAAAAAGATTCAAAAAAAGTCCAGGGCTCTCTGAATTCAGTAACATTTCAAATAATGAGCAGTGAGACCAGAAAGTGCCTGACTAAGGCAAAGTGCCGGCCATACAGCCAGCAGGCACACTAGAGACATCCCTCTTTGAAGGGAGCAAGCTGCTGCTTCTGCTCCCCTGCTCCCATTTGCTTCCATGAACCCCTCATCCTTTGGCCTACCCAGTCCTATTGCTCTGCTCTTCATAACATCCTATGCTCATTTTACAGTTATACTTCATGCTAATCTATATATTCAAATTGTTTTCATTCATTACCTTTCCAAAAAACTCTCCTGAAAATTTGCTTCATGCATTTTCAGACACACACACATACAAAAACGTAGGTTATGGCCCCTAAACCTGAAGAAGGATTTAATTTCATCTCTTGATCAAGAGATGAAATATATTTCCTGTCTCCAGGAACTTCCAGGAACTTTATCTTGACATAAAGTTATCTCTTTAGGAGAAGAATATTATCACACACATCTTCAGAGTTGCCAGCACTCCTGGCAGTGTGCAAATGGTAAACAAAGACATCAAAAAATAGTACAGCCCTAGTAAAATACCTCTTTTTTAAGCATGTGATCTAAAGAACACACTTAACATAGGCAAAACAAAACAAACATTTGAGTGTCTTCTTGACGTTTAAAAAAAAAAAAAAAGGAAGAAGAAAAATTAAAAGAAAAACGGAAACCTGTTTTTCTGGACTTACAGATAAACTATTTCTCCTGTGACTTGTGCCAGAGATGACTACTGGATGTGTGACAGACTGCAAATGTGCATTTAAGCAGGCTGCATTTAACGTATGATGAGTTTATTAGTCTGAATTATTGTCACAGCACATGTGCTCTTATTACCATAACAATAATATTTCTTCATCCCATTTATGTCAGATCCAAATGATGGTTGTCTTAAGGAAGGGCCTGCTTCTCCCAAAGATACAGAGTCTTTGGGTCCTATATGATAACCACTACAAGATTTTACTTGTCTGGATATGCTACTAGGGACATACTGCTGTTGGAGAGAAAATGGGTACTATCCACATGTTCTTACACACCTACATAAAGTTTGTTTTGCCTCTATGCAGTGAATGCATTTGGATACTCCCTCAAACACACACATACAGACACACAGAGGCAATGGGCCGAGCCTCCTGTAAAAGATTTTCACTTGTGAAAAGACAAAATGTCTTTGGTCTGGGAGAACTGGGGTGGGGATGTGATTCAGCAGCTGAATGCAACATAAAACCATTTTCATGACAAGCTCCCTTTTCTCCATGCATTATTTCACTATTATGAGATGGGAAATCCTATGGCGTGTTCCTTTTGGACTCTTTCAGCTGGAAATGGTACCATGCTGAGACAGTGGCCCTGCTCTCGAGGGTTGAAGAGAGTGGGAGGGCAACTGCCCCTCAGCACCATGCATATGCTGTGGGCATTACTTACACAATTGCTGACGCCTGACGAAGCACTAGTGGATGTGTCTGGCTGCAAGATATGTATTTCAAACACAAAATGTAAAAGAAAGCACAGGAGAAGATAACTCAGCCCGCAGCACCAGGAGTCACAGGAAGGTGCTGCACCAAATTCTGGTGATGTTCAGTCCCAGCAATGTGGCATTCCAGCAGGTGGCTAACGTGAGATGCCACACCAAGTGACAGTTTCGCTCCTTTCTGTGAATTTATCTGAAGGCAAAACTCTGCTTATAGCAGGATCTTTATCACCACTCTCTGTATTCACTGATGCTGATCACTGTTTCTTTCAGCTGGCAGATAAAAAACACATCTAATTATGTGTCAGGATCCATCAGCCGTATTTTTAGGCTGGAATGATATCCAAATCATCCGAAAAATCTGCACGTTTTCCCAGGAGCCTTGCTAGCTCCCGTTGGTGGCCAGCTGCGTGCTCCCTGCTGTGGCGAGCCGCCAAAACCCATTTCTGTTAATCCTGAGGCCGGTGAATCAGCGAGCAGGGCGTCCGCAGGCTGCCGACTCCTGCGCTCCCCGCTCAGCACCGTGGCTCACACTTCGGAAGGGTGATCCTCCACGTTAGCAGGGGAATTTTTCATGCAACCCTGTTATAAAGGACTAGCAGGGAGCAACATTTTCAATTTTTGGTTCCTAACTTTAAGCACCCAGATACATTGAAGCCTGCTTTTCTGGAAAGCGGCATTTTTGCAGTAAAGATATTCATTAGGCGCAATAAAAGCTGTAGGTGCTCAGCACTTACACTGCCAGACCTCTTATTCAGATGTTTAATTGGAGGAACTTGCATTTGAAAATGTTGCCCTCAGGAACTCAGCAGCCTGTCTAAGAGCAGCTTAATTGGTCCAGACAAGTCCAGACTGAAATATGCAACATGCTGTGGCATCTCTTGAATACGCAAAATATAAAATACAAAACAGAAAAAAAAAACCCAAGTCATCCCTGCTGAAGCACAGAAATATTTCTCAGTACGTTTCTACCCGAATCCCAGGATTTTTTCTTTTTACAGATGCCAGTCTGAGGTTTTAGGGTGGAAATTAAAGTAAAATGATAGACAAAACAAATAGTCACCCACTGGTAATAAGCAGAAATCACACTGAATGAAAGAAATCTTTCATTTTAAAATAAAGTCATATGTCTCTCTGCTTTATTCTAATGTGATATGAAGTATTTATTTATACGTGATAGCTAAATGTAAGAAGTGACTGATCACCTCACCATTTTTCTCTGCAGAGCCTTCCATGGCCCCATCAATTTTGCTTACAGCAAAATCTGTTCTTTCCCAGTCTCTCTCATATTCTTGCACCATCGCCTCAGTTTATTATTACTTTGTTTAAGTAAGTTATCTGTAAATTTCAGCCTGGACACCAACATTTGTCTTAATTAAAATCTTATGGCAGCTTCAGTTGGAAGCTGTTTCTCTTTTCCCTCCTAAAAACCCTACTGTGAAGCATTCATGGGACAGAATGACCCCTTGTTCCATCCAGGAGGTGGCTGCATTTCATCAGCAGTGGGTGAGGTAACTCCTACCTACATAACCCCCAGAACTGTCATGAGAACGCTCAAGATGAAAAGGGATTATTTAAACAAAAACTGTCATTATGCTGATTAAAGGGGAAAGATCCTTACATGCTTGAAACCACATGCAAAAAGGAAAAAAGAAAAAAAAAAAAAAAAAAAAAGAATAAATACCAGATGCCTAGATGTACCTAGGGGATGGTGTGTTCTGATTCAAGAAATGATTATCTACCCATCCCTTTTCTCCCACACATGTGCCTAGGGAAAACAGGAGGAGGGTCTGTTTTTGTGGTGTCTGTTTCCCAAAGCAAAGGAACATGGTGCGGGCTCCAGCTCAAAGCTGTCCTGGAAAAACCTGTTTTTCTGTGTTCTAAAAGTGAAGGAGTTCTTCATTAACATGCTATTTTAGAAATAACCCAAAAAATAAAAAAGACCTCACTGCTGAGGCTGGTGAGTAGGAGGGATGGGTCTGCTTGTCCCGAGGAGGGGCAGGAGGGATGCTGTGCAAGAGCCGAGCTTCTCAGCCTCCTTGCTGACTTGCCACCATGCCCTTGTGCTCCTTCTTCCCTCCCTCCAGGCCATCTCCTTAGCACACGAGGGAGAAGCCTCCCTGCTCCCCACACCTCTGCCGCTCCCACTGTTCCCTGTGGTCAGCATTTTTATTGGCGCATTTACATTTTCTAAGTCAAAACAAGCCCAGTGGGGAAGTGACAAATCAGGTGCAAATAAAGTTGCTGCACACAGTGCACGCTCAGAGGCCTCCTTCCTTATTATACACGTGTTGGCCTGGCACTTGCATGGTTGTGCTTTTGGCTGAAAAAAAAACCCACGCAGTGGCACATACGTGTCTAAAAGGTGTGTGCATGTTCACTACACCAAGGGAAAAAAACATTACTGTAGCAGACATCCACGTAGCAAGTCATACAGGAATGGAAAAGGTACTCGACAGACCAAGAGCTGAGATACAGGCGACTTCAGAGGTGCAAGCGGTATTTGAGCAAGAGCTCTGAAGAGCTGTGGCCTTATGTCAGCCCCCCCTTACATTGAGATGCAAGGTGCAGCAAAAGGGAAACACTTCCAAATCTGCATGACAGCAGGGGATGATGTCAGGAAAGGAAAGTGCTGCCCCAAGATGCAGAGGCACATGTGAAACATTAACATCTTCTCAATGGAGGCTCTTTTAAATGTTAATTTATATTTTAGCTGGGCCCACTACACTGCTCTCCAGCCATTATCCCATTTGAATCTGCAGCAAGTGTATTCCTTCAACTTAAATTCCCACAAAAAGATCAATTTGCAAGTTGGAAACCAAGCTTTTTTGCATATCAAATACAGAAATATTTGCCCCTGCATTCACAGATCTGTCCTTAACTTTGCAGAAAGACTTTTATCCCTCAACTCTGTTCCAAATGTGTAATAAATACATAAATGAAGTTAGAATTGGGACAGCTGGTAGCGATCACTTATTTATCTAGGACCTCCCACCAAATGTTGGTGGATTTCAAAACATCTATCTAGGACAAGAGCGTGGACTTCATGTCTATCATGCTATTAAAGGAAAAATCAAAATTAAAAAATCATCAAAGGATGCATCACACTCCCATATGCAATTAATCTATATGAATGACACCACTTTCAGAGGGAAAAAGCATGCAGATCCGTATTTATTTGAGAGCACTAGTTGTGATGCAAACCACACACAGTTAAAAGGTAACAAACTCAATCCACAGCAGAGTGCAGAAAAAAGAAAGTACAGTACTAACTCTCTGAGAGGATTCAATTTTCATCAAGTACCTTTGAATGTCAAGTTCTGAATGAAGGGAGACCAACATGCACTGCAAAACCTGTGGATCAAAGAGAGAAAAGAAGGGGAGGGGGAGAGATAATTGTTAACAGGAAAGGAAAAAGGAGAACAATAGAATTAAAAGAGAATAACCTCTACATATTGAAGGTATGAAGAGAAGAGAAGAGAAGAGAAGAGAAGAGAAGAGAAGAGAAGAGAAGAGAAGAGAAGAGAAGAGAAGAGAAGAGAAGAGAAGAGAAGAGAAGAGAAGAGAAGAGAAGAGAAGAGAAGAGAAGAGAAGAGAAGAGAAGAGAAGAGAAGAGAAGAGAAGAGAAGAGAAGAGAAGAGAAGAGAAGAGAAGAGAAGAGAAGAGAAGAGAAGAGAAGAGAAGAGAAGAGAAGAGAAGAGAAGAGAAGAGAAGAGAAGAGAAGAGAAGAGAAGAGAAGAGAAGAGAAGAGAAGAGAAGAGAAGAGAAGAGAAGAGAAGAGAAGAGAAGAGAAGAGAAGAGAAGAGAAGAGAAGAGAAGAGAAGAGAAGAGAGCACTCAAAAATAATAAAGGAAAGGCATATGTGCTAGGGAACATCATGTTCTATCAATAGTTAATATGCAATATTCTCAGAAACTTCGCTGGACTCAGTTCAGAAATGCTACCTATGGAGGTATGTCAAAGAAATGGGAAACGTCTCTGTGATAAAAGAGAATGGGAGAGAGTTTAGCCACACAGATTCAGGCGTGTATCTAGCAACCATATCTGACAAGAAGTGGCAAAATATGCATTCTTCCAAAGCAATGATACAACTCTTGGTTGGAGTTAGCAACAGTCATTGCAATACTGTGTTGGTTTCTCACTTACTACAAAGACATGGAATCCTTTAATCAGAACTTAGAAATATTACATTATTCTTGATGAATCCAATTTACAAAAGAGTAAAATATTAACTATGGTATGATTAAAAAATATTCTCCAGTC
Source organism: Aythya ferina (assembly GCF_964211825.1). Classification (NCBI taxonomy): domain Eukaryota; kingdom Metazoa; phylum Chordata; class Aves; order Anseriformes; family Anatidae; genus Aythya; species Aythya ferina. Next base: position 18,720,657 of record NC_140297.1, read on the forward strand.
ATGTCTTTTTACTATTTCACATCCAGTCTTAAAGAATATACACTGTGAAAATGTGCTAAAATGGGTTTAAAGGCCAAAACAAACAAACAAATATCTTTTCCCAATCACATGAATGCGATGAGAATTGGAGGGAAAATTGCCCGCTGATGTTTGAGTCTTTATAGGCAGAGGTCCTATGCTCTCCTTAGTCTACATTTGCCCGCGGGCTGGAGGTGGGGGTAGAAGAGATTTTGTACAGTGCCCTAAACAACCTTCTCTGAGTGCTGGATTCCTCTCCCAGCGAGTGCCAGGCTCCCACGACAACTGCTCCTGCCCCGATCAGAACGTGCAACTATTCGCACCGGGCAAAGGAGCACAACTGCTCTGATAACAAGGACGTTATTGTTAAGGAATCTTACTTAGCAAGTAATTATAATGCCAACATCATAATTAAGAGACTAATTCAAAGAATCTTTTGAATTTTACAAACCTAGGGAATATGAGCATAGGAGAGTTGATTCTTGGGATGAGATATGCGACATACAAGTACACTCAGATTTTTCATGACTTTGTCTATTGGATATTTTGGAAGGGCAGTACCATTTTATTTGAAGTGAACAATAGATCATTTTTCTCCCCATGAGAAATGTATCATTTAGAATTGTTCAAGTAAAATGTGATTTCTACAAATAAGCCATTTATGCAAACAGTACAAATTAAATGTAGCCTTCCGGCAACAACTGGATGGGTTCCAATTCCAAACCACACAGACAAAACAGTCTGTTGCTAATGTTTGAGTAATACTGAAACTGTATTACATTTTTTTCTTTCTTTTATAATGTCACCACCCCACAAACCTAAGAAGTTCTGTCTGACCTTTAATTAAACTACTCTGACTTAAAAAATAAAAAAATAATAATAAAAAAGCTATGGATTTTCGGATTTTCTAAGGACAAAATCCCATCTCAATGCCAAATACACAAGACACACAAAGAACAAAAATTATGCTGCATGTCTGCTGGAGGTTTGGTCTGCATCACATCTCAAGACCACACTTTGGAAGGGACATTACTCTGCAGAATGGCAGAATCAAGTGTTCATCTCTTGCCTTCCTTAAAGCTATTGCATAAAACCAACTTGAGCTACTCAATTTCCTTAAACCCTTTCACCCTAGTGGGGAATTACAATTGCATCCTCTTTCTCTTGACTTTCCTACTCCCAAAGGAAGTGTAACATCCATTCTGACCTAAGGGAGGGTAAGGAAATGAGGATGCTTGAAAGAGTCAGCAGCCCTCCCCACCCCTAATTCAGCGAAAATGCTGCTCTCCCCCTCCTTTTATCATAACAATGTGTTTATTTTAATTCCAAATAGTTGGATGAGGATTCATAGTTAGAATATATAAAACTAGTCCACCTAGATCCAGAAGTTCCTCCCTCCTCTTACCAGAGTTGTTCTGAAATTTGCTGTATGTGATGCAGGACTGAGTGATCAATCTCTGAATAAATACAGTCTGGCAGAAAAAAAAAAAAAAAAAAGAACCACACACAAACACAGAGTGACAACAGTAGTGCAGCAGAAAGATCCACTGACTCCTGCACAAGGTGGCACCAGGAAGCAGAAGAGGCCTCCATAGTGTTATACAGCAAACTTTGGATCACCCAAAGAAGATCTAGGCATGCCCATATTGGAGAAATGTAATCAAGACCATTACTGCAGCCCATGTAAAGACCTTATGAATGAAATTTGAAGACAGTTGGGTCTGACTTCAAACCTTGAAGCATGGCTTCACTTGGAACTTTCCAAAATATTTCTTAACTTTCTATATTCCTTTCCAAACTCAACACCACACCAATGCCTTCATCAGCAGTCTGATGACCTCAAGGGTATTTAAAGAGGGAAACTAGCAATGATCTATTTCTTCCTTTCCTCATAGATTGTGGAATAGCTTTTCTTTTTTTCTTTTTTTTTCCAACTGCAGGCATGCATGTGGATATATATAGTGCACAACGATGGGAAATGAATTCAAAGAGTGCTTTTCGACTTCCAAATGCATCAAGGGTACGGGCTCCTGTGACAATCCCCCATCTGCTTCCCTCGCTGACTCCACCATTGTACCACAAGAGGCATCACAGCAAATAACCCATGTGAGGGGAGAAATAGGAATTTGAAGCAAATCCCACATAAGATTAGAAAACTTTGGATGGGACTCACTAAGAATTAAAGAGCTGTAGAGAACTGAACACTCAGCTAACGTGCTCTGAGCAACCTCTGCTGGCCAGCAGATAAGATCCTGCACCTCCTACTAAATGGAGTTGTGCAGAGCCCATGACTTCACATCTGTACATGACATCCTCAGCTGATTTGAACGATCAGCATTCGGCCAGCTTCACTAGCATGAGGGTGACCTACATGTGGTGGGTCTGTCCCAGTGAGGGGAAGAACGACAGGGGTTTTTGCTATCTGACACCAAAGGGAGGCTCCTACTGAAACTGGTATTAAGTCTTCACGAGCTGTAAATGAAAATAGCCAGAATAGAAGTGGTACCAACTCTTGTCAAGGTTGGGTTAACAGAGAAAGAAACAGATTAATAGAGGCAGGTAGAGACATAAAGGTAATATGGAGAAAATCAAGAAAAGAGCTCAAGTAATTTCTTCTGGTGAAAAGTGGAAAATGTTAGAGGCCAAGGAGGAGAGTGGAAAATGGGGCTCGGACACTGCACACAGCTAATGAATGGTTGCACAGCCCCATTAACTGCAGGTGCGAGCAGGAAGGGATGTTACATGGAGAAAAATGGATTTCAGGAGCCAATCTCTACTGTAATGAGAAAGGTACCAGGGAGAAAGGAAACAGCTGCCAAACATGTTGCTTTTGAACTTTAAACCTAAATGGAGTGAGCAGCGGCCCTGGAAAAAGGTGTAGAAAGCTAAGAGTCATAGGAGGAAAGCAAAGATGCCAGGAATGCAGGGAATGTCATCAAGTGGAGTCCTGAGAAATGTCTGGTGAACACTGCTTGCAAGGTAGTATCCAAAGGGTTAGCATGCAGTAACTTAGGGAGGACAAGGATTAATATCTCGAGGCTGACTGACTGTGTTAGTCATTATTCTGGGCCCTTCAAAACAAGGGTGAACGAACTGTAAGGCTGCCTTGTGGGATCTGCTTGCTAAGCAGATCAAAGGAAAGTATTCACCACTTTAAGCAGGATCAGGCCTGTTGAGCACTGAAATGTTAAGTCTCCAAAGGAAAAAGCAGATGCTTGAGACACTTGTGTTGATGATTTAGTAGGAGACATCTGTCCCCCTGAGTCAGCCTGAAATAATGTCACAGAATGGTGTTGGGAGCGCAATGTGCTCCCACAGCAGGAATGCAGCCCTGCTGGCAGTGCCGATACAATTCAAAGTGCCTTTTCACTGAGGTACTGGCAGTGCTGCAAAAGTGGAGAAATGCTAGGCTTTCCCCCTTCTTTTTTTTTTTTTTTTTTTCTCCCCCAGTCTCTGTAATAGCCACTTGATTTATGCTCCTGTTGGATTTCAAAAAGGAAGTCTTTATAAAGGCAGAATACATTGAACACATTGCGTTTATCACGGATCGCCCAGGAAGATGACACGGCTGCTGAGAGACTGGAAGCGGCTAAAATTAGAGAAATGCATAGGTTTGGTATGAAGCAAAGTTGGGTTAGCCAGGCCATTACGATGCCAATTAGTGTTCCCTAGGCTTACAAGCTCTGGGTGAGATCCTGCAGAGACATGCCATCAGCCGATGCTGGAGGGAAATGATAACGAAAACACAAAGGGCTAGATATGAGTACGTAGATGATGATACATGATGAAACGAGATGCTGACTCACAAGTCCTCTTAAACTACTTGAAACTGAGGGAAGGAAATGAGGATCGACTGCCTATTTCCTGCACACAATGGTTTTGTAGGAGGGGTGCAAGATACTGATATTTTTCAACAATGGGAGAAGTCAGGATTGTGGCTCAGTTGGGCTCAGACCACAGAGGTTGTTCTAACAGTAATTTTAAGTGCACAAATACCTGCCAAAGAATGGAAGAGGTGAAGTCTCATCACATCAAAATACAAAGTAAACGTACAGGATTAACTCCAAGCAACCTGCAAGAAAGCAGTCAGACAACTGCTGAAAAGATGGAGATGGCCAAAGACAAGGGGTCCAAAAGGAAGCACAGAAACAAAAAGACCAGTCAAATGTAAACAAGGAATGTAATCAGAGAGATGAGAACAAAGGAAGAGGGCTGCACAAAACATTAGGACTTCTTATGTTTCAGGATTTACCTTTTCTATCACACTCCACAGCTACAGCATCCCTCTAACTGTGCATGTTCTTTGCCTCCCACTCACTGAACATCACAGCTGAAAATGACATGTGTTAACTTGGCAAACTGTATTTTTGAAAATTTCCAAACAACAAAAAAGTGAAAAAGAATCTCCTCTCCATTGTTGTTTCTTTTTCTCAGTTTTTGTCAAAAAAAAAAAAATCCTAAAAGTTCATGTTTCATTTAATTTTCAGTGATGACTAAAGCTATATATATTATATAAATTTATGTCATATTTAATGAACCTTAAAATAAAACAACTAGAACAAGACAACATTTAAAAAACATATCAAGAGAATTCAGGTCATATTCCAAACCACAATTTGTAGGGATATAAAATTGTTATACCTGTAAAATGGTTTGGTAATCAAAGGGTTCTGAAGTTCTCCAGGGTCATTTATTCTTCCCTCTTTTGCTGTCACTCCACTCATGTGGAAATGTTATAACAAAACACCATGTTGTATCTATACTCCAGGTTACAAGGCTAGTATGAAGGAACAAAATCACTTCACCTGTTCATCTTAAGATGACTTACAGCTTTTTTTATTATTATTTTTTTAAAGCAAGATCCTGTGGGCTATGGTATATTTCAGCCTTGGTTCCATCATGGATTTATGCACATAATTAAGAATATGATAAGTCCACGAGACTATGTAAACAAACTTAGGCATGAACTTATTATTTCTTTGATCTTGGACCAGAATGCTCTTTAACATTGTGTCCTAACACCTTAAGAAATGAGTGCTCATCAGCCCCTTTCCTTGCCACATCATAGATAAAAGCAGTCAAGAACATACACGAAAGAAGTAATTCTTGTATTTATGATGTGTCTTCCCTCTTGTACAGTTATCTGAACATCATTGTGCAAAGTAACAGGAAAAATCAGACTGTTTGGTGCAGGGTGAAAAAAAAAAAAGATGATTGGATCTAGTTTCTTTAAGGTAATCTGAACCTGATTTGAACCCGTGCACCTGAACCTGCATCATTACTTAACAATGCAAAATTCTGTATGTGAAATGCCTACATTGTACAGAGAAGAAAAAAAAAAAAAAAAAAAAGTAGCTGAAAATCTCAAAGTTGGCTGCCTAGTGAGGGATATGAGTCTACAAGGAGGTACCTCCATAAAGAAAACACTGTGCCGCCTACTAATTCTGGTAGGATTTGAGGGGAATTGAGCAACTTTGACTTAAGGGTTCAGCTAGGGGTTTTCAACCACATACATGTCATACCTGAAGAATCTAACAGTTTAAACATTGTTTCACAAAGCTAAATGGCAAGAATGTTCTCTACTATCTTTCTGTAACTGTTTCACAGTCAGAAATGGAGACAATTAGATGAACACCCTATCTTTGTTTCCAATAGTCTGTCTCTCTTATTATTCATTCCTTTCCTCCTATCATTATCATCTCTCCTTGGAATCACATTACATTGCTGAAGATAAACAACAAAAAACTATTATGAATCTTTATAAAAGAATAACGAATCGGTGATGACCTAAGCAGAAAAAGATTTTCATGAGCTGTCTCTAGTATTTTGAAAAGAAAGAATGATAGAAAAAATAGAATGTTTAAAGAACATAGTTGTTTCTCTCTCATTTTTCTGTGGTGTTTTCTCTCATTTTCATTGAAACTTTTTGACCTGGTTATTCCATCACTAGTAGCCATCACTGAAAAACACTGTATGGTGAATGCAATGGCAACTGATGGTCTACTGAGAAAACCATCCTCTGAAATGCTGGAAAATGTATGGTTTTGTCATCTGCCATTGACCTGATTTAATTGTAACAATTCTTTTATACATGTTTTTTTTCTTTTTTACTTCATTTTGGCCTTCACTATTGACTAAATGTACATGATTTTCTAAGTTGTGATCAATTCATCCAATTAAAACTTATAAAAGCTATTCAAAGTGATGAACATTTGCATTATTTTTTATTGAAAATGACAAGGTTAACGAAGTTGCTCCCTCCTCTCCTCCCCCCCCCCAAAAAAAGGATAATTAAATGGCAATTATTTAGAAGAAGGCATAATGAAAAACGTGGCTCTACACAAATTTTGTTCTACCTTAAGACTTAATAACACCACATTTTCTAAGAGCTTCATCCCCACAACTCCAAATGATGGAAACTGCAGGTCTCTGCCAAAAACTGCCATTTTAACAACCAATCTAGAAAACTTTAGGCAAGAGTTCATGTAACACAGGACCTACCTGTGTCATGGTGCTACAGAACTGCACCATGCCTGCATTGGTGCTCAGCTCTTCTGGAAAGCCATAAGCTACTTCATTTATGTACTTCAGTGGACCTAAGTTCTTTTAAGAAAACAGGTTGTAGTGGAGAAAAAAAATAGAAAACACTCATCAAGAGTGTGACTAGGTAAGACGAATCAGTATAGAACTGTAGTGGCAACCCTATTCTTCGTCAGATGTTCTTTTACCAATTATTTTTTTCATATATTAAAACATTTTTGAAAACTTTGACTAATCAAAATACCCATGACCACATGGTGAATCATTTTGCTTATGCACTCTAAACTATGCACAGCAGTAATCTTGCAAAGATGCTCTAATCTTCTCCCACCCCAAAAATGCCGAATCCTTTCCCACTTAAGCAGGTCTGGAAACATGTCCAATCACAGCTTTCTACGGTCCAAGAGTTACCAAGCCCTGGCTCCCATTTCAGTCCTTAAAAAAAAAAAAAACACAACACTTTTCCTGCCCTTGGCATACCATGTAAAACAGTTCACAATACTCCTCTACCTTACAAGACTTCAATAATAATTAACTCATGAACAGTTTCCAGCACACTGCCAAGAAAACTGTTACAGAAAAGTATTATATTTATAAACCACATTAAGTTTGCTCTTAACACCTTCTAAGGGTCACAGAGTCTCAGCACAGGAGTGAGGTTTTGTTAGCCAGTCTTCTAGATTTTTTATTAGAACACCTAAAATTTTGAACAACAACATCAGACATAAAAAGCCTACCCCATCTTATTATTAACTGAATTTATTATCTTCCATCCTTCCTTAAACACACAGCTGTCATCTACACAATTACATGAGAGATATGAGCTCAGAAATGCCTTTTGCAGCATAACCAGCTTACACCTGAATAGCACGTAGAGTAATTAGAGTGGAATCCAGCTGAATAAGTCAGTCTTATCATCTCATAACATCAGCTATTTTGTATTAGTGAGATAAATATTAAGAACATATAATGCTATATACAAACAGTCTCTGCAAGGTACTGAATACACCTTAGTTTTCATACAATCAGATATCACTGCTATGATATAAGCGCCTAATTAATGCCAGCCAACATTAGCTTATGGAAAATTATCTTCACATCACTATTGCAAAACAACACTGTTACGCTTTTATTGATAAGGAAACTTAAATATTAATTTCAGTTTCAGGTTTACATATACATAGAGTGAGAGATATTCAAGTATTATATATTGTTCAAATGTCCTTATTGCAACATGTTTTATTATATATTGCAAAACCTACTTCTTAAAGTTATCTACTCACATTTAAAGGATATGATGAAAAATCAATAACAAACCATAACATCGGTTCATTCATCTGAAATGTCTTTTCAAACTTATCCCATTTGGAAACAATACACGGATGCTACTGGCTTTACAAGACTTACGGAACAGGGAATAGAGCTTGATTTGGATTTCAAGAGTTGATGTCATTATTGTTCACAAGCCAACAAAGGGCTTTAAAACCGAAAAGAATCTACAGCATATAAAATGGTTTCCAACTTGTAAGGGATCCAGGTCCTGCGCCAGTGGATAATAATTTGCAATACAGTTTAGGGTTTTTCAGAGGAGAAAATGGGGGAGGAGATAAAGCACATTTGTGTAGAAAGGAATGTGCAATTCTTACTCTCCTGAGCTACAGAGTGAGATGTCTTTCTAAAATCTTGTTTTTCTTGTATTGTTCATATCTTTTCTTCAAATGCTTAAACCTTTCCCATGTTGGAATCTGTACTTTTTTTTTAACATCTTTGTTAATTGAAAAGCTTTTTTTTTTAGAGTTACAGTGTTAGTACCATTCATAAATGACTAGTTATCAGAAATAAAGAGAAAGTAAGCCTAATAGATAGACAATAGGTACACCTCACTGATATCTGAGGGAGATGCAGTAAATAGAGTATGTACATTTGAATTTCTATGGCATTTTCTCATTGGTAATTTCCTTATCTTTCAGCACATACCTTAGAACTTCTGAAAACATACCAAACCAAAGGTAAAAAATTTGAAATGAAGTAACCTTTAGTAGACAAAACCAGATGAGCAGTACACAGTTTCTTCTACTCTTGCATGAACACTCAATGACCTCATACTTCTCAGTGCCTTCCCTCTCCTCTAAATTCAGCAAAAGACAATGTTATCTGTTGAAGCAAAAAGGATATACACAAATATTTGAAAAAGCTGCGTCTCAGTCCTTTCAAACTACATGGCACAGTCTTCACTACCCAATAAATACTGCAGCCAGAACATAATGTAAGTTTCTATTTGAGCACTATCCACTGGCCTGGTTACTGAAACTATATAAGCATATGTGTCCTGGGATTTAGAGGTACACACACAAAATGAATCCTACCTCCACAGAAGTTCATGAAATTATTATTATTTTTATAATTTATTTTTGTTGTTGTTGTTTATAATTTATTTATTTAGTGACAGGCTTTACAGGAGGGCCAGGTTTTTATACCTACAGAGTTACCCTCTTTGAGTGCCTCTAAGACTGAGAAAGGGATCTGAAACATCCAAAGTGAAGGAAGAATAGTTTCTAATATGTTGTTCTTTCAGAAAGTTTTTGAGACTAACTCACTTTCCAACAGATGCTTCTGTAGGAAACAACTTACAAAGAAAAATATAGTGGCTGTGGTAGTAGTCCTTTTTATGTGTTTGAACATGGGTGAGAGTGCCTAACTTTGTAAAAGGATGTGCTGATAGTCTCTTCAGTTATTCTTTGGTTTTACCTTCTTAAACTACAGAATATTTCCTGTTTTGGCCATACAGCCATGGTTATCTTTTTTGTTTATTTATTTAGTCTTTGAGGACACCTTCAGTGTCCTCAAATGATTATCTTCTTTCTTGCAGCTTGCATCAATTCTAATTGAGCAAGATGATGACTCTGAGATATACTCAGCCATACTAAACTACTCTACATGTCATTCACAGCATAAACTGATGACACAGCTGCAGTTGGACATAATCTCCAGTCGGCTATGAAGGAAATACAGCTCTAACTACCATCCACACAGAAAGGAGATGCAAAGATGTTTCATCTTGCAGGTAATAGGTGTATGACAAGTATTGCATACTATAGGAACTTTCAGCAGATTCCTGCAGAAGAGAGTCAGATGAACGTCTTATTTTTTATTTTTCAATCTGAAAGTTCTGGGCAAAAGTAATTTGAAAAGAGATAGTTTGATCTGAGCAGCACCAGAGGCAATACTTAAGTCATTATGAGGACATCAGAATATTCCAGACTTCTATTCACATTGACTGTGTTACCCTAATATCCTTTTAACCTTCTTAAACAAGTTCCCACCATCAGTCATTTTCTCTACTTATTGAAATTCTCAGAAACATCATTATTTCTCCATTTCTAAAAATAATAATAAAAAATAAATAAGAAAACTCAGTCTGACAATGAAGGTGGATTAAGGAGAATTCTGTGAAAGCAGATGTTAAGGGGAGTTCACTGAAGATTAGGTAGTGTAAGAAAGCCAAGTGGAAAAAAAAAAAAACTATTGGCTGATCATATCAGCTCTGACATGCATTGACTGAGCTTTCAGTTCTACTTATCTCAGGAACTTAATAAATAGTTACTAATTTTGATAGTATCCAATAAGGCAATGGTGTAAGATGTACAAAATTGCTGAAAGACAGAAAATCATGTTTTATTTTTCTGAAAAAAAAAAACAGTGAATTCTAAAAAGAACTAATCATTTGATTATTTCAGAAGCTGTTAAAAAAATAAACTCATATATCTGACAGAGCCCTAACAGGAGAAGAAAGCAAGGCATAGCAAAAGTACCCAGCAGCAGCAATACCTAGTCATCTCTTCCAAGTCACTGATGTAATTCAAGACATTGATTTTTCCACAGATCCCTTTGGGATGTGGACTGAGGGACAGTTTGTTGTTGTTAAAATGTTTTAGATTCCTTCCTATTATCTAGTATCTTTTTTTTTATTATTATTATTTTATAAATTTCATTTAAATTTTCTTGTCTGGAAATGTATAATCTTTTAGGAAAGTTCTAATAGAGTAATTGTAGGTTTAGCAGTGGTAATAATTGTTAGGACAGCATTTGCTGAATTTCAGAACCCAGCAGTGGGAAATGTAAGCACATGTCCACTTGTTTGAAAGAGCCAGAGCTAAGTCAGTATTAGATTATATGATTTATATGAATGCCTTGAATGAATGGTTTAAAACTAAAAATCATTTCTTCACAAAAGAAAAAGAAAAAAAAAAAAAAAGATAGGCCCTTCTTTAAAAAAGGTTTAACTAAAAGGGCAGATAGAGCTCCCTAGCAGTACTGCATACATTGAAAAATATAAAAATAACTTCTGTGTATAAGGAACACATGAATGGTTCATCAAGAGGAATGAAAGAAAGACAGAAAGCTAAATAATATGGAGAAAAAAATAAAAAATAAAAAAAGTAAGTGAAGAACATCCAAAAAAGTATGTTTCTAAATTAGTTATATATTTCTTCTTTTTTCTTGCTTGAAAAGCAAACAAAAATGAAAAAAAAAATGTTTATGTGGCCTAAGAGTACAAAAAACACAGATGTCCTTAAAAGCATTTTGTAGACAATGCTAATTTGGAAAGACACTCTCACATCATGAACCCTTTCAACCTAGTTAACAGAGTCTGCATGTCTTGTTTACATGAAATATGTAGTGGAAACTTGGAACAAAAACTATTCTGAAAGTGGGTAACTCTTCCCTTATGCCTTAATAAATATTAGACAAATACTGATAATGTATGGTCTAGAAAGAATCCTTATTAGCTAGTATTTAAAATGGGGGGTAACAAAACAGCACTTACCCTTTGAAAGCTTTCCTCTGGAGTTACTCTGGTAGATATCAGATTATTAAAGTCTGCAACACCAGCTACAGTATTTATTCTGCTAGGACTAAGAAAGGTGTGTTACCAATGTGGTCCAAGTAACAGGTAAAACAGTTTGCAAACAGTATACAAATGTATACCCCAAGCAAACAAACTCACAGAAAAGCCCTACCAAACATTAACCTTTGCAAGGTGAACCAGCCGCTTTTCAGAGGAGCCCTCAAACTCCAGACCACACATTAGGAGACGGGATACGCCTGACTTCAGCTGTAGGGATGACAAAAGCAAGTAGCTGTCAGCCACTTTGAACATCCTCAGCTGCTTGAAGCCAAAGGCCATAAAAACCGTCTTGTAGCTCTGATAAGTGAAGGTGGCCACGGGGCTCTCCTAAATTGCCCCATGCTGAGCAGTGTGAAGGAGGCCACCAGCAATCAGAGATCACTGGAACACAGCTCCTGCCACACACCCTGCATGGGAGTTGCCTATACAGCAGCACGTATTGAAATCTGTATGATCAGTGTACTGAAAAATCTCCAAGGAGCAGTTTTTGCTCGCTCTCGAACCTTTTGATTCATGTCATTGCAAGACTGAATCTTCGGGAGAAACAAGGACCTCTAGCACACCGTGCAGCAGCTCTTCCATCTGCAAGGGCATCAGATCAATTGCACTTGTGTGCATTGCTTGCATCAAATGCTGCGACTGCTTATACAGGAAAATAATATTGGAAATATAAAGAATAGAGATAGCTTCTTTGAATTCACATGCCAGAAGTCAGTTGCATGTGAAGAGCCTCTGCTCTCTCTAGAGACTGACATCCAGTCCTCCATGGGCCATGGCTAAGAACATCTTACCAGACCATATCCAGCCTTCACACACATCTTAGGTATTATCTGGTATTTCCTGAGTGTTTTCAATATTTGCTTTTCTGTCTAAAAAAAAAAAAGTATTTGAAAAGTGCAATTGTAATGTATTATAGCACTTGAGAAATTCTTGTCGTTATCTGCTATTTTCAAGTAAGATAAAGTGCATCTCCTCTATGGTCAAATGTTGTTCCACAGAAACTGACAGCAGCACCAAGAAAGGAAAAATATAGCCTCCAACTCAAATGCTGCTGCAGTAACAGTCTAAACTTAAAAATCTTTATGGCAAATATGGAATGGTGGGATCCAGGAAGGCAAGACTTCCTTGGAGCAGCATAATTTATAACGACAATCTTCTTTTCCAGAAGGAGGTCTTCCACTTCTTTATCATGGGAAACGAAATAGCGATAAAAGTTCACTGATAAAGACCTGCAGAAAATGCTATGCAAATTGCTGCAAGTACAGTCACAACCTACACCCTCAAACTGCTGCATTCCTAATGCCTGAATCTGCTATTTCACAACATCCTGTAATAACAGCAAAACACAATTCCAAACTGTATCTCTCCATTTTGTGTGTATTCTTTCCGGAGCAGGCTTAACTCATTAGAACTAAGAAAGTACCCAGAGGCAATTTAGATTTCCTCTGTCTATTGAAAAAATAGAAACCTCACAAGAACCCTTTTATCAGTGTGCTATAGGGGGGGATGGGGGGGGGGAGAGAGAGAGGGGAGGGAAAGGTAGAAGGGATAAAATCCTTCTAGAGCTCCTTACAGTTGAAAATTGGCCAATTATTTAGAATAATTTCTAAAGCAACAGACCATGCTTTATCTCTTTTCCAATTACTATTTTCTGGTTAATAAATATGACCTCCGTAGCAGGCACTACAGCTTTCTTAAGGCACTGTAGTTGCAAAGAAAGGAATTTTAGTAAACTTGCTGGCAGAAGAAACACATTTCAGCATTAAGTCTAAAATGTTTGCCAACTATGTTTGAGGCTATCATTCTGTTTCTCAACTTTCTTATGTTAACTGGAGTGCTTTAGAAAAGCACACAAAATTGCTTGCTGTGAAGTACACATTTTGCTGGAAGGAAGAAGTCAGCTATTCATATGGTTGAATTCAGTGGCACAGAGCTGATGTAAAATCTGAAGCGGTAACGTTATATTTGTATAAACTGCAAACAAAGGTTTGGAACTCTGCAAATAAGTAGCTTTAACAGCCTGGCTTCTAAAACAAGAGTCCTCCAAAATGCCAGCCTGGTGTTAACTATCAGTTATTAGTTTGATGCCCCCAGGGAATAAAAGAAAGAATGTGGGCAACCACCAGCCTTTGAATTTTCAGTGGCCATTTTGTTTCTAACAATCAGGTCTTACACTAACATGTTTTTATTTACTTGCTAAATACAGCATGTAGATCCCATCATACTATTCGAGGTTGAGCTGCAACTGTTTGCCTTACCCAGGACCCAACAAGACAGGTTCAATTTGCCAATAAATATTCAGATCTTAGAGAAGAAAAATAAGCTGCTTACTATTTACCAAACTGGGGACTAGGTAGAAATAACAACATAGGTGAGCTCAAACAGAGACATATTTTGGTTCTCACATATTATCAAGCAGTCAAATTCTGCTAGCCTAACTCATTTGAGTAGTGATTAATCCCTCAGTAACTGTCTCTGAATTTACAGCATTGAAAACAAACAAACAAGAAAAAAAGGGCGCTCGCAAGAAATCAGCCAACTCCTTTCAAGTAGGAGGAGGTGCAGCTGGTGATGTGAGATGCTTAGGGGATTTCTTCTGTATATTTTGTCTTCACAGTTGTATAGTTCTATTTTCATCATTTTTACTTTATTTCTCCTCCCTGTATTTTCTTGAATTGGTGATTCTTAGGGCTTGTATCTTCATGATACTGTGAAAACATACAAAGTAAAAACATCCCATGCATCTGGCAGCTGTCTATTCCCATATCGTATGTGGATTGTGCTAAGGACCATTGGGACGAGGGGAGGGATTGCCACAGAAGGTGGCTAACCAGCATCCAGCATGTGAAAGCACCCCTAAGTTTCCAAACAAGCTGCTGTTTTCTCCAAGGATTCCCATTTGCTGCTAAGTGATGCCCCTGTTGTAGCTTTCGCATGGGGAGTATCCCCTAGGCCGACCTTGAATGCTGTGCAACATTCAGCTACCACCCTGATGGCACCTGGTGTATGTACCACAGGAGCAGAGGGCTGTGAGATACCCTTGAAGACTTTCTGTCTAGTGCTGAATGCAGATGGGGACACGTACAGCAGTGACACAGGAGCAAGTGCTGTGGGGCCAGATCTGTCAGACCTGCTTGTCAGGAGGGCCCGTGATCTGTGCAATTTTCCTAAGATGAAGCAGACGCAGAACGCAGCTAAAAGCATTGCTGAAGAACTTCATACCTTTAGCACGTCTGAATTATCTGAGTTTAGCACATCTGTGTCCCTCAAATGGTCTGAAACCTTCCATGTTTACACAAAACCAGATACCCCTTTGGGCAAAGTGAGCGCTCCACATTTCAAAGCAAAGTCAAATACCAAGAAATTATTCATTTGGAACCACAGTGAAAGTTCAGGCATGTTACTGAGCACATTTCACTGAAGGCTCTGGTGATCTAATCAGGATGACTTAATTGCATTTGGCTTTGAAACCCAAGCACGGCGCCCAGAAAGGAGAGGGTTATTCTGCGGTACAGTAGCAGCTCCCAGCCGTAAGAGGAACGGTGTGAAAAGGATCCACGCAGCCCAAAGATAACTCCACTCAGAGTCAGTTGCCATAATAAGATCATCTGGAGCTGCAAGCACAAACAGCCTGCCTATTTTTGGAGGTTTGCTTGATCTATCGCACGTGTGGGGATCTGAGCACCTTCCGAGAGACGGAAGATGATGAGATTACAAGCATTTGCACAATTTGTTTAAAAGCTCAGGAAACTCATGAATAATAATCTGAGCTAACCTGTCAGTAATCGCTTTCTTCCTGCAGTATAAAAATGTATTATTATTATTTGAAAACCATCATCACTGCTATCTTCCCCTCTGTACTCTCTCTTCTCCAATATGTATCTGACAATTCCATTGCTCTCTTACTGCTCTCTGAAGGAAGACCTGAAGAAAACTTCTCAGAATTCTCTTTGTAAATCCGTAACTAAAAAGAAATAAAAAACCCTATGGCCCAAACAGCCACTCGTATTGATTAAGGTGGATAGTAACACCACTTTTATTTGAGTTCAAAGGGTTCAATAGTTCTTTGTTCATAAAACTAAATCTCTAGTCCGTTTCTCTCTCCTTGGAAATTTTTCATTTCCAGGTAAGATATAAAAGCAGAAAAGCTACTATCCCACAAAGTCCTATTACAATTTTTCTAAGTTTTAAAGAGGCAAAAATTAGAAATTCTTACATGCCTCTTGAAAATTAAAATGCACATGCCAAGATAAAGTTAAGAAGAGCCTACGAGTTCGAACCCAGGTAGTGGGACTAATCCAAACCAATCTGTTAGAATAAAGCACATTTAAAACAAAATTACTTTGATTTAAAAAATACGGAAATGGGTTCTGAACACTGGGCATCATGTCTCCACTTCCAGGTGATTGGCTCTTGACTAAAGCAGGGAAGTCCTGCTTACCGAGCAAGTACTCTGACAAATAACCTCCTCAGGCTATTCACTATTAGGCTTTCCTGGGTCCTCACCATTTTTTTTAATGTTTTTTTTTTTTTTTTTTTTTTTTTTTTTTGAATTGGAGAAAGCAGAACTGGGCAAATTCTTTCAGGAGTAATTCTTGCAGTTCCAGCTGGATACATTCCAGCTGAGCACAGTCATCCTAGCATTACTCAAAAGCCCCCTAATTCTACAAACCCCAAAGCTATACAGGGGTATTTCCAACCACAGCTCTCATTTTTTTCTGAAGCCAGTAATTCTCAGGTCTGAGCCCTCTGCATCTTGCATGGGCTGTGCTCTTTGCTCCTGGATATACAACCTGACATCTGGCTGCACCAAAAACTGCATTATCACCTTCGTTGAGTTCCTCAGTTGATCCAGATCATTTTGCACCACAAACATTCTCATTGCTGACTGCTTCCCCATTTTGTACCGCCTGCAAACTTTCCCACTACCTGATTTTACTATTTGGCTGCAGCTGAAACAAGCAAGAAATATCACAGGCTGTCATGAGCAAAACTTCCTGTAATTACTGCACAAATTGAAAATCAGCATGACCAACCAAAAAAAAACACTAAGCAGAGTTGATTGTGTCATTCCTTCTGTGCAAATTTTCTGAAATAATGGCTCTTTCAGTTATTATTGAAGCAGTGTTTTTAATCTCGATGTTCAGCTGGTAAAATCCTGTAAAATTTGTTAAGACTATCATAAGAAACAAAAACAACAAACAAATAATAACAACAAAACACAAAGAGAAGTCCCTAACCTGTACAGCAACCTGTATGAGTAAACTCCTCACCCCAAATACCATGATGATACCATGACAATCAGGCCAACCTAGAGAATAGTGCATAATTCTAACCCTTAAAGAAATTGAGGTGAGGGAGGGGGAGGCGGAAAAGAACAAAAAACTGAGAACACTATAAGCCTGGACATACTGCTACATTAAAAAAAAAAAAAAAAAAAAAAAAGCCTAACCAACCCCCCCCCCCCCCCCCCAAAAAAAAAGGAGAAAGGTAAACAGTAGAATATTGACTCTAAAGAATGATGGTTCTGTGGCTGATAAAGCAAATTATCTGTCAAAATGTAAAACATGTCACGTTTTTTAATCTCAGTCTCAAACCGTACAGTAATCAGGCTTCAGGAGTGTTTCCTGGACCCTATCTACAAACAATACAGTATGACTTGAAAGTTTGTTAAGAAAGAAAAATACGTTGTTTGAGGACAATGAAGCTTTACAAGCCAAATCAGGAAGAACAGACAACAGAGGATAAAATATTTGAAGGCAAAATGCACACAGCTACTGTAGGTATTTAATGAGAATAAGGCTAGTAGTATTTACTCCTGCGGTACCCATATCCAAGTGCCCTTTTTATGACAGAATTCTACCATGTATACATACGTATTCTACGTATATACATATATATGCATATGTAAATTAATTTCCATTTCTAGAAGGACTAATTAATGTACCAGGTTCATCAGTTCATCACAGTAATCCTTCACCACATCAACAGATGCACAACTCACCCTACCAGACTAAGGAATGATCTCTGAGTATCTGCTGATGTAAAGAAAGTGTGCAAGTATACATGCATACACATTCAGTTAATGTATCCAGCACCTGCTTTCTGGCCCATTAAAAAATAGAAAATCTACTTGCATACAAAAGAATACAAAAAATAATATATTAAAAAAAGACAAAACACAAATATATATAACCTGAGTCCTAAAGCTGGAACAGCAGCTTTTGATTCCCCAAATGTTGAATGCTTTGAATTCGCATGCATGCAGTGCACAATGACAGATGTGAGACCTTTCTGCAGGAATTTTATATCTACACATGGTCTACACAGATTTCTTGATTCAGCATGTTGGTATATCTATACACAACTCTCCTTCAAGCAGTGTATATAATGACGGGTGATTGTATTAGTATCTACTCCCTGGTTTTTTTATAGTTCTTACTTGAGCATCGTCTCTAATTTTAATCTGGCAGGCTCTCACTTTGAGCTTTATACCTTAGTTTCTTCACCACAAGGATCAACAAGAAACCTTTGAAAAATGTTTCCCTGCTGACCTGGGAAAATAAAATATTAACAGACAAAGTTTCTTGACCGAAGACAGATATTCAGCCTGTCTGCTGTTGAACTCGGCCACATAAGAAGATGGATCATTAAGCATAAATCCATATCTGAGTTTATAATGATCTCTTTCCTACCTCAATGCAGAGCAGGTCAAGTATTATCTTTTTTAACCTATTCCAGAAAAAATAATGAACTGGGAAGATAAAAGAACTGCTGAAAGTTTCTGAATAGAACTTTCTGCTTTAGATCAACATTTGAAAATCATTCCCAGCTGTTAAATCTGAATTCTTAATTGTACACAAGAGGTTGAGGAGAAAATAATCAGCAGATGCAGCTACAGTTTGTTATATCTATGATTATCTATTCTATACATGATTTACGGTTTTCAACCATTTTTGGAGAGACAGGCACCAAATTTATTCTTCCAGTACTGCTATCTATGCACAAGTGTTTAATTATAGGCTCCCTCACATTTTCTACAGAATAATTCTTGAGCGCAGAACGCTCTATTTCAATTCCTGTTCAATTCCTGGAGCTTACGCTCTCTGAGAACAGGAAAAAAAAAAAAAAAAAAAGCAGGAGCTGGTAAGGGTGGCAATTCCAAAATGCTAAAAGCTCAGATCCACCCCCTCCCTGTGCCTTTCTGTCCCCTGACACCTGCCGTACCCATAATCTCAAACAAACCTAGACATTTAAAAAAATAAAATAATAAAGTAAGAAATACCAGGGGAAGAGATATCCTCCCCCTCCTCCCAACACAATGGTATGGGTTATCTCTTTTTTTTTTTCCACCACCTCACATATTCCATTCCCAGGTCTCAGACAAGTCTATAAAATTACACTCTTCATGTGCTTCAACATGTTGGCTGATGGAAGTGAGGTAAAAAGGAATTCAAGCCTGAACACTTCTCCATTCACAGCCTTTAATCATAATGTCTTCCAAGCACGTTAACCTGAATGCTAGGCATAACATGACGCTTCCAGGTGTGCTGGAGTGCACTGGGGTCTCCTCCTGTCTGGTGGAGCCTGCATGCAGCCAGCCAGGGTGATGGTATGGACTTTCAAGCTCACAAATGTGTTAACAATTTATAGTATAGGTCTATCACACTTTCATGTCAGAGAGGCAAGAAAAATGGATATTTAAGCCAGTAAATTGTGTTGCTCCGTAACACAGAAGCCATTACAATATGGATGAGATCTGGAATCTATTAAAAGACATAATGGAAAATAAAAGCTAAACACATAAATAACTCATCCACTTGGAATTTCTTTTAAAAATATTGAAAGACATTAGACACAACCAAGATTAAGTGTCTGTAAAATATATTTTTAAAAGGCATACATTTTTTTCACCAGGGCATATGAGAACAAAGCAGCATCTAAAACCTCAACAAAGAGAAGCTTTATTACTTCTGCCTAGAAATTTTAGGCTCCGGTCTTAATTCACTTTGTTCCTCATGGCTGTGGTTGGAAACTATAGCAGTTTACTTGGCATGCACTTTATCTACTCTGGCAAAATATTCACTGAGGGTTAAAGATGCCCAGAAACTGCAACACTGAACCTTTCAAATCCAGACGTTAAGTATTTCAAGGATGTATTGAGTATACATTGGTCTGTGGGAGTTCCTCCTCAATGACCAAATATCATGTATTATTCAAGACAGGGTCTCTTTAAAACAGATGGGTCAGTGGTATGGAAATGGTTCCACACAGACTGAAAATTCTCAACCATTAACCATAAACATCCAATGAAAATTAGTTCCAACACATTCTGTTTTATGTGGGAGAACTT
Source organism: Aythya ferina (assembly GCF_964211825.1). Taxonomy (NCBI): domain Eukaryota; kingdom Metazoa; phylum Chordata; class Aves; order Anseriformes; family Anatidae; genus Aythya; species Aythya ferina. The sequence goes on from NC_140297.1 coordinate 18,740,477, forward strand.
AAGACTCATAAAACACTTAAAAAAAAATGCTTTTCTTGTTAAATTATTCTAATGGTCACTTAGATATCTTTTGGAAGCTATTGGAATGAGAAATGTACATATACATACATGATATATTTATACTATGGCACGGATTCAATTAAACCTTTAGCGATGTGTATTAGCTGAAATAGCTACATATGGACAGCAGATGAAGCAAGCTGGATTTTTTGTTAAGTTGAAATCCTAATTAAAAAAAGCATATATATACAGTAGAAAAACATCTTCTGTTAAATATACCTTTGTTCTTCAGTAAACTGTGGGGGTATTTCTCTGATCACATATACACTCTGTAAGCACTAAGCCAAGGCAGAAATCTATAGGACTACTTAAATAACCATAGTATATAAGTTTCCCAAAAGGCAGTTTGTTTATAATAATTTATAGTTTTAACATTTCCAGACTACACAAAGGTGGTGGGTTAACATACCAGCATAGCTCTGGACTTCAGACATTTAAAATAAACACAATGTAATGACACTGTAGCGTGGCATTTACTAGGAGCATGAAAGGGCCACACAGCGAGCAGCCTTCCCTTCCGCAGATGCTTGGGCAATGTTTGAAAAGAAGATGCCTTAGAACAACTTTTAATTACACTTGAAAACTAGAGAAATGGGAGACCTGTGATCATGGATGTGAGGAAGCGGGGAAGGGAAGCAAATGCTCCCTAGCCAAAATGGGTATTTAGTATCTTCTTTAGCAGCACTTTGCCATGGTGGATAGCTGGCTCTGGGGATAGATAGCAGAAGACAATCGAGCACCCAGCAGAAGGCTATCTGGACCCAGCACCCTGACCCAGCACCTAATGCAAGCCCTGCCCAGTGAATGCACTGACGACTGAGCGAGGAAGCAGGCTTGGCTGTGGTGGTGGCTTGACTAGGACCAAAATTTCTAATTTTCTAGAGATTGATGCACATTCTGAAGAAGGGGAGGAAGCCCCAAATAATAATTAGCCCCATCTTTCCCTCTCACAGAAAATGGTATACTTGAAACCATGGGGGGCTCCCCAAGGTCAAATGGTTTCTTCTGGGGGAACACGTCAGCAGAAGACTGATGAAGATCTCTCAGACCTGGATCCCTCCAGCTTCTCCACAGCCTGCACTGGTCTCTTTCCAGCTCCAGCTGCCTCAACATCTCCTGTCATCTCTCACTTTTGCTCCCAGACAGGGCAGACACTGGGGACTAAGCCAGGTGGTGAGGTGAAGCCAACTGTCCACAGGAGACTGGGAAGGGGAGGAAGAGGTGAGCTGAGGGCGTGCGACCCGATTTGGGCTCTAAGGAAGCAGCTGTGGTCAGAGGAACAACTGGTCTTACAAGCAAAACAGAGAACATCACATAAAGTATGCTTCAACTAAAACCTTCTGTGGGTACTGCAGGGAGTGGGCTGCAGAGCACAGCACAAATACTGCTAAGAGGACAACCTGCTCCCCATGACCACAGGACTGAGCAAGCCCTGTGAGGCCTTCAGTGTCCATACAATGCACCATAAACATCAGAAGATACTTTAGTAGGCTTGACAAGACTTCTAAGGGTTGGAGAACATCTATCCACCAGGGTCTGCCAATTCTGAGATTTGTTCCCAGCAAGTGTGTCAAGATGCTGTAGGAGCTCAGGGGCTGGAGCACAGCAGGCTGTACTGACTAGGGGCTAGGTCAAAGGAGTGCCAGGAGTGAACCACAGGAGACAAAAGAGTCACTGGGAACAAAGTTGTAAGCGCTCACTTGGAAGTCTTCATCTTCTGCTGCTTGATCTTATTTTTCAGAAAGGAAAAATAATGATAGCTTCACAGCCCTAACTAACAGTTACTCTATAAATAATAAGATAAAAGGAGAATATGCAACAATAAGTACTTAAACATTTGTTTCATAAGCTATTAGTGAGGAAATATAGGACTATGAAAACTAGGCCTGGACACCAGCAGTATTATCCTGCTCCATGTGCCAAGGAATGCAGATCTGTTGTGCAAAGCGATTCATGCTGCCACGGTCCTGTTCGTGCTCCGAGAGGGCCATTACACTGCACACAACTGTCCTGAAAGCATGGATGACCCCCCCCCTCCAAAGAAGCACTTTCAAAATAACATCACGATGGAGCAACATTCAACAGAAAACATTTATTCTTCTAAGCAGCACAAGAAGGATGAATGGATAGATGGTAGATTCAGTAAAACTGGGTTGGGTACAGGTACAGCAACAATGATGAATTTGTGCTTTGAAATGAAACATTTCCCCACTTTGAAATGAAACAACACCTCCACACTTTATAGAGATATCATAGGACTGCAATTCTTTATTGGTGATGACAACTGTTAAAGTCTTAAGAAATAATAAATTACATTACAAATTATATGATTATGGATATGCCTTGCCAACAGTTTAATGAGCTCTCTTGAACAGCCTTGTTAAGAAACATAAGCAGCTAATAAATAAGCTAAATAAAGACTAAGTTGTTTTTTTCTCACCTTGCAAATTAAGTTCAGAAAATCTGGGAGAGCACTGACAGTTCTGCCACTGACAAATGGCAAAATTTAAGGTAATGGTTTAAAAAATGAACAAACAAAACCAACCAAACAAAAAACACATCATAGCATGAAGTCCCAAAGCTGTGCTGCAACCAGTGTATACAACCTGTAGTTACATGAGGGGAATTCAAAGTAGAAAAGTGGCATTGCTCCTCTGCATGGCACTGACAAGGCCATAAAAAGAATACGAGGTTAGTGCTGGTGTATATATTTCCACAGTAATATTGAAAACTTCAATGTGTTCGGAAAAGAGCTATAAAATTTTTGAGTTATGGATGATGCCAGAGGAGTTCTCCCTGCAGCCTTTACCCAAAAGAAGATGAAAAAATGACTTGAACATGTAACGAGTGGAAGAAATTTCTGATAGAAGACTACATTTTAATTCAGAAGAAAAAAATGAGACAGAAAAAAAAGCTGTTATAGCAATCAATTTGCCCCTAAAATGTATAAATATACATTTCTTATATAGGGTTATGTTTCTAGAGCTGAAACCTGGATGGAAAGAATCAGGACTTCATCAGGACAAAAATCAGAGGGACAAGGTTAACTTTCATTCATATTATTAACAAATAAATGAGTTGAAATATTATTCATATTATTCATATTAGCAACAAATAAATGAGTTGAAATTTGCTCATCTCGGTAATGAAAAGTGTAAAGGAAATAGCGGCTTGCAACATTTTAACTCAGCTGTTCAGCAAGTGAAATGGTGGAAAGTCAAACAAGTACTTTGTGCTTTTCGAAAAAGTCAAGGTACTTGGCTAACAGCTTTTAGTAATGTAAGAGCCACATACTGCACTGAACCCTAAAGCAAGAAAATATATGGTACAGTAGTTACCAGCTGGACAGTATTTCTTTTTTTTTTTTTTTGGTGATGATTAGAATTTCTTTGACAAAAAGATAACATGAAGGACCACCTCAGCCTTCTCTACCTTCAGGGCACCACCTTTCTAGCTTAATTTGACTTCCATGAGAACTAATGATGCAGTAAAAGGTTCAAAAAAAGCTCCAATTCTGTGTATTTTCCTTTTTGATTCACAGCAACTAAGAACCATCCTCACCAGTTGGGCTCAGCAGCTTTCCACTGCATAGGCCTGCATATCTGAATCAGTTTTTGTGATGCAAGATTATACAGTCTAATCTTAATGGGAATGTCAAAGTGAAGCTAAACGGGTACCTTCTTTGCATCTGCATCATGCAAGCAAGCCTTTATACAAACAGCACTAAAGAAGAGCTGAAGCTTGGGTTTATTAGAAATTGGTCAGGGAGAATTTGTTTTGAATTTAGATGTCTGAGGTTATCTGTGTTTTAACAGCCTCCTGGTTGCAAATGAAGTTATCTTACTGCTGTTCCTGTGTCTCTATCATTAACGGAAAAATCCTTAGAACTTTTCCCATCTCCTGGCAAAAAGACAGGGCAACCTGCAAATATGTAATTAAAGCAAATGCCACTCAGCAGGACACAATAATCATTTATCCAAGCTTTGCTTTAGTAATGAAACTGAAGGGGAGAAAAGGACATTTGTGGAGAGAATCAATTAAAATTATTTTAGAAGACACAAAGCAAAATGTGGCTTGTTCTGTTTCCTACATCACTCCAGTAAAACCACACTGCTTTAAATCAGTAGACCTTGAGAAATCTGACTCAAGTCAGGGGCTATATGAAGTCATGTCTAACAGAGTTTTCCCTAGCAGACTTTCCTGCACAAAAAAGTGACAGAGAATCAAGAGAGTTCATACTGAAAGGTCAAAAATGATTATTGTGTAAGCAGTATAGCTCACAAACATTTGTATCCACAATACATGTTGCATTTAATTGGTCTGTTGATACGCCTTGCCTCCAGTTTTATGAGCTTTCAGTGTTGCTCTACAATTGCCACAAAAAGAACATTAAATCTCCAAGCATCCCAGCTCTTGTAATCCTGCCAAGAACAGTACCGCTTAGCTCCAGATACATCAATATCTAATTGCCACAAATATATATTTGTTTTTATCACCACTGGCAGTCCACAGTCCTATCACCATCCATGTAACAGACAGCTAAAAACACAGCCATGAGAAACCCTGGAGCTGACTCAGCTGTTCTAGGAACTGAACACAGAAATTTCCAAATCACTGTACATCCTGCCTGCTGGGTTCCTGTGGAGAGGATAAAGGGAGTGAAAATGTTAGAAAATTCTGCGTTTCATCTCATCCATTACTAACAAGCCAAAACTACTCTATCTCAGTTTTGAAAGTCTGTCTAGCTTTAGGAATTCCTTTTTATAGTCTCTGAAAAATGTTCCAGTGGCAGTTCACATAAAGCAAATTGAAGCTTCACAACAACCGTCTTCCCTGTTGTGGAGCCTTAGGACCCAAATGAATGGGATCCACGGACTGACACAGCTCTGCAAACACTGCTGGAATACCAGGAATCTTTTCTACAAGGGATTAGGGGTCACATTTAGCCATGATCACAAATACAGGGTCAAAAATCTTTGCATGGAAATTTCAATTAGTAGAGCTATGTAGATTAAATCTTGGTCCCTACTCAATGCTAGAGACTGTTGCAGAATACAGGAGAAGGAAAGCTGGCTGCAAAAGCCAGCTTGCTCAGAGAGGTGACAGAGGAGGTGCCTGTGCACACCCAGAACAGTTCTGTGATGTGACAAGGAGAGAGCAGAGCACAGGATGTGCTGTACTCAGGTGATCTTAAGACAGCCAGGCTCAAGGATCTTAAAAAAGATAAAAGCTAAAAAATCCCTGAAACTGCTTACATGTGCAACAGAGACCACAAGCATACTATGCCAGGAGACAACAGCTACTTAATTTAGGAAAAAAGAAGCAGCGAACAACTAGCAGTGCTGATCTTCACGCTACTAAAACACATAGAGCACACTATTGGTTAGAAACCCAAAAATAATACTTTCCTGATACAGCACTTTTGGTATGACATGAAAGATACTACTATTTCTGTAGCATCACTGGAGTTAACACTGCTGAAGCATTGGCTTTAAAGCAAGTTTATTTAGCTCACCTTTTGTTTGTCTTCAAGAAGGTTCTGCTTTGCAGGTCACTATTAGCAAACTGTAGTTAGGACTCTAAAGAGTCTGATGGTCCATTTTTTTAATTATTATTATTTTATTTTTTAACTAAAACTGTAATTTATAAGTTAAATAGCTAAATAGTATGTTGTTTTACTTTTCCAGGCTGTCATTACTCCTGTTTCCTTCTGTTGCTGTCCTGTTGCATGGGCCACATTAGAAACACATGCTTCCTTCTGAAGGCAGGAGTGGAGGATAATTAAGAAAATGCTGCAAACATGGCTCTTAGCTATATAGAAGTGGGATCAAGAAACACAGTGGGTCAAAAATCAGAAATGAACCATCCTGACGAAAACGACCAGAAAAAATGACAGTAGCAGTGAGCAGACAATTTCCAGGCCCTTTTGGCAGCACTGACTCCACTATCGCCCTGAGTTAACAGAAAGAGAGCAATGCCCAAGTGCTACTAACACCTGGATGTCCACTTTGCATCCTGCTGCAGTGGGTTTGGCTACAGAGCAATTAAAAGCCCAGAATCCCAAAGGAGAAATCGTAAGACCCATACACATTGGCTTGCAATGGACACGGTAAGAGCACAAGGAGAGAGGAAACAACACCTTAGGTGAAAGGCAAGTTTATGGCCCTGCCATCGGTGACCTGGGACATTCTGTGGCTCAGTGGCTGACCCAGAGGTTACACCAAACCTGTCTCAGCGAGGCCAGGATCACACCTCATCACCACTCCTGCTTATCTGGTCATCATCTCCCTCTTTTGCTTTTGGAAATAAATGAGACATGCCGAGAAAAGTAGCATAACGAAGTGATGACTGTGTATCTTTTCCAGCATCAGCATTTTATTAGAGGGGCTTGTTTGCCAGCTTATTTTTACAGGAGCTCAAGAGGACTTTGCGTATTTGCGCGTCTGTGTTCTGCTCCAGTTTTTGATGACAAAATGCCAAAGTTAAACATGCAATGCCAAACATTCCAGAAACCTCCAGCACAATAGCCATTATAAATGATGTCTTACTTTTCCTGCTCTGCGAGGCATACAGAGCAGCAAAAACATTCAAGTCCTTCCCACCCCACTTTTTTAAGTGCAATAACACAAAATACTGGTATACAGTTACCACTTCAGCATGGGAAAGCAAACAAGCCGACCAGCTCAGCTCTTCAACCCCATGTTTCATGAAGCTATTAAGATGTGCAGCAATTCATGTCTTACCTTTCAAGTAGATTAGCATGTATTACATATAGAGGCATGCCATAAATCAACCACCTAATCCATATATGTAAGGATTTGTTTCCTATGTTGTGTAGTGGCTCACTTGTAAATACTGAATTATGTTTCCTCCCAGATAAATTGCTTAAAATAGCCAGAAAAACACTGTAAAACTGAACATGTCAAATAGGAATTGAGAAATAGCAACAAAACCTCTTTTGAATTAGGACAAACTAAAACCAAAAACACTGAAATATAATGTCCCTGCAGTGCCAGGGACAGGCTCCAGTTGGTGATTAGGCCGCACTGTGCAAGATGCTGTACACAAACACAGCAGTGCTTGAAGAAGGCAGCAAAATCCACTCAAAAGCCACAACAATAAAATTAATAGTCAAGAGAAAATGTGTATATACAGTAATGTTGCAAGAACAAAAAGTGACATACCCCTATGGTCAGGTCATTGAGGCAGCAATGGGCATGCCAGCTGCCCAGTCATTCGTGAGCATTCTGCAGATGATGTGAACGACCTCAGTTTTAAAGAACAATTTGAGGGAGGGTGTGTAGCTGACTTTGTGGAGATCCTAATAAAAATGGAAAGAAACATGTGGGAGTTTGAAGCTGTTGATGTGGCCTAGGGATTTTCAGTACACATCTCCCATAACTGTCTATGCAAATGTCACATGAAGCACTACAGTTCACAGCAGAACAATGCAAATGCTTCAGGACCTAAAAATGCAGTAGACCAAGACCTACTACATGCTACTTCAGAAGGTAATTATCAAATGACCCCATGGTACTATGTCCCAAAAAAAAACATAAGGGGGGGGGGAGGAAACTACGCTGTCTCACACCTCTTGCTCAGACATTTGCATTTCTTTCATCCCCACGTATTAGAAATTCACGTTCGTCCCAGTTTTTACCCAGACAGGGCAAAAGTTGTTTTGTTTTTTTTTTGCAACATGTTCATCATACCCACTTCATCATTTGAAAGATGCTTCACCTTTCAGACCCCTAAATTGACAACTTACAAAAACCACCTAGCCTGACTGCCTGAAGATTCAGTAAAGTGTTACTCCTTGATACTGCCACATTTGCACCTTCAGGGAATACCCACAACAACAAGCAAGAGGGAGGAAAGTTCTGATACATACTGATGCATGTAAAAACATGATATAAATAGATATAAGCATGTGTATGAATCTGTATGAGTTGCAGTTTCACTGTGTTCCAAAGATCTCTAAAGGTTAATTTTTAAGGCAGGTACACAATATGGAGAACACATTGCAATAAATTTTACTTTATTTGCTTTTGTTTTATGGGACAGGCTGACATGTTCAATTACTCCACTTCAGTATGGAACTCAAAGCAGACACGAGTTACCAAGCAGTACAGTACAAAGAGCTCACTACTGTGGTATGACTAAGTTGGGACTCTTAAAGCAGTATATGCCAGTATGAATCAGAACTTAACAGAAAATATTCAGCTAAATGATGAGCTATTCTAAGCAAGAAAGTGATAAGGAATTTTCATCAAATAGGTTTAAAATATTTTACAAGAAGCTTTTTTTTTTCCCTCTCTCCCTCCCCAACAGGAACACATTATGATGATTATATCTGAGATTTGTTATTCAGGTTCTACTTCGTTGATGATAACACACACAATCCTTCCGAAATTATGGCCAAGAAAAACAGCCTTGCCCACATAACAATGCAAGGCATTACTTGACATGTCTGGAATACTCCCAAAACTTCTACTTCTGTAGTCGCTTCAGATCCTTTATGGTAGCATATCCAGCTGTACAGTATCTGGTCTACTTTTATAAAGATTTTGTAAAGCTTCATGAAGTTATTTACACTCCTTTTTTTGTTGATTTTAAGTGCCTTTGTTCTTGAAGCTTGAACAATTATGAAAATCTGCTTTGCTGGGCTTTAAAGTGACACAAACTTCTTGTGAATTTGTCTTTTTTTCTCCAGAAAAGAATTTCAAACAATCCCTTATCAGAGATTAAGAATCTTCCTATTTTCACTTAGGTTCTTCTTGGTTGTTGTAAAGGCTGCTAGGCATACTGAGATGCTTAATACAAATCTTATAGTACATAAAAGCATTGTACATGGCATCTACAAGCACCCGAGAACATCTACATTTAAAGTAGTCAGGGACAAGGCTACATAGATGCTTAAATAGGTTATGCCATGCTACCCATGTTGTTAACCAAGTTTAAACTCATACTCATCATATGCAATTCTTGAAAGCTCAAATGCTTATTTATGTACTGCGGTAAGTTCTGCAGTATGCTGGCACTATAAAGTCATAAGGTAACACTCCTTTGTAGTGTAACACTACACTGTAAGTATAGTGTAACACTGCAAAGTCTTATATCAGTTCACTCCATAGTTTCACTGGATGGGAATGTGGTTTCATGCTTGAAACTCAACAAAGAGGTTGCAAGACCCTTCAAACAGATGGCACTATGCTTGTGGTAGTGACTCAGGCACAGAGTGCTACCACAAAGGTCCTTATGCATCTGGCTGTTTTCAGTGAAAACTCACTGGCTGATGTATGGAACATGATTACAGGGTTTTGCATGAAAATAAGATTAATGCTGAAGTCACAGTGAACAGTGATTTACAGATTCCCTCTGCAGCTGTTATTGTACACAATGTGAGTACATGGTCTATTTACAATTAATTGGGTCTACATAAGCATCTGTCTATGGTCAGTCTGCTCTCAGTATGGCATGAAGGACACAAGGACATAAAGAGGGATAGACTTTAATACACCCTTATCTAAGGGACACAGTAGTCTTTCACTTCCAGGTTCACTGGCTTCTACAGAACTGCTGCAGTTCATTGTTGAAATAATTCTTGGCTTATAAATGATATCTGTAATGGTTGCAAAACCATTTCTTTTTTTACACTATTTGATTAACTACAAATAAGGTATCTTTACCAGGGGCAACAAATGCAGAAATGGCTGCCAGCAGCAGCAGTTGAACCTGCCAAGGAACTGAAGGTGGAATTCGACAAACCTCAGTCGGGACAAGAGGCATGACGGTGTGCAGCACCCAGGAACACAACTGGTGGGCCACATTCAATTAGGTCATCTTCTTCTGCAAATAATGTTTTATTCTTCCCAGCAATCTGACAAGAGTAAACTTGAATGGTTTCCCTTCCAAGGCAAACAAGGGACATTATTTGTCTCTAACATAGACAAGTGTAAAAGGAAAATGCCCTTGATAATAACCATGTGCTGATAACTCACCTTGTTATTACTAGGGCTTTGTCATTTCAAGACTTCTCATTTCCTTAGAATATCAAAGTACATAAAATATAAAAAGTCCATTTGTTCAGCCCAGCAGTGGCTAATGTTCACTGCGGAAGGCAGAAGTAATCCCTCTTTTGCTGTGGTCTACATGCTGCAGCAGTAATTGGCTAAAAGGCCCCTGGGCTGCTGCTCTTCCTGTGGAAAAGGAACAGTTCCCCTCGTATCTGCAGGGCACAAACAGTTGATGTGGAGAACAGTACCCATTTCTCTTTGGCTTTTTTGTGTGTGTCCCAAATAAAATGGGTATTAAATAATGATCAGGAAGGAACACCTTGGAGGCAGAAGCTCATCTCTAAAGGAGGCACCATATAAACACTAAATCATTCTCTCTGTTGCTGCTTGCAGGCAGCAAAGACTTTGTTCGGGAACAATTGGGTGCTAGGAGCCTTCTCCTGACATGGGTACAGCCAAAACACAGGGGTGGAGAAAGCAAACTGGGCTACAGATGAACCCTAGCCACCAAACAAAATAAAATAAAATACTTCCTTATAGAAAAAATAAATAATAAGAGAGTAAACATACGCACTCAATTTTCCTTTTGACCAGTAACATACCACCATAATCTGATTTTTTGTTGCTCCCAGTACATCCCTTTTTTCTACCCTAATTTCAGGTATATAAGTTTGGTTTACAAGATCAAAGAACTATAAATTTTCTCCCCATCCCGTCAATTTTCTGGTCAGCCATGAGCCTTCTTGCCATTGCACTGCCCTCATTACCGTGATATATAAGAATAAACATATTTATGCTCTGATCTAGCAGACAAAAGGTGCTCATACATCAGTCCACAGCACATTTGCTGTCCATGAAACCTGTCCGCAACCTTCTAAGGAACATTTCAGTTCTCAGTTCTCCTGAAAATGAAGGTGTTTGTTATTCATTTGTCAGCTCAATGTCCCTCTGGCTCTCCTTAAACTTTGCAGAAACACTCATATGCTTAACTTCTACTCAGAAGAAACTTGCCTAACCTCCGTAGTACTGTAATATCGGTGCAAAAAGCCAATAGTAATAACTGAGTACAGAAATAGTTAAAATTATATATTTGGAGTATTTATGCAAGTTTCCATATTGCTTTGTATCTCCAAGGACATTAAATGAATTACCATTTTTGCATAATAAGTTAATAACAGGTTTTTTCATCAAGAAATGTCTTCTCAATTTCATCACTGTATACTAATATTTATTACTTATTAACTATTTTGCCTTCATGTGTTTCTATGGTCAGCTAGCTGAAATGAATCTCACATCTCTTACAAAGCAGAGAAAAAATTGCAAATCAATTATTATATTGTCACCACCTTAAATAATCACCTCTTAAACAAACATAACCAGCCCCTTTGACAAAGATCATCATATTGCCACTGTTCAATGGAAGGAGACGAAGTCACACAAAAAAAAATGTAGGGTGCGGGGGGTGTGGAAGAAGAGTCCTGCAAAGCACCCAACTCTGAAGTTTGTTTTGCCTTTGGTTCCTGTCCATGGACCCCTAAACCCTCCTCACCAACCCACCTAGACTATGCCAACTCCCCCAAATTTCCTGCAACATCCCTGGGGAAGGAAAAGCCCCAGGCATGGTATGTCTGGAGCACACAAGGTTGGCTCTTGCTTGGGGTTGCCTCCTCCGCCCAGTGATTTTTAGGATAGCTCTTCTCCTTTAATAAAATTGGCCAAGGGAAGTTGTTGAGGAGGACTGCAGACAAAAAGACAGACAGTCATATAAGCTTTTTCCTCTTAGAAAATGTGCCTAAAAGCCCAGCAAGCCAGTGCACCTGATGAGGGTGTGAGCTGCTGACAGATCGGCGTGAAACAGAGACGGGACTGTGGGAGGGAGATGAAAAAAAGGAGGAGGCTGGTGCTGACAGAGAGAGCCAGCTGAGGATATTTTAGTGTTGTCCCAGGAGCTGATCACATCATCAGAGGCTGGGGGGGTGGAGAGGAACAGGAAATCCCAAACTAGTTACTTTACTAGTAAATTAAGACTCTAAGCGTATTACCAAAGAAATCCTGGATGTACTGAAGTCAAGAGGCGCTATGCCATTAATGTCAATGCACTCACAATTTCGCCCTCATCTGCACCAGAATCCCAGTATGTGATTTATTATTACAGCCTGGATTACAGGCTTTTATTGGGTGTCTTGGCTTTCATTTAATTTTGAAAGTCTCATTTAAATATAGCAAATAAATTGTGACTCCGTATTAAGTTTCCATGAATTTTAGTTCATGATGTAGCATTTTGGCACAGGACTGCGGGCTTAACTCTGTCTCTAATTAGGTGTGCAGCACTCTCATTACTTAAATGGGATCTACTCACGTGTCTCTGGAGGGACAAGGGAAACAAATGGTTGTGCTTGTATCTGAATAAATATTTCTGCTATTAGTAAAAGAGCTTCAGCAGTGACTCCATGCGAAGAGCAAAGATGGAAGGGTTACAACCACAGCTAAGCTAAGGCTGAAAATACACATTTATGGCTCATCCAATCTAACAGCTCAGCACAGCTGGAAGAGAGGGGATTTCTCCTTGGTTCTCTTTCCCCCATCCCAACCACATTTAGTTATCTCCCCCCCCAGGCATGAAGTGAAGCTATTCACCTTCTCTCATTCCCCAATGCCAAGGTTAATTTCCTCCTGTTTTAGTGAGTCCTTAACAAATGCATAAAAAGAGATGGGTGCTGGGTTGTTAGATCAGCATAGCCATAATGATCTATTTTATCCTAATGTAGCCTTGTTGCAGTAAAAATTAATGGAAGCAGTTGATTTGTACTTATTGGATCAATGACTTGCCCAAAGTCAGAAAAGAAGGGCCCAGTGGAGCTGGATACCCTCACTCCCAACTGGCACCTAAATGCTCCAGTGAAGCCTGTGCCTCTCTCCTTCAACAGCTACATTTTCATTGCCATTTGCCTTTAAGAAAGTAAAACCCAGAGAGCTCTCATTTCTTTAACTAGATACCATTACCACTGGCATTCGTGGTATTCCTTGCATCAAGTACAGACAGAGCCACTGGAGCCACATCCTGTCTCTTGGCTCCTCCAGCTGCCGCCCCCAGCTCACCGTGTCCTCCCCCCGTTACCCGTCTTTTCCCTGGCTTCTTCCAAGACCTCCACTCCTCACCAGGAGCTCCCCATGTCTGTGTCCCCTCCATGAGCTATGTGGCACCCCCAGACGTGCTAACCAGACGTGTGCACGGGCGACAGATGCATACGGCAAGACCAAGAGGAATCCAGCATCTCACGATTCACAGCAGAAGTTAATGGCTGAGAAAAGAATATAATGATATGGCACAGGCACATAAAGTTGATGGAAAATCCACCTAAAACCACCTGTAAAACTATGTTTTGTTAGTGATTTTTTTTCCCCTATCAGCATTATCAGTACAGATTTATTGGCTGAAGCATTTCCAACAGCAAAGACAAATGCTCAGGGAAAATGCCATGTCTGAGTTTACTGCCAAATCTGACCTATAATTACATTTGCATGGTTTTGACAGCTGAATTAAAAGATTCTGTAAATTCCCTGGATTGGATTTCAAACCAGGACTTACCAAAAGCATGAGCAGTCGTTGCAGAGGTGTACGAGCTCCCACAGCACCGCCCTGGGGAGCCTGAGGCAGCCCTGCATCTACGGGGGCACTGCCTGCTGGTGCAGTGTGGCCTCGTGAAGTTGACTTCATGGGCATGCTGAGGCTTCCCAAGGTGGCCTCTACTAACCGTGACAGCTTTTCCATCGTCCAGCCATATATATCAATAATACGATCACGTACTCACTAAGGAGGAAGGCACTGGACCAATGATTTTTGCTGGATTATCACATCCATTCCTCGCAGGTGATCAGGCATAGGAGGTGATTGATTTTTAGAAATAAGCTCTTTGCTCACACTAGAGGATGCCCTGCCCCAGAACTGCATCCCAGCTCCCTGGCAGTGAGAGCCTCTTGCTGAGATTCACCCAAGTCAAAGCAGATCTGCTGCTCTTCCGCCAACATTCACCTTTATTTTAAATGGGTGTGCCTGGTTTTCATCTATCTAATGAATTTACAAAGAGCAATCAAGTGTCTCTGATATCGAAGCTTTTTGGGAAGAGATACCATTTCTTTGAAAGGTGCTACTGCTCCCCGTTGACCAGTGAGTGCCTAAGACAACCTTTGTGCCCTTCTCTCCTGGAGCTGATCTCTTCTGTTAAAGCAGACAGCTGAGTTAGGAAATGCTTCCCAGTGCTCATACGGGGTATAAGTGCCCTGGCCAGAGGTGGGCAGGAATGTGGGTGTCAGAGCCTGGATTAAAAGCAGCACAGCTCATTGTGCCTGCTGCTGAGCAGAGAGGATCGTGTCATTTTCCTGGATGTCTGCTTAGCTTCTGTTTCTGACTCACAGATAGTCAATGCAGGTGGAGGAACTTCCTTCAATTGTCACATCGAGAACAAGAAGACAAGGTTTCCTCCTTTCTGTTCTTCCCACATCAGGGACTGAAGCTACCACGAGGGCAAATATCCTTCAGGACACATTTTTCCCAGTCTTCAAGTCTACCACTGCCATGAAAGACTGGGCAGCACCACTGCTCAGCCCAAATCTGAATGTTGTCCTTCACGAGCTGCTATGTTTGTATACACTGATGCCCTTGGAGATGTTTTTAAATAAAATTATGAGCGTGGTCCAACATCTGTCTTCCCATGAGACTAATGAGTTCTGGACTAGCTTTATCTTAAATTTCAGTATGAAAGGTATTTTCTGTTTCAGATGGTTTCAGCATTCGATTAAAGGCTGATTAAACATTAACATAAAAGATGTTGACATTTTAAAAAATGCCATTGTAATTGTGTCAATTTACATTCTAAATTAATACAATTATCTAAACGAGCAAACCGTACCATAAAACTGTTAGCTGCTGC
Organism: Aythya ferina; assembly: GCF_964211825.1. Lineage (NCBI taxonomy): Eukaryota > Metazoa > Chordata > Aves > Anseriformes > Anatidae > Aythya > Aythya ferina. The sequence goes on from NC_140297.1 coordinate 18,755,484, forward strand.
TGCTACTAACCAGCAGCTGCAATCTGACCCATTAATCAATTACCTAGATAAAGTTAAAACAGTCTCAAGTTTCAATTACACATAAAGAAAGTTTCATTTCAAAAAATCAATTTATATGCAAGTCAAAGTTGCACTGCAGGCATGAAAGAGTATAATATTTTGGATAATCGGCTTTAGGAAAAAATACAAATTACAAAAATATCTCCAAAAGAAAGTATCTTTAATTGCATATAAAGTAGTTTATGATTATTTCCTGTAATTAAAGCTGTGATTTGCTGGGACTAAGCCTTTTTTGCAGATGAGTAAGGTATTTTTGATTCGCACAGTCCTCACTAAACCAGAAAAGCAGAGCGTTTGCTGTATTTAAATGCACGGTCATAGACTTGGCTTTTCATGTATTATTTAAATCCAACCCAAATGTAATTACAAGCCTTTGTGTAAGATCCGAAGGGGACGTGACAAGGCTGACTGTCTGGCCTCTTCCTCACCACGGTACTGACCCTGATGGAAAGCTGGGGTTTACTCGGGGCCTCGCTCCGGGACTGCGTGGTTCCTCTGGCAGGATGGATGTGGCAGCACGAGAGGGGAGGGGACTCCCCATGCCCCTGGAGGTGATGGTCCCATACAACCAGCTCTACTCACACCATGATATGGCCCATGGCCGCCAGCCCCAGCTCCTGCCTTCTTCCCTGCTCCCTCGGAGCCTCAGGCAAGTCCATGAACTGCTGGTCTTTGTTCCTGCATTTTTTAATAAGAGGATTAGAGGCCTCCCGTCTTCCTCCTGGGATTCTCTCAAGGTGAGTTAGCTTCTTCAATTTGCTTAAAGAGGACACTGGGGAGATCTGGATGGAATGGCTCAGGGGAAATGGGTGAGATATTTTTAGCTGGTGTGGAGCAGCCTAAAACACCATGGGCAAGTTTAGACACATCTACACAAGGATCTCAGTGGCCAGCAGACACTGATATGTTTGAGGACTTGTTTAGTTTGGAGGCAGAACATGTTCTACCCCATGTTCTACCTGCTTTCAACATCACTGGTAAGTGCTGGGCAGTTTCTATTCCCTTAACACAGATTTACTTGATAGAATTAAGTTAAGCTCTTAAAATTTGACTTCTGAATAACCCTTTGAATAAGAATGTTCTCCATCTCTCCCCTAGTACTGACAGCATGTCAGTACTCCTCTTTGTTTCCACATACTCCATGTCAGGCTGAAGCACATTTAAGGCAATCCAATGATCTCCTAGTGAATGAGAGCCTTAAAATAGGAGGAAGCAACCCTATTGTATTCTCTGTCAAGCATCCTCCCAAACCCCAGGTCACTATTTCAGGGACACAGTGTGCTCAAATGCTAGACATAGCAGCTACCTCAAACATGTCTGCAAATGATGAGTAGATCTAAAATCTAAACACTAGGGCCAAGACAGAGAGAGATCGGCTTCCAAATGCCTCCAGACACCTTTGTAACATGTAAGGCACCTTCCTTCAGGTCTGCATCAGCAGTGGAATACCTTTGGGAAACTGGGAACCAAGATACTTGATTCTCACTAGCAATATTATCCTTCCCTAAAAGCACTTAGGAGATAAGAGACACAAATTTTCCTCTTTTCCTTGTTGAGACTTAAGCTGAACTCTCTAGCAGAGCACTCTTAACTAAGGAATAAGCAAACACGTAACTTCTATTAAAGCCCTAAGCTATACGCCACCAAGTCAGAAAGCAGCAGTCATGCCAACCACAATACGGATGCTTCAGAGCATCAGCGGAGCCCATGCCAGGATGACATACGCAGACAAATGGGGACACAGGACCAGCAAATGCAGTGCCACGTGCAGACACTTCCACCTGACACAAATTTTTTGAAGAAAGGGAAATGCTAAGTTCCCTCTCCCGGACTGAGAGACAGAGCTTGTCTTTGCTTCTCATCCAGCTATATTAAATCATCCCCATTTTTGCTTCTGCTCCACATAATCCTCACTTCAGTGCCTGCGACCTTCCTCAGATGATCTGGAAGGGCTCCGGGTGGTGGCTGCAGAGGGGAGGGAAGCAGGGCGTTCACGCCAGGCCTGCCACTCCGGCACGTCGCTTTGCAAATCACAAGTGACATCCATAAACGCAGGGCACAGTTTCATAATCACTGCTCAGCACTGTACCAAAGGCAGTCAGCCAGACACTAGAGATAGGTAACTCAGTTCCTGACTCGCCTTTTATTTCCACCCTGCAGTTACTGCCTTTATGTTTCAAGCATAAGCAGATAGCAAGAGGTTTACTCCCTTTGCCCTGGATCACAGCAACACACAGAAGTATGTCCAAGCCTCTCTTCTTTTTTTTTTTTTTTTTTTTTTTTTCAAATCATCTGACTTCTGATGCCTTGCAAACTGCAAAGCTAGCAAAGTCACAGGACATGCTGCAACTTCTCCTTGCAAATGCTCAGAGGCACAAGGACAAAGACAAAATGCCTTGGGGAGTTGCCTGAGGAACTAACCAATGACCCACACAGTACAGCTGGTTGTTTTTTCTGCTGCTGGAAAAGGATTCAATTTAACTTGTTTTAACCATGGATTCTATTTGAAAGTTCATGTTTTTCCTGAAAAGTTCAGTTTTGTATTTGCTGTGTACAATGGTTACATCTCACAGGGAATGCATTTATGGTATTTCCTACTGCACAGAGGAGTTTCCCTTTGTGCAGTGAGGTATCGCAGCCTCAGCTGCATCCTCTGCCTAATTTCTTTTTTAAGAAGAATTTCCCATGAAAAAAGATTGTAAAAAAAACAATAGGTAAAACATTTTTACAGCCCCCTCTCTATTCAATTTAATGACTACTACATTTCTTTCTTGTTGTGTCTTTCCCAAGACTTGTTCCCTAGAGACCTGCATCCCCCAGCAATGAGATGTGGCCAAGGGGCTGATTTGAGCCTTACTCTCTCACTGAGGCATCAGGAGCCAAACGAAGCAGTCTGTCCCTGCCCTCTGCTTCTCTTTTTCTTCCAGAGGAAGTGTTCAGGTTGACTGAGCCACAAAACAGAGCATCTTCATTCTCAGGACAGGAGGGAAAAGAAAGAAAAAAAAAAAAAAACACACAAACAATCAAAAAAAAATATCAGTTTTTAACCCAGGCATCTTTCCATTCCCAGCCTCTAAGCCTACTTTGGTCTAAAACTCCCTCACTCCATGCCACTAAATTTACTGAATTTTTATGCATTTAACTCATGCTTATGCCTTGATGTAAGCCATGGCCAGCCATTGAGGCCATGCAGTTAGAGGCTGTACCCACTGCTGCCGGAGGAAGCAGCAGGTTCACAAAGTCTTGCAAAACACAAGTAGAAGAATGTTCTTCTTTCATTGCATTTTTCTAGAAATGGGAAATGGATCTGCTTTATGAGAGATGTGAGTGTTAAGATTCCTTCTTTCCTTTTGGACCAGAAGGATGCTGCTTGTCTCAGGGGGAGACTGGAACTTCAGTGTTGCTGATAAAACAATGCTGGAAATGGATGCTGCATGCATGCATGAACAGTGTGCACTGAAACAGTGACACTTACAACAGCTTGGACAAGATTTCTGAGACCTGGCATACAAATGGATTCTTTTTATTTTTCCAAACTAACAACGATTTTCTTTCTCCTTCACATCCTACTGCATATTCTCCAAGAGTCTCACCAAAACCTTTCTTCAGAATTTCTCCTGTGGCAATCTTGGGGAAAAAACAACAAACTTTGGAGTCAGAAAGCAACAGTTTAAGAGCCTCATGAAGGCAAGAAAGACAGACCAAGCATGCTCAACAGCAGACTGTGTTTTCAAGTTGGAATTTGAAGAAACCATGTGAGGATCACACTGAGAACCAATTTAGCATGTAGCTTTTTATGTGCAAGTACCAAGCAACAATTCAAACACAGCTGAAAACTGTCCACTTCTGGATGTAATTACATGCTCAAAAAAGAGCCAGAATTATGATCCAGTTAAACTATATACCAGACTAATGTCAATTTGACATATTTTCATCTTCTTAAGGTTTGACACAGTGCTTTTGATCACTAAGAGCCAAAACCCCTACTTACTCACTGCTGGCCTCAGAACCTCCAGGAAAGGAAACCAGCAAGGTCCTTGGCCACAAAACCTCAAAAGCAGCTCAAACTCACTCCTCTTCCTTGTTCTCCAAGTTTACAAGTCAGACAACTCAGGCAAATTTATGCATGAGTAACCAGGCCATGAAACACACAGTTATTCTTTCTGCTCTTTTAGCTAGAATAATTTCCAAGGATTTTAAGTCCATGGTTAAGTCCTACTCTCATCCACCACCAGCAGAGGAAGATTTACTTAAGTAGCACATCCATGAAAAGAAAGATTCTAGGCCACAACCGAATTCTTTACCCAGTTCACTTGGGTTTTGATTACCTTCTGAAACCAAAACAACGTACAAGGACAGCGTGCTGAAAATCAAAAATGTGCTCAGAGGCAAAAAGAATATCTCCTAGAAGGCAAGGTTTTCCACCTTCTTCCTCCAAAAATACACATAGCTTGGGTGTGGATAACAATCTTAATGAACAGCCAGAATATTTAGTCAAATACATTACAAAGTAAGTTTTCTATTCCACATGTATGCATTCTCAGGGGAGAAACAGAAGTCAGACCACAGAATCCTATTAACATCCAAAATTTACATTAAGTAACGTTAACTTATTCTGCACTGACTTTTTAATTATTAACCAAATACTGGCCCTTCTCTAAACCAGCACCAAGATACTGCTTCTTTCAAAAAAATGTTAACAAAGGAAAAGTAGTTTAAGACCGCTGGGTTAACTATTACTGCTGTGAATTTACAGTCATGCTTTCTTCTAGAAAACAAAACCAGATCAACTAAGAGATGAGGAATTGACCAAATGCACAACAAATGTCAGCAAGAGGATAAATAAGCTGAAATAAAAAATAAACTTTTCTCTAATGGTTCTGTCTAATGGTTTCATCTGTCATTTTCCACAATCTTTTCAAGAGAAAGTGCAAATTCTTTGTCAATAGTGTTTCTTGGTCAATAGCGTTTCTTCAAAGGCAACAGCATCTGTGTACGGTAAAGCACGAACTTCACAGTAGGGCCAATTTTAACTTATGCTCTTCTGCTGCTCTGACCTGCTCTAGCCTTCTGACATTTAAGTCTCCCAAGCTCAGGTTCAATTTAGCAGGCCAGAGTCGGAGCTCCTATGTAAGATGATATAAGCTGCATGTCACTAAGTAGGTGAGAGTTTAACTTAGTGCGACACAAGTATGGATGGGGCTGGAAAGTTTTCAACAATACACTCCAGCCTCCCACTCCTCTGACTTTCATACTTACAGCAAGCTGGCTGAATGCAAAAAAAAAAAAAAAAAAAAAAGGAAAAACAGCTTGTCCAAGTCACAGAAGCAGCCAGTCAAAGCACCCTCAGGAAACAGTTCAAACAGTAGCATGTTGGAAGAGAAAACCCTGACAAGAAACAACAGTTTTCTGAGGAGAAGAAAAACTACTTGAAGCAGGCTATTGGGGAGCAGCTAGGAGAAAAACAGCTTGGTTTGGAGATTTGGAGAGCTGGAGATGTGCTGGGCTCAGTGCTTACAGCAAGGGACTCAAATGGCAGTCTTTCCTTTCCAAACCTTGTTCTTCTCCTGGTGTCTCCATCCTAGCCACCTAGGGGTTACTGTGGTATTTCAGAAATAAGAAGGACCAAAGGTACATCTGCTTCAGTAGCCTAATTTCACCACCAGCTTTAAGTAGGTGCCCAGGGAAAAGATTAAGAGCTGGGGAAAGCAAACAGTGATGCTTCCCCAAAACTCTCTGTTAGTCTCTAGAAATTTGCAGCTCTGGATCTTGCCCCTCCCTTCTGTCATATCCCACCCAGCCATCTTTTTTGTTACTGTCCTAAGTTGTCCCTGGAGCTATCCCCTAACATTGATTATCAGGGTCCTTCTCCAAACCTTGTTCAATTTTATTATACCTTTTTGTTCTTAGAGATGCTTAAACTGCACACACAACAAACGTCCCATGACTTTATAGTGGCAGGTGATACGCTTTGTCTTGTTCTCTGTTCTCTTTTTCTGGTAACTGCCAACATTAGATCTGCTTTTTTGATTGTTATTGAGGACTGCACTGACATTTCCATGGATCAGAAATAACCTCCAGATCGTATTCCTGTGTGGTAATACTCAGCTCACTGCTTACCACTTTATATATGAAGTGAAGATTGTTCTTCCTTACATGCAACGTTTCACTGTTATTAAAATTGAATCTCATCTGCAATTGTAACACCGAGACTGAAGATCATTTTGCAATTCTTCACAGTTAGCCTTTAGCCATTACCAATTGTCAATCATTTATCAATCACAAGAGTCATTATGTTGCTCACCTTATGCAAGCATAAGAAAAAAACCTACATTTTTTCACTTCAAAGTACCAAAATATTTCCAAAAAAAGTCCTCTACAGACCCATGATATGATAGCCTAATAATGATGTCCATAGAAGCTCAGCCTTTTAGGTTATTATATCCACTATCCTTAAGCAACTCTGTACCTCGATAAAACAAATGCATCAGGTGCTGCTATAGTGACCTGCTTGTGTTAACTTACAATTCATACATCCTAGAAAGAATATTTCCCTGATTATTCAAAGCTGTGAGAATACATTCAGATGACTAATGTCAGTAATGTTGTAGCTTGGCATCTTTCATCTATTTAGCAAACTTCAAGTCTATCCAAAATGTTATATATCCTGATTTCAATCCCCCTCTGACTCTACATTGGACAAAACAATTCCATTGAAAGAACTTGTATCAGGTGACAGAAGAATAGTTAACTCTGTAACTGCAATTTAACAAACCCATCCTTGTTAAAATGTCTTGCAGATTTCTCTCTCCAAAAATTCCCATCTTTTAAACAGTTTGAACAAATAACACTGACAACATCAGCAGTTCTGACACTATTGTGGTTAAATATCAAACAAATATCTTATTTCACAAGCATCTACCTCATAGGAAGAGCTCAGAAAACGTCTGTAATAATCTATATCTTTGTGTATATATATATATATAGCTGGATAATATATAGATAGCAATTATATATACTATATACTTTAAAGGAGTCACATAAGCATGTATATTTAGTACAATTTAATGAGTTATTTTAAGTATTTCTAAAAGTCAAAAGTTCTGTATGTAATCATGTTTTACCTAGTCTTTATGCACAGTTCTTCTGTGAGTTATTTGCCCATTTTAATATACTTACATATTCTTATCTGGATTATATTGGAGTGAACAGACGTGCAACCAGTCCCCAATCAACAAACACATCTAGCAGAAACCACCATGACTATAAAGTAATCATCTTCCATTCCAAGCAGCTGTTTACTAATAAACAATTACATGAGAGGCACTTCAAGGAAAGACTATAGGAGAAGAAATGGTATTTTCATTAACAAAAAAAAAAAAAAAAAAAAAAAAACACCAAAAAAAAAAAAACAACACCAAAAAACTAAAAGCACTTCAGAACTGAAACCATAAGTCTTCAAGTCTTCCTGGCATCCTGCCCAGCTACTATTTAATTCTATGCCCTGTGTGACATTTTATATACCCTTGTATTTGAACTACTCAACCATATTTTGTTTCTTCCTTCTACTTGTTTTTGAACTACTGCCATAATGGTGTTGCTATAGAAAGAAAACATCCCATTCCACTGTGTTTTATACTTTTGATTTGTAATGATTGACACAGCTGTTTGAAAACTAATTTATCTAAAAGATCCTTGGGTATCTGAGCATTTTTCATTAAATAGGACAAGATCCTGTCTTAGTTATGGAAGCTGTTACACTTCTGAATTTTACATTGAGTTTTCCAGCCCTTGTGTTGCATCGTATCACCTGTGGTTTGGTCAGATTTGACCCCAAGTTCGAAAAATTGTTATTACTCTAATTAATTAACAGTATCCTCTATGCATTAAGCACTGGGGAAACAAGAAGTTAGATGGTCCCTTCCCCACACAGCTCAAACTTTAAGAAAAAGAAGGAAAGGATGGTAATGCGCTAACTCTACCACCTAACATTTTTAAAAAGACAACATAATTCAAACAACCACTGATCTTCCCTCACCTGGAACACCTACATTGTAGATTCCCACAGCTGAGCTTGTCACTCTGGGTTCCCATAAAAATCAGTGGGAATTTTCAAGACACACATCATCAAGATAACTCCTTCAGGGTGAGCGCTGAATTGTAGATCCTGCTCCCTAAGGGGAGCCTCTATTAATTAGTGAGATTGCTTGTGCTAACTAGCTGTACAGCTGCAGCATGTTAGTTCACAAAGATGCCATGGTACACACAGGGCTTGCAGAGGAATGTGCCAGTCTGCGAGAGAGACTTAAAGGCAGAAAATCTTAAGGGACAAACTTATTCAAGCAGCTTGTTCAGGGCTTAACGAGTGCATAAAGGAAAGTGAAAGAAGCAAGCAGGGAAACATGATGCAAAACAAAAGAAAAAGTGTAATGGAGTGACTAACGGTAAATTATCTCTCACATTGAGTTTGCTGGAAATACTTGGAAATGGAACTGAGAATTTCAGAGAAATGTCTAGAGCTACACCCTGTCCACAAAGAGAACACAAAAGAAATCCATCGGGTTATTATTCACATTTCACTGAGCTTTCCCTGCAAAAGAAAGAAAGAAGAAGAAGAAAAAAAAAAAAGCTCACAAATATTACCTAAATTACCTTACCATATACCCAGCTTAATCATCAAACATCTGAACTTACTGTGTGCTGCCCTGCTACCCAGGGATCATTCAGATCTGGCAAATCCTGAGGAATTGTTTAAATAACTGCAAGCTCCCAAACTTCTCATCGTGTAAAAAATCAGTGTCATCCTTCCTCTTTTGATTGTCCCTCCTCAGTGCAAGTACACAGCTGTCCAAAAGTATCAAGTTTCATCTTCTTAAGCCATTTCAGTTGTGATGGATCCCATACTGCAGTCTATAAACAGCCTTAGGTACATCATTGGAAATGAACTGGTACATTTCCTAACCAGTATCATTAAAATACAAGGCAGTTCAGTGAACTTAGAAGATACAAAGAAATTATTCTCCAGAGTGTAACATCTGGTATAAAGGAGGAGAAAAACACAATTTTCAAGTGCAAGACATGTAAGAACTGGAGGCTAAACCAAAACCCATTAATCTATCTCCACCCCCATGTTCAAAATGAAAAACAGGAAAAAATACCCTTTGGTGCTCCACATTAGGAAGACATGAATCTAAGATGTCTCCCATCTGCTTTGTTTGCTGCTTTTTTAATAAAAAAGCAAAATCACCCTTTCCTTTTTTTTTCCACTTTAAGTAGAAATCCTGAAGGACATTTTCAGAGCTGTTAGTTTCACGGTTTTTACACCATTCTCATCTGATTTTATTTGAGTTCCTGTCAAATGAAACCCCTCTGCCTCAGTGAACCAATATCTGAGCTTTTCAAGTATTATTAAAATTATCATAACCAAACTTACACAGTCTGGCTGAACTTAGGGAGCTGAGTGGGGAGATGACTAACACCCTGCTCCCATAACAGACCCCTTTCCTGGAACTAGTCACATCCCTGGCATGACCACGAGTAGCCCCGGGGCTTTCTAAGCTCCTGCTTAATCCCCAGGAAGCTTCTGGCAGCATGGACCGCTGGGCCGTGGCCATGACCCCTCCACCTCATCCTGCAGAACCACTGTGAGATAATTGGGTAGAGCTGGACATATCTGCCCTAAAACACCTGGCAACTTCTTTTCACTGGAGAAATTCCTACTTTCTAGCTGGAGTTTATCTGCATTGTTGGAGGAATGAGCCAAAATCCCACCTGCGATGCTTTGCTCACACGGGTGTTGTGAAAGCTGCTCAAACTGTGCCGAGGAACAAAACGAACATCAAAATGTTATTAAAATCCCTGTGTTCTGATGTTAAATTCTGTGTGATTCACGTGAATCGCTTTTGGATATCACACCACTAACTTTTGGATACGCATAGAGTGCAAACCAAGGCAGAAAAATTATTTTAATATTTGTGTGTTTTTTTCTAAAGTGATAGCTGCTTTTGTTAAAAACAAACAGTGCATATTGTAACACAGACCTCAGTAGAACTCTATACCCTTGTATGTCAGGTGGAACACATCATGGCTTTTTTTTAAAGACATGAAGTGACATTTTGATGTCCAATTTGATTCAGGATGATGAGTTTCCTCATCTTTCAGTGAAGAAAATTAAAGGCAAGCACATGTTAAGATTTGTTTCTCACAGTAAAATAAATGTCTCTCCATCTAGGTACAAACAGGACCACTTAACTTAACTTAAACACTAAAAGTCCATAACAGTTCATCAGCCTCTTGCTGAATGTCCAGGCAAGTGGCTAAAAATATATTTCAATCTGAGTAGAAAGAGGAAAATATTTTCAGTGTCCCAAGTAAAATGCACTATTGTTTCACTCTTGCGACACGACAGCACAGAGACATTCCTTCAAGTCACATTTTTAGTATTTAAAAGCATTACATGAACTTTAAAAGTGGTATGAACTCTGAAATTCTCCTCATCCCAGTGCCTCATTATCCAAATAGCAGTCTGCTGTACGAAGTGCCTCACTGGCAGCAGCCATAAATATGCTCCCTTAGCATAAACAAGAGCCAAATTCCCGTCCTCCTGTAGCCTGAATACAAGAGATTTCCACAAATATGCCGTGGGAGAAAGCCTTCCCCTTGGACCATTGACCCTGGGGTTCACCTCCTGGCTGTGTTCATGCCACCGCTGGCACGGGATGGCCAAGGGACACCGAAGGCCTCGCTTGGCCAACAGCCCAGCTCCACAGGCTCATCTGCACTCTTGAAGCCCTCCCTCCCAGCCCTGGGGCCTCCAGCCTCACCACTGCATGGGAAGGCAGTAATCCTTGATATTTTATAAAGGAAGTCATTTAAAAGTAACATTTCTATGCAGAAAAGAGATATTGGGAATTCAAAAATTCAAGTGTCAGCCTCACTTCAGTGCTCCATGGCAGGACGATGCAAAAGCCAAGGAAAGTAAGGGTGCACCACGCTCAGCTTTGATCCCTTCAGACCATGGAGGAACGTGCAGAGACTACCAGAGATGATAAAACTGAGGTTTCACCAAGTGGTGGAACAAAGCACAGGCTGGATATCTGTGGAGAGCAGGTAGTGAGATCATGGGGATGGACAAGAAGAAAACAGTTTCCCACACCAATGTGCTTTTGAAAGAGCTTTAGAGCCTCAGTCACTTTGTCTCATGCTGATTAACATGCAATTTTAAAGGTCTTCCATAAGCTTTGTTTTATTCACAGTGTTTATACAGCACTAGCAATCCAGGCTGAGAAAAGGAGTCATTTTGCGAGCAGAATGCTGATGACCCAGGCCAGGCAGGATGTACCATCAAGAGCAGAAGCACATCTCACAGCAGCCACAAAGCCCTGCATGCAACCTGGAGATGCCAAAGGGAATGAGGCCAGGAACAGTACAGAAAGACAAACCCAGGACGCCGTAACACATGGTAAGGTGGCATTTCACTTTTTTGTTTTCTTTTGAATAATTAATTGGTTGACTCCATCACCCACATCATACAGGTGTGTTGTTGTAAGCAAAGCTCTAGAGCTTGTGCCAAGTCACATTCAGCCCCAGCAGATGACTCTAACAAAGAGCTACTATATATTTGACTCATTAGCACTTTCTCTGGATGCTTTGTTTTCCTTTAAACTACTTATTTCATGTCAGACGGAGAATTAAAACACTTCTAATAGAAACTGACGTGTACCTTGGTCTTCTATTCTAATAACAATACAGTCATTCCTTTAAAAGGGAGGAACTACTGGTTGAAATGAAAGTTATAGGGAAATATTCTCAGTATATATATAGTATATATATTACCTCATATTCTCACTATGAGAAAACATTTTAGATCATAACTTTTGAAAACAGAAAATAAATTTTATTTTTCAGAAGACTTCTACTCAAAGTTTCCTTTTACGGGATTTAATGAATGACATTTTGGTGCCAAAAATGAAGAGCTTCAGTTTAACCAAGTATTTACTGTGCTGGTGAATGAAACCCAGATTCACAGTGTTAGATTTTGACTCATCTTTTTAAATGTGGCTGGTTTTTCATCTGAAAATAGTCCAAATGTGGATAGTTCCTATATTAAAGTAGGTACTTCTCATGAAAAGATGCACTTCCAAAGTATTGCAGTATTCCCATTTTTGGCTGAGAAGAAAATTCCAAGACAGCATTTCAGAAATTCTGATTTCTATACCATGAACTGCAATTAAAACAAAGAACAAAATATAAAAAAGGCAAAATAAGTGAGAGTTTAAAAAGGTGCATGCTGAGTCTACGACAACGTTTAAATTGATTTTTATTCTTACCTGAATTAATTTATTTGGGCTGAAATTTCAGGGGGGAAAAAAAAAAAAAAAAAGATGATTTTTCTAATTTCTCGTTAAAATATATATATATATATATATATATATATATATATATATATATATTTTAAATTTAAAAAATGCACATTCCCTGCATTTAAGCTCCAGCAAAAGACTGATAAGCCCGGAGATGAGCTCCTCTGTTTATTTGCAGAGCCAATGCAGCTGACAGTGAGATTATAAACCTCTGTGGGGGTACACACAAACTTGGAAAGTCCATCACCAGGCCACAGGGAAAATCTAGCTTTTATGCTTGTTACAGCGAAGCTTGCTACTGTTTAAAGCAATAACCTGACGTTTATGAATGCAAATTACCTAGACTGGACAGAGTATATAGACTGAACACAAGTTTTTTGAGGAAATGCTTAGCTTTTACTATAAATTTGATTCCACTCAAAACAAAAGCAAGATCTAAGAATGCAGGAAAGAGAGGCATTACAATTACAGAAAGCAAGCAGAGATGGCAAGCAAATTTATAACTGACAATACTATCTCTTACCTCCTATGATTGGAAATTACAAATTGCAAAGAAAACTTTTGCTGATGATTTCAGTAAAGTTTTAAAAGAAAACTATTTATTCACCTTTAGGAGTGTTTTCAAGCAGATATGGCTGAGATGGGCTCTGGAGCCATTAGCCCAAAACCAAACTATCCACACAGCGGAGTGATGATTCTCACACCTATCTGCAGCTGGGCTACACACAGGACAGAGACCTACAGACCTCCTGTACATCATCCGTTCCAGCTACTAAAATTTGGCTCCTCTGCACCAGCAGCTTTCTGCGGCACTCACCTCAGTCCCTGGGGTTACAAAGCTCTTCTGCTGCAGTAACCTCTGCAGCCCAGAATGACTTCATTTAACCCATTTGAAAACAGTGTATGCCTTTCAGCAAGATCTGTGCTATGCCTCGAGCCTAAAACACTGCTTAAGCAATACATTGTTTCCCTCCCCTTTTTATTTCTACATATTGCAATGATTAGAAGAACATATCAAAGTTTATTTTCTGCTTAGAGATTTTCTGTCTTACAGTAGTGAACACAGCATTTGTCCTTTTCTCAGTTCTGGCGCTATTCCTAACAGAAGCTGTGTCCATGGATATGGTACTTAGGTCGTGGTTTAGTGGGTAATGTTGGTGGTAGTAGGACAGTTGGACCAGATAACTTGGAGGTCTTTTCCAACCTTAATGATTCTGTGATTCTCAGACTATGCCACTTCATTCTCTTTCTTCCCCTCAAACCTCATTTTGACCTCTATCAGCTTCCTCCTCTAGACTCCCACTTCTCGGTCTGCAGCACCAACAGGTAACTGTCACCAGGGTGCCATACCCCATCCCACGTACGTTTTTATGCATGACTGAACATTGCTCCAGAGAAGGGATTTTGTTCCCTTCCTTATTCCAACATGGCCTGGAATAATTTGGTTGTAGGTTTTCTCTTGATTGATTTAAGGTGCATTGTAGTTTTGTCCATATTCAGAAACATTTACTGTAGCCAGACCCATTACTTGCATGAATTTACTGTAGCCAGATCCATTACTTGTATGCTGCAGTGCACAAAGAAATGGGGCTCTTCAATGGTACCTCCTGAAGTAACAATTTCTGGGTGGACTGATCCTGAAATCCCTAATCTTGCCAGAACTCTTACTGATGCAGGCAAGAATTTTCCCAAGGAATACTCAAGGATAAATTCAAAGTTTTGGTCAAAATAGAAAATTCTTCTGAATTAAGGGCATCGTGAGTCTGGGAAGTTGTTGAGGCAATGACCACTCAGGCCCTTCTTGTGCCTGCTTATGATGGCTATATATTGGTACCCTGCCTGGGATAAAACTAAAATACTCGTATTTTAAAACTAAAATACTAGTATTTTAATTATAAATAGGAAATTCTATTTACCCTAATTCTACTGACCGTAGTGATTTTTCTTGCAATATTTCACTTACACCTCATATTTGTATCCTAAATTTTCAAGTAACCTCCATTTCTAATAACTAAGGCAATTTATTATTTCTCAAACAGTTCATTGTAGTTACAGTGCTATATTCAAAACCTGCTGGGTCAAACTCAATTCTTTATGAACAGTCCCTGAAAAATTAAAATTGCATGAATAGTTAAGAGCCTCACTTGCATAACCGAGGCCAAGGAGGAACCAATAAATCTCTGCCACTTAGCCCTATTCATCAGTAACTTTTGTTTGACTAAAGCATATCAGCTAGAAAAGCGACCTGTCATAGTTCGAAGATTTAGCGAGATGAAGAACTTCTTGTTTCCCTTGATAATTTGTCAGCATAATGAATCATTTCTACTGTGAAAAATGTTGTGCATTACTCCTGATTTGAATCTGCCTAACTCTCCAGCTCTAACCTTTAGATTTTCTCATGATTTTCACTGCTGTTCTGGAGAGCTGAGATAAAACCAGTACTATCTCTTGTTTCAATAGACTTACAACACTTAATTGAGGACCGTCCCTATTTTCGTAGGGTCAAAAGATGAAGGAAAAAAAAGGTGTTTCTTGAAGAGAAATAACTTCATCAGATCTCAAACCATTTTGGGTGACTTTCTTTTGCAATGTTCCCATAGTTCAACATCCTTTCAACAATGTTGAGCTAAAAGCTATGGCGTATCTTCTTGTTACAGTGCACATACATAGTCCTAATGAGGGTCTTCCTGGAAAATAACCTCCCTTTACAATAGGAACCCTTGTGAAGATGAAGTTCATGACATCTTTAAATCCCTTCACTGGGAATCCTCAAGATTCAGCTTGACACGGCCCTGGATAAGGCCCTGCTTTCCACACAAGGTCTCCAGAGGTCCTTTTCCACTTAGACTTCGCTGTGATACATGGTCTCACACTTACTCAAATGCAATTAAGTCATTCTGCTTTAAGTTTTGTCCAGAGAAAGGCTACGAAGCTGGTGAAGGGCCTGAAACACAAGTCCTGTGAGGAGCAGCTGAAGGAACTGGGGTTGTTTAGTCTGGAGAAGTGGAGGCTCAGGGAAGACCTTATTGCTCTCTACAACTACCTGAAAGGAAGCTGTGAGGAGCTGGGGGGTCGGCCTCTTCTCACAGGTAGCTAGGGACAGGACTAGAGGAAATGGCCTCAAGTTGCACCAGGGAAGACATTTCTTCTCAGAAGGAGCAGCCAGGCATTGGGATGGGTTGCCCAGGGAGGTGGTGAAGTCACTGTCCCTGGAGGTGTTCAAGGAGAGGCTGGATATGGTGCTAAGGGACATGGTTTAGTGGGTGACTTTGGTGGTAGGTTGATAGTTGGTCCAGATGATCTTGAAGGTCTTTTCCAACCCTAATGGTTCTATGATTCTAAAAGCGTACTAAGCCATTTGGTCCTGTGGGTTTGTACGTATTACCTCTCTGTACTGCCACTGTTAGTTCTCTCAATTCCAACTCAGTATCATCTTTAAGCTCTTACATTTGAAATTTGATCCTTGTAGTATTGCAGTGTATTAAAACACTTGTTTTATACGCATCATGTCTTTACACTGTGCTCATGTCTATTGACTTGCTCTACTCTTTATCACCAAACTGTGATCCTACCACTAGCAGCTTCTGCCACACACAGAAAACACCTCTCTCTGCACACACATGTGCACACATTTCCTAAGATGGTTACTTTGCTCTGACAGTTCAATTCCTCTGGCTTTATCTTTCAACTCTGTACTTTTTATTCAAAGTTTTCTTTGTAAAATTACCATTCTAACATTAGTTTCTCTTCACATCACTACAGAACTACTTGCCAACCTTTCTTTTCTGTATTTTAATGATGAAATATTCAGGAAACAACAGAAAATCTCATATTAAAATATGCTGTCTGGGGTTGGGATACACTGATTTTGCAACAAGTTACCATGTACCTGGCAGGACGGCATGTCAAAGTTCTGTGGTAAAAGATTTTTAATGCAATTGTTTGGCAACCTAAGCAGAATGAATTTCTTGACCTAAGTCCAGATCCCAGTAACAAGCTACATTTTTACAAAAGCAGCCTTTTAATGTATGCCCAACTACTGTATCAAGAAGTGACATTTAACGTTCTTCTCTAAGGAAAACTTTAAATTCTAGCTATATTTATCTCCTCCCAAATGAACTCTTATTTCATCATAAATTTGCCTAAAAGTATAAAATACGTTTTAGTAACCAAACTCAACAATAGTTCGTTAAATTCAAGTCATCAAACCAGGAATGAGAACACTATTACTGACTCTTGAAGCATTCCACTGATGTCTTCAAATATTAAATGTCACCTACTTCTCTTCCTGCTATTCCCAAGGGGGAGCAAGTCTCAAGGCACCCTGACCATTCTCCCTAAAGGCTTCCTGGGGAAAATACAGATGTTGGACTTCCCCTGCCTGGGTCTTCAGAAAAAAAGTGCATTCCAAATTTCAGTTTTCCAGAAGGAAGAGTAGAATCTATACTGACATCACTGACCAGCAATTTTCCAGGACTAAAACAATGTCAGATGACCTATCCCAATGGTCCAGACATGTTGGAGGCTAATACACCTCAGGCTGCACTGCAAGAAATTGAGGTTGGGAGGAATCTATCTTTTTTATATTTCATCCGTCAGGTAATTTCCCAGATGCTAAAATAATTTTCTTTCTCCAGCTATCAAAGACAGTGATCCCTAAGCACTTGCTACTCCTAGTCTTTCTGTAAAGGTCACTGTACTCTAAAATTGATTTGTGGCAGCCCCTAGTGCAGGAGGGAAGACAAAGTATTACCCTGTGAAAGAAATTTTAGCTATAGCAGGAAGAATATGCACCATGGTTTGCTTTCATTTTATTTATCTAATACTGTGCTGAGCAAAACTCTAAAAAGTTTTTTGGACTATGAAACAGTATCTACAAATCCTTAAACAATGAGCTTGTTCTTAATGGTTGGATTAATTCAAATTGCATAAAACTGCTTATACTAAGACTGAACTGTTTTCCTGTGAAGTAGAACAGCAACAGAGGAACAAATACAGGTTTTGTCCTGTTGACTCTCAGATTGCTAATTGCAAAAAATGGGGGGAAAAGCCCTGTTACATGGCCTGTGATCTTATCCCATATCCTTTCTGTCTAGCACAACCTGGCAGGAAAGAACTAGCCGTACTGATAAGAAGGAATCTCTCTCTTTTAAGTGAAGGTATAGTAGCCGCCCTCCTTCAAGTTAAACAGAGCTCAAACTACAATATTTATTTAAGAATTTTTCCAATATGATGAATTATTAACTTGTTTCGATTGTGTCTTTTTGGATAAAACAGAGGAAAAGAAGCACAACTCCCCCAGTGTCTCTAGATCTCAGCATCACTTTTCTTTTGATCAGTGCATTTTGGACTTCCAGAAGCAAATCACAGACATATTATCACTCAAAAAATACTACTGAAAAACAACACCCATACTAACAATTCAATCAGATGCATTTGAAATCATCTACAGCAAACAACAATTAGTCCAGATATTGACTGGGGAAGGTGAAGTCAGTTTGATGTCTCCACATTCCCACTTATTGAGACCTTCCAGTAAGAAAAGCTTAGTTACTACATACCACCCACCATGTCACATGCTTACAAGTTGTTTTTAGGAAAGTTAATGAGGAAAAACAATGCCTTTAGTACACTGCTGACAACTAACTTCACTCTTGTGGAGGATATTTGAGCATCATGCTTAATGTGTGTCTGAAACAGGAGCTTAGATGAGAAACAACTGGCTGATCCTCATCTTAGACAAGAACAAAATGACAGGAGAGATAAGAGGTATCACATGTGCTGTGGGGCTGGGCAGATTTGTTCTCAGCAATGCTTCTTGGAGCCTCAGCTTTCAAACGATCAAATAGCAGAGCTATAGCTATGACTGCTTACCTGTCTCAGTTGTTAACAAGAAAACTGGAAATACTTCCTGTATTTGTTAGCCAAGGCAGTTTAGTGAGGTAAGAGACAAACTGTGTTTTTGTTGAGCCACGTTTGTGATACCATTATCACAATATGCTGTTAACCCTGCGCCAGTCATCAGCCTTTGATTTAAAAGGTAAAATATTTTCCACGTCTAATCAAGAGTTGTCTTTGGTTCACAACTCTTATTCAACTTTCCCTTACTCTTGGATTTCAAATAAAATGGCTTAAATCTTCTGATTGTAACAGAGTGCCACCAGCCTCAGCTCCTTTGCTGAATTTGATCAAATAAATGCAGGTAATTTAGTGAATTGGCAGAAAGATCAATATGAGCTCAGGTTGGCCATTTTAGTTAAATAAGCAGTCAAACAATATGTAAACTCAGATTTCCAAACACAGGTCCTTGACACACTGAGGTAAGTAAAATGTGATTATCATCACTGAAACTATTTGAAGGCCAAGTGAACATTTTGAAATGATGACTGCATTTTAAAAGTCCTCTGGAGGACCACAGAACCCAGACATCCAAGTAAGTTTTCAAACCACAGGGAAGATAAGCCAAAAGCAAAGTAGCAGTGGCTAGACAAACCTCATTTAAAAGGCTTGATAACTTTTGTCTGACTTTTTTTTTTTTTTTTTTTTTTTTTTGAGAGAAAGGAAGTTAGAAAAGCCATTCTACTCTCAAAAGCTAATGGTGCAATCCTAAAATTATATTTAAAAAAAAAAAAAAAAGGTGAAAGACAATGACAAAACATAGACATTTTGGCAGTATCCATGGTAGTCTGACAAGTGGCAGCAGAGTACAGAACAAAAGAACACAAATTCTTTTACTGTAGAAAATACCTCAAATTCCATGTTATCTCACCACAATAAGCTACTGAATGATTATCTAAGCTGCCCTTGTTTTGCCAGGCGGCCTCAATACCTTTGTAGGTCTTACTGTGCATTTGGTTTAGTCTGGTGTGTTTAAAACGCTACACAGCAAGTAAATCTAATCTGAAAGGTTATACGTGCCCTTAGGAAAAGCAGTCTTCACAAAGAATGATCACCTAAAACAGAAAATTTTTTTGATATCAACTCAGAGCTGTTTGCCCTAGTTTTTACAACTAAAATCATATAGCTGTGATACATCACAAAAAGCCTAACCCTTTCTCTCTCTACTAATACATTGCTAACAGGAATTGAGAGAAATTCAAAAAAGTACATTTGAAAAGTAACAATCCAGCAGAAGCTTCTCACAAGTTTGAGAACTTGTGAACTTTTTTTTTTAATTATTATTATTTTCTTGGTTCTCCTTTTATAAATTATTTAAACTTTTCCTAAATTTCAAATTGGCTTCACCTACATAACACAGTCACAAATAAATCTGTCAAACACATTGTAAGTGGAACTACATGTAGTCTTGGAAAAATAGCTCTGAGACGGGTTGAAGACATGCAAAAACAAGACCGAACTTGTGGGTTCAGAGTTTCTTCAAAACAAAGCAATATCTGCTGTCACAGCATGAGGAATAAAGACATCTCAACAGAAAACAAGGCAGCAGAAGCAAGAGATGAGAGGGGAAAAAAACAATTTACTCATCTTCACCGCCCAAGTATCTTCAGCATAGATATCTACTGTTTGCTAACCCCATCAGTTCAGAAGAGGCCCACAAAGTAGCACTTATTCCAGAGTCCTGGAAGACTTCCAATAAATAGATTAAACCTTACATATAAACACTCTCTATAATTAGAGAAGAAAGCAGCTTGGTTTTTGGAAAGTGTCTGACAAATTTTAAAACCATGAGATGAAATCAAATTGTATGTTAATGTGGTTCAAGGGAAGTCTTTCTTCAGTAGACCTTCAATCTCTCCCTCAAGAGCATCTGACAGCTACTGCAGTATGCTAAAGGTTGTTGTGCCTTTCAAAATCAACATAGAAACACATACAGACAATAGGATAAATAAGAACGAACACTTGAGGATGTTCCTTCTTACAAGGAGCAGTCTTCTAAAAAAAATTGACCTATCCACAAATTTCCATTAACTCTTACACCAGCCCCACATGGGAAAGCCCTGGCTCATCAGAGCTGTACCTGGCTGACAGAAGAGGCACCAGAGGAGCAGCAAAGACCCGAGAGGCTCCTTTTTCTTCTTGGCTGTGCCACAGGAGCACGAGTGGCTACCTCCTCCTCAAAATCCATGCCCTCAGTAGCAGGGTGCCGCCGGCATTAAGCAGCAGAGCCAGGAGCAGCAAGAGTCCCCCTTCTGCACAGTGCAGACTTTCTACAGGTGTGCATCTGCAGCAGAGCCTCCTCTGATGGGAAATTTCTTGGGACATCCGGGTGTACGAATGACTCACATACAAAAAAATACTGGTTTCTCACGGTTGCATGCTTGCATAGGGGTGGGGATTGCACGATTACACATTTGCACTTGAGCTAGAACTACCTTTTTGTGACAGGATTAATGCCCAAGACCAAGCAGTCCGTGATTAAGCAATAAAAAAAGAGGGTAAAACACACACAGTAAAAAGACCTCTGCAAAGAGCACGATCAAAGTAATACAAACAGTTAACGCTACGGTGAAAATGCTTGTGGAATTAAGCTACGGTAACACCCAAGCATCACACACAACCTCCGCAGTGGTCTTGTGTTACTGAAAGTTATTCATCAGCCCGGGGAAGAAACCTGACTCCCACTCGCAGTAAGGTCCCAGGGATTAACCCAGTTGCTTGGGACCGGATCAGAGCACCCTTCCTTGCAGCAGTACCCATCAGCTGCTGGGCATTAGGGAGCTGCTTAATCAGCCCCAGAGCCACAGAGGAGCAGCAGCAGGTGTGCAAGGGCTGCCCAAGCAGGGACACGCGTGCCGTAACATCCGGTGCTGAAAACACTTGGTAAAAATAAAATAAAAGGGAAGTGCACATGAGCCAGAAATTAAATGCTTGCATCTGATACCAGAGGATCAGAGCATCAGTAGGACAACCTGCCATGGGTTCGAGCCAGCTTTGCTCCAGTGGACAGGAACATTTTTACTGACATGAATATGAGCAGCATTCGGGCCAAGAGAAACATTTGGTGATCTGCTCCTCCTCACCCCATCCCACCCCACCCTTTTGCAATGTTCAGAAGGGAGAAGTTCTGCACTGATTTCCAGAAAGCTTCTGATGCTGTTCCTATCACATGTTTTCATTTAAGTTCTCCCTTGACTGACACCACACTGCTCACCGATGGTAAGAGCAGAGGCTGTGCTGCATGATGATCACAGCATGCCAGGGGCTGGCTGCAGGCAACACCCTGCTTGCACCCCAGCTCTCACACAGCACTAGCCAAAGAGATGGCAGCTTGGATGAGCAGCTGAAAACCAGCTGAAACAACAGGGATCCTCAGCAAAAAAAAACAACCCCCGAAACGCTGCCAGGAGTTACTGCCAAACACTGGTACCTGCGACACTGCCGTGACTCCAGTCCAAGTGCAGAGATCACTGAGGTTCACCCACATCCCTGCCTAGGAAATAGCTAGGACATAATAATATTGTCTTTTTAATGGCAATGACTGCAAAGCTATTAAGCAAGTTAAATAGGAGATAGCTTTTCTTTTTTCTTTTTTTTTTTAATAAATAAAAAAAGAATGCATAATATGCAGAATAAAAGAGTCAAATTAACCCAGAACATCTGCGAGATTTTGGTGTGTGCTTTTTAAAGGAAAAACAAACAAACAAACAAATGAAATTATTGTTTGTTTTATTTATTTTAAAAAATATGAAATCAAACAGCTTTTCCTAAAAAAAAAAAAAAAAAAAAGGAAATCAAAACAAGGATTTTTATAAATATCCTAGTTTTTCAGGCACACATTTTAATGGAAGTGTTTATGTTACCTGTATGTTTTTAATTGTTTTTCTATACTGTGTTAAAGAATTCTTCTTGCTTCCAAACACTATTTACTTTTATTTAAATCAACCAACCAATGCCATTCAATTATTTATTCAGACAAATAAATGACATTTCTTCTTACTTATTCTAATCAAAGTCAAATATTTGTTCCTTCTGTGAGTAATTTATTACTAATTACAGCAGTCTGATGTATGGTATTTTGTGTTACTAAAAATAGGGTCACAAATGAATAAATGCAGCTAAAATTATGCTTTCAAAGCACAGTGGAAGAAAGCCCAAAGCTCATACACAGACATTGACAGCAAGTTTGTTTCCAGACTTTAGACACCCACATACTAACAAAATAGGAGCAAACTGAAAAAGCCTTCTGCTTGTTCATCTAGCAGTGAGTGTCTCTGGAAGTGAACATATCAAGTAAAATTTAGAATCACTCAACTTCTTTTCAATATGAAAAAAAAATGTTTTAACTCTGTTTTCTCACTGTTTACTTCTTTCCCTTGCTGCCTTCCTCAGGTTTCTCTTTCCTTAGAAGGCAGACCTCTTCCCTACAGACTGAAAAAAAATATTTAATTGATTGAATTACAATTAATTATTCTATGTTGAATTCAATTAATATAAGAGCATGGAGATGGTCTACTAAATGTAAATGTGAGAAGTTAAAAACTACGAAAGGTTAAAATATTCTTAAAATTTCTCAGTTGAGCTCTGAAATTTACTGTCATAAGACATAATAAAGTCAAAAACTTAGCAGTATGAGTCAGGACTGGACATTCACATGTATCAAGAAGATCCAGTCTAACGACTAACCTGAATAACATTTCTAAAGATAAAATAAATCTCAAGCGATGGGACAAAATAATCTGTAACTACTAAGGAACAGAACGCCTGTGACATGCACAGCTCATTATCCACCATCCACCTCCTGAGAGATTGTTAAGACCCTCCTCAAGAAGCCATGGCAGAAGCCACTAACAAAAATACATCATTGGTCTCTGTGGATTTCAGATGTGACCCAACAGAATAGCTTCTCTATTTCTCTCTTTAATAGCTGTTTTTTTGTAGACATGTTTTTCTTTCTTTTAAGTGACCGTACTAACCAAATAGTGAAAACCTAAAATTAAACAAATGGCAATGCTCAGTGCTAAGTAAGACAGCAATTTTCATGTGAATGCATGGAATCATTAAAATCCATAGCACAAGAGACCACATAAAATACAACAGCACAAAAAGTTGTAACTAATAGGGAAAACCAAACAAAAAAAAGGACCCTTCAAAACAAATATTCAAAAAACAAATCTCGCCCAACAGAAGTCCCTCTGTTGGCTTGATGCGTCAAGATGCAAAATTTAATACCACCTGATTCAGAATTTACTGAACTGGCACAATTTCACTGAATGTTAAAAACACACCTCAGTGGATGTCGCCAGAGCCACAGGTGTTGGCTGCCATTTTAACTGTAGCACTTTTTCTCCCAGTGTACTCAACTCACCGGCAGGGAGAGGAAGTTGGAATGTTCGTAAGAGACTTGCTCGTCTTATTTACTCTTGTTCTCTGATTTAAGCCCAGAAAAGAGATTTAAATCACAGGGATTATGGTTAAACCAAGCAAGTTAATCAGGTGACTTCAGTGGAATCTGCCTCTGTTAGAAAATCAACTGAAAAATGCTGTAATGCAGCAGCAATGGTCCAGAGGTGCATTTACTTTGCTAATGACTGACATAAATACGTGCTCCCCTTCCAAGTGACAACGTGCAAAGAGCACAAAAATGTTTCCAGTGGGAAGCTAATAGGTCTATTCAGCTGCAAAGACAACAGCCAAAGCACATTCATAACCATTTGCAAGTCCCGGCACACAATAAATATTCTTATAAACATTGAAGCTGATCACTGGCCACAGAAGGAAGTCCTGACCAAGGACGAGGCAACCTACACTGTGACCTCAGCTCTACCACTCTCATGGTCTGTTGCCCTCGTGAAACACCTTCACCCGTCTGTGAGTCTCCCCATCCACCAAATAAGTGATCCTGATACCTCCCATAACACTTCCAGAACAACGCGGGACAGGGAAGGGCCAGCTCAGTAACAGCAAGGCCTAAAACGTCTGCACCTTCACTTCCACCACTAACTCCTGGAGCTCTTGCAAGCAAATTAGTGGCTTGAAATTAAGTTTGGGGTTGCTGCCGAGCCCTGTAAAAGCACTCTTGAGGATGTCTCCAATGCCATTCATCTCTGAGCTGGGCACGAAATACAGCAACCTCAGGTGCTTTGGTTAAAAGGCAGAGCTGGAAAAGGAAGCAGTGGCAAAGCACCATTCATACACCACTCCACCTCTGCCGGATATGTAAAGGAGCAGATTGGACTTGCCTTGGCCTGAGGGAAGCTCAGCAGCCTCATTTCCACCTCTGGGCAGTAGGCCTTAATAAGCAGGCTTCTGCAGCACAGGGCCAAGGCTTCTCCACCACTGCCTCCTGAAGCTTTGCCGTCAAGGAGAAAGGAGCACAAGGTCCTCACAGCCAGGGAGAGCATGAAGCTCAATTCTGCAGCCCAGTAATGAGGTTTATTCAGCAGCTGGCCAGAGGAGCTAACCACACAGCTATTGAGACTGAGCCCTGTAAGACGTCATTGCCCAGGGGCTCAACTTCAAAGGGAAAATGCAGGGTTTGCCTATCCCAAATTCTTCCAAGCCTTCCCAGAGGAATAAGGGTCTCAGGCATGGGGTCAGGGAAGGCAGGAGGTGCCTCTCCCACCGTGGTGGTCACTGCCAGGTCCCTGTGCAGGATGAGAGCTCCCCCATCCACTGCCACTGAAGGAGTTAGTCCTGTGCAGACCACGTCCACCAAACAAGCCTCTGCTGCCTGTTTCTGTGCACTTGGCAGTTACCTACAAAAGCGGTTCAGAAAGCACCAGGACTGAACTGAGTATGTGCAAAAACATCTATAAACACCTCTGGATTTTATTTTTTTGCCAGAAAAGCTTAAATTTCAGAAACCTAAGGAATCTCAGGTGTCTGCAATAACTGGGAGAGGTTTCCATGGGTAGCTCTTGAATGAAGCTGCCTGAATTTTGCTTTAACAGAGAACTAAGTCCTAAATTCTTTATTGGATCTAGATCTAACTACTAAAAGAAGCTCACTGCATGCTTTTATTCAGTCAGCTGGATACAAAGGATTCTAAAAATACTTTGTCATAAAATTAGGTTAGAAAAATGTATGTACAAAACTCACACGAACAAAGGTAAGCATATGAACAACCACCCTGGACTTCTGAGTTACAAACAACACGTTACTTAAAATACAGAGGCGTTGCCACAGAAAAAAAGCTACTGATCCTGTTGGGGCAAAGTAACTGCTCTGGTGTGTGATTTCCATGGGGGGAGGGAGGGAAGAAAAAAAGGAATTGCTTTATTAGCCTTTTTGCAGCTTTTTTTTTTTTTTTTTGTGTTTTGTTTTGTTTTAAAGAACAGCTTTTTTTTTTTTATTATTATTATTACTTTTAACTGATTGATATACATGAAGGAACTTGTTTATCAAAGCGACTATTATTATTCTAGTTAAACTCCACTTATACCAAGAGATACCTTAGGGCTAGTAGTTTAATATATACTTTTGCTTTACTTTTTTTTAAAATACAAAGTTGAAAGACTTTCCACTGAGCCATTCTACTAGGAACATTTGTCCTCCTCAACCATTTTCACTTATAGTGAATACAAAGTAAACCCTAATGAACCAGCCCTTTGTTCATTTATCTATCTAGCTATTTTTAAGTATCTCACAATCACAGCATTATCTGGGGGCTAAAGAGCATGTTTCAACTCAAAACAAATGGACGTGTCATCTCACGTCCTTCCATAAACAAAAGCTAAGGGCTTGGATTCCAGCAGAGATTTAAGCTTGCAATCATGTTTCCTATGTTCATTTTCATGGCTTTACTTAGGCACTTTTAACAATGTAAAAAGGAGCAGTTGCCCTTACCACTGAGGCACTGGAAAGCAGTAAATTGTTGCACCAGATGGTACATGAGACAGGGGACATGTGCAGATGCTGGGGAGGGTCCCTCATTCCCAAACATGCTCCGTGGGGCTTACAAAGACTAACTGGGGAGGAGGGGGAATCGTCTTCTCATTTGAGAAGCAAGGTAGTAACCCTTCTGCAGAGAAGAAGTGAGAGCTCACAGAAATCTTCTGAAACATCTTACTGAAAAAAAAAAACAAAAACAAAACAACAACAACAACAAAAAAAAAAACTACACCCTATGCTGAAATATCAATAACATTTGTCTGTACAGCACTGACCTCTCAGACAAAAATAGGCATTTTTGGATAACCCATTATGCAAGGTAGTATGAGAATCCATAATCCAATGAAATGGACTTTCTTATCAATAAAGATCAGCAGAAACATATATCCAGAATAAAATTACATTCTTCACAAATATGATGTACATCTTAAAATCAAATGTCATTTCCTAACTTTATCAGTACAGACCAGGTAAGTATTAACACAATATTAACACTAAATCAATTTCTCCCTACCATATTCCATGGCATCAACCACCATTAATGTAACAAATGGAAAATATGCCAGTTCATTTGATAAGTTGCCATTTGTACATATTCTAGTACTAAATAATTAACACTCAGGCTTCTACAGAAAGGCTAAATTGAAATTAATTCTATAACATTCCCATTACTGGCTTGGTTTCAAGATATAATCTAGGGGTGTGAAAGCAAAAGAGCCATGAGGAGAAAAATGAAAAGAAAAACAAAACAATAAAGCCCTAGTTAGTGATTTCTTCACTTCGTACTCCTTTCAAATACATTATTTTTAATAATCAATACAGGTTCTGAGAAAGTTTATTTTACCTTCCCTGATCAAGCAATTCAGAATGTCAGAAATTCTTTATACACTGTTTTTTCACCTGGAATTAGATAATGTGTTTACAATATTCTGCAGCCTTCTTACTCACTAAATCTACTGAGGATTTACACCGAACTGAAGTTTCTTTCAAGCTTACATTTCTCAGGTGCCTTTAGGCAGAACCTACGGTTTTTCTCTGTTCACCTTCTGAAGCTTGGACATTAGCGACTGCCACCTCCCACCCCCTCCCACCTAAACCTAACCCCTTCCAAACTGAGCAATTTGGACCAAGAAAACTAAACCTGCTTCACGTTATAGCACAGCAAAGTCAATGGGGGGACTACCCCTCAGGTACTGATGTTTACTTCATCTGTCTGGGTCGATGTAAGCACAAGAGTGGTTCCTAAAGAACACAGGGACTTTATTCTCTCTCTAGGGGAACTGATAATATCACCTTTTGCCCATACAAACTTTTGGTTTTAGCTATAAATATTTCTATTGCTAGACTTTTACCTTGAAATATGCTTGCCCTTTAAAAGATGTACTTTTGCCCAAGAACAATCTATTGATAAATGCTTCAGATTTACCCTAGGATATCAAAACATACTCGGTTTGACCAAGTGATACTATGATCTATAAAAATAAAGAAATAAACAAATTTTTAAAACCCTCAGTATTTTTACAGACCTCAAATGCTGGAATAAAAGCTGTTGTAATTTTAGGATTCTATTTTAACAGTTAAAGGAGAGACATCTGGCAATAATCTACAAATAAATACAGTGTCTCAATTCTTAGTTTCTCCTCCAAAACACTACCTAGGACATTTTTGCAGCATGATTCACATAATCAACATAATACTTTACAATACCTCTCAAATAATTCCGAATTCTCAGTTCATTCAATAAAGAACTCATTTTCGAAAGAGAAAAGGGAATGTGCCGTGCCAGAAAAGTTGCTTTATTGACTCAGCCCTGCTGCCAGGAGGAGCAACGTGGTGAAGCAAACTCCACGATTTCAAAAGCCTTTTTTTTTTTTTTTTTTTTGCAGTGGGAGCAGAGAGAGAAAAGACTTATTTACCGAAATGTGAGATCCCAGAGGTGAGGCCAGGGAGACGGTCAGAAATCCTCCTCCTTTACTTCCAAAAGTTTGAATTTATGGTGAAGTCTGTAATAATCCTTGAAAGCTGCCAGGTAAGAGGCACTCCATCTCGTAGCTGTATTTTCTTTCGCCCTTTTGCAGCGTAACTTTGGTATTTGCATAAAGCTCACTCCTGGCCTATGGGACTTTTTGAACATCTACATGTGAAATTAGCTGCCTTGACATGCTCTATCAAGCATGACATCATGAATCTCCACGGAAACCTTAACCACACCTGCCCAGATGCCAGAGTTACCTGTCATGTTCAGACCTAACTGAACGCAACAACAACAAAAAAAAAACACCACCATTTTCTAGGCACTCGGCATTGCGCACGTACCAGGAGGGTTTGGTTGTTGGGTTTTCCCCCCTCTTTTTTTTAAAGTTGACGGAAATCTGATTTTATTTGCCAATGAATCTTTACTTCACAGAGCCCTGGCTGAAAGGCTGAGTCATTCACAACCCTTCCTTGTCCTGTCCCGCAGTCCTGCAGTGTGTTTCCCTGGTTAAACAACAAAAGAAATGCGCGGCAAACATCTTCCAACTCCTTTTTTTAAAGGCACGCTCAAAAGCTTTGGCTCAGAAAAACTTCTCCATGCTCGGTTTTGCTCTCTGCCCCTCAGAAAGGTTTTTTTCTTACCGAGGTGACTTGTAAAACAGGTTCACGGCATGGATTACCCCCCTCCCATGGCAAGGTTAGCATTTTTAACCTCTTAATCGCAAACTCTTTTTCATCCCCAGAGCTTCTGGCCCCGCTCTTGCACTTGTTCAGCCCTCTCCTGGGCTGACCGGGCTCACCCCACCTGGGTGGGTGACCACAGCCTGCCTGAGTGCAGCGGCAGACCATCCACCCTAGCTTGAACTTCACAGGACCACCTTTCTATTTCTCTTATTTTTTTTCCTTTCTAGCTTTCCTGGAGATTCTGTCAGTGCCTTGCTTTCATCAACACAGATCAGGCAGACCTGGCAGATGCGTGGTGTCCGAAGCTACTGCCAAAGCTTGCATTACCTATATAAATAAAAGGATTTTGTTCCTCGTCTCTTCAGGTGTGCAGGTAGAGGGTGCTTTGGTGCCCAGCCATGGGGTTGGCTTGCAAGGGACAAAGCATGGTGTGAAGAAAAACCACCAGGCTGGGGGGCACCCCCTGGTTTGTTACACAGCGGTAGGTTATTTGCCTTGCAACCATATCCCAAAGCCCTTCCACAAATAAAGGCAGCCCTTGTCTGCACGAGCTTTTCCTTCCAGGATAGGATACCACATGCAGGATGGCAAACCTGTGGGGTGGGGAAGAGACTATCTGTGTGCACAGCTGGGAGGTTTCAGGTCACCATATTAGCTAACCATTACTAATCCTCACTGACATTTTACCTGGCTGTGATTGTACTGTTGATTTGTGGTTGGTTATCAGAGTAGAAATGGGTCCCAAGGAGGTACATCCAGGGAGGGATTTATCTGAATAAACGAAGCCTGGAGGAAACCATTAATACGTAGTATACGTAGTGGAAGATACGTACAATGTTCAGAGCTGACCTTGCTGGCAGAGGTGATACAATATGACCTGACAACATCAAACACATTTTTTTTCCCCTAATGTTTACTTGCTGCAAACTAGGGGTCAGTTTGCTATACTCAGATACGATGGTTGAAACAGACCTGAGAAGAAAGCTCACAAAAACGAAACAATTACCAATCTTGATTTTCTGGCCCATTTTTTTTGGTTATGGACTTGTCAGGGTTTAGAGCAACCTAGAAGACAAATGACATGATATCCAAGGGACAATCTCTTGACTGTTAATACCGGGATATTTCATGTTCCAGCTGCACTGTTTGACACAGAGATTAGAAAATAGTGTCGTGTTGGCTACTACCCTGATAGATCTTTCACAGTGGGGAAATTCCCACCATGGATAATGATGCCAGATACTGGAGTAGCTGAGAAACAAGAAGAGTGCAAAGCAGCCTAGAAAATTATTTTTAACAGTGACATTTAAATTCACATCCTCCCACACATCTCACCAATTTTGTACGTGACGTATGTATGTTACACATGCATACTTACTACGTGTATGCAGTTTGTGTCTTCTGTATCACTGCTAAACACATACATACACATACATGGAAATTAAAAAGGAAGTCTCTGTGCTACACACACATACACACTCTTAAAAGCAAAGTTATGTTTGCTTTTTTTTCACGAAGCTGCTAAGTAAGGCTGCGTTATACATTCATATATACATATTTGTATACACATACTCCTACCTGTACTCACATACAGACACACAGGTGTGCAAGCATAGACACAAATGGTAAGAAAAAAACCTCAGAGCTGCAAGGCTGTGACCATAACAATCTGTTACTGTATCTGATGAGTCAGACATTTGACACATTTCAACTATGCAAATTTCTTACAATCAACCGGATACATTTATTTATGTTTTTAACATGGCTTCAGTTCAGTTTACAATTTTTTAAAGTTATGCTGAATGGATGGAGTCTTCAGTCTTTCCCATGCCCAAGAAAGATAGTCTGATGTTCTAATGATAATCTTAAAGTAATTTTGTTTTAAAGCTCACACTTATTACATACCCTACATATATCCAATCATCAAAAAATAGAAGCAGGAGACGTTCACATAATTTTACCCTCAATAAATTAGCAAGGACGACACATTTTAAACAAATAGCAGGAACAGTTACTGCATTCCTTCTGTAATTTATTGCCTTCAGAAAAGGATCAAATTACAAAATGTGTAGGGTGTAATGCTGTAGGCTGTTCAAACTGGGTTTGCAGTGTCTGCAACACTGGAACTAAATATTTACATGACTCCAGAAGATCTAATCTCCGAATTTCAACCCCCACCCCCTTTATTTAATTTGTATGCTATCTTTATCCACCACCCAGCACATTCCACACAGTCACTAAAGTTCATGAAAGAGATAAGGGGGGGGTGTCAAGACTTTCAAAGGAAAGCAGGGAAGCTGTTTTAAAAATAAGGAATAGATCATCCTTGTTAGAGCTGAAGTCTTGCAGCAATTTTAGCAGGGTATGTCGGGATTCTAGCAGTTGTGCTCAAAGCAGGGATAGCACTTGGGATCTCTAGAGACCCCGTCAAAGAGAAGTTGTAAGGGGGAGGTACCGAGTGACAACTGTTCTGATCTCCAAAGGCTCTAAAGGCTTCAAAAGATGCTAGGAATTCAGTAAGTACTCCTGTAACAGACTACAATATTTTGCCAACCTGTTTTTATTCCTTACTTACAATTAATTTGCTGCCAGTGCTGAAATACCTACAAAACATCAGGGGAAAAAAAAACTTTTAAGAGGTATTCTGTTGATCATTTGTTAAACTGAGAATAATGGATGTGTGATTTTTAAGAGCGAAGTCTAAATTCTGCTGGTTTGTTGAAAAAATGTATTATGGAATAGAATGTAGATTGTCTGTAAGGTTTAACAGATTAAACTCTAACTTTGCACCCAAAACCAGAGCCATGCTGTAAACAGTCCCTTGCTTGGCGTTCCCTGAATTCAGGTCAGTGTGACAGCAACCTCCACCTGTTTGGAGAAATACATCAACATGTCACGTCTTCTCTGACCCTGAATCTACTTCTCAATGCTGAAAAGCAATTGCAGGCAGGCAAAAGGCAAACCACCTTAAGGTATGCTTCTGGCAGACTGATGTTGATCTCAAGACACTTTGGAGGAGGCAGATACCTGTGGATACATCCACTCTGTATTAAAAGACTCAAAAATAGAAAAGAAAGCAAATGAAAGGGTAACAGAGCCAGCTAAAGCATACAGACAAGGTCTTCAGATATTTTCTTTTCTCTTGGGTAGTGGTGCCAATACTGAAAATGTAACAAAAGTTAACAGCTGTTCCATATTTTCCCCTCAGCTGTGAAAAGTATTTGGAGAGCGATGTACTAAGATCAAGAGTCTCACCTTCATCCCTTTCTCCCTGTATATTGCAAAAAAAATTAAAAGCACCTAAAAATGTCAGTTTCAACAAACAACTCCAAGGTAATATTAAATAGTTTGATCATTATTTTTGTTTCTTCAGATTTCAAGGGAGAAACTGAACTCTAGCTACATCAAACAAAAAATCTGTTTATGCTTTGTTACATTCTCACCTTCTATGGTGAGGTAACATTCACTTTTGTAGAAGTTAAAAGGATTGTTTAACAAAAAGCAAGATACGAATTTTACTCTCATACCTGATCTCTCAGTCTCTCCTGGTGTCCCATTATTGCTGTAGCATGATGGGGATATTTCTGTTTCAGATGCTCAAGGAAAGCCTCTCTCTTTCTGTCCATTTCCGAGGTTTGCATTCCCAGTATTTCTTTGGAACTGCGAGGGCCACCTACTGTATGTCTTCGAGGGATGTTGCGGGAGGACTTGGAGTTAGGAGTGTGACTGTTCGGAGTCGAAAACAGCTCCTTAGATCGGAGACATTCTGCATCGTCTAGTGATGTTACATGCAAACTGTGTTTTCCCTGGTCTGAAAAGAAAAAACAAGAAAAACAAAAAAACACAGAATATTTTAATAACTTAATCCCGACATTCACATTAATATGAAAAAGAAAATAGTGAGATTGGTAAAAAAGCTAGGTTATTTTAAAAGCCTGGTAGCATTCAATGGCATGTTCTGCATCATTAGGCATGTATGTTCTAATAAGCAGCCTGGAAATAATCGTTTATATAAGCTATGCACTGTACTTACTTCTAACACGGAACCACGGTATTGCCTCACAGAAAAGTGAACATGATTAAAGTAGATGTTCCTTTTATATCATCTTTACCATTATGTGACTTGAAAAGATCTGACAGGGCCCTTATTCCCTGACCTTTAAAACCTACAGGATGCTTTCCAGGAGAAGGACCAGTTTTCTTCAGTAGCCTCCAGTACACTTAATGGCCCTGTAACCAGTATTTTGAAGGACACCAACCAAGAAAATGTGTTTGACAAAGCAGATTTGAAATCCTTAATCTTTTTTCAGTGCATTTTCAACATGCTCAGAAACACCTATGAAATAATAACAAGGTTTTGGAGGCTTTTTTTTCCCCCTCAATTTCTGACTGCGGTACGGTTTTAAATTTCACAGATCTCCCTTGGATTTTATATGTCTCAGGACAGCAGGCTGGAAAATACAACATCACTCTTTCAATAAACCATTTCTCAAGAAACAGAAAAAGAAGCAAACTTTGAGTGATATAAAAGGAAAAAAAAAAAAAAAAACTCAGATAAATTTTACAACTTTAAAATCTACTTTAAGACCAAAGACCATGACTATTTTTGCAAGGAGATAGGCAGACACAGAGGGTAAGTGCTGGCTTATCTTCAGGTAACTGTGTAACATGAACCCTCTGGTGCATGAAGAAGTGTAGTCTGGAGCCTTGTTACCTAATACCTTTGAAAAATCCCTCACTCTTTTGTCAGCAAAGGAAAAAAAAAAAAAAAAAAAAAAAAAAAAAAGAAAACAGCAGCATTGAAAAGGCCTCTCCAAGCCCCTGTGGCCTTCCTCCTCTGTGCTGGGCAGGCCCAGGCGTCCCTGTTAGGGTTAACCCTTTACAGCACGACCCCAGGAGCAGCAAGGCCTTTCCTCTATGCATTCTTAATACATCTCCATTTTTCTCCATCTGACACTTTTCCACTCGCAGCCCTTTCTACTCCCAGCGACAGGCTCCCCCGAGTGCTGCCATTCATACGGCACTGCTGTTTGGAAACAGGCACCTACTCGCTTCTTTTTATGGTTCACTCAGTCAGCTTGACAGCCTGCCCACCACTTGCCTGAGGATTTTATTCTGAGTATTTTTCTGCCTCCCAGCGCACACTGTCACTTGCCTGCCAAGTCCCACGTAATATCAAGCCCTGGTAATAAAGTAAATCCTCCATCGGTGGAGCTGCTGTCTCTGCGCAGTCCCAACACTTTAAATGGGGAAGCCATTCCCTTGGTCTAACAGGACCAGGCCATGAAAGGCTGTCCCTTAGAGACCACATGTTTCTGTAAGCTCCCTGTTCTGCTCATGGACTTCAAAATA
The DNA here is from genome assembly GCF_964211825.1 of Aythya ferina. NCBI lineage: Eukaryota > Metazoa > Chordata > Aves > Anseriformes > Anatidae > Aythya > Aythya ferina. The sequence goes on from NC_140297.1 coordinate 18,789,707, forward strand.
TCAGCAGATCCTCTTGTCTGCATTCATGGAAACCTATCCTGAAACCAGAACAGGAAACAGAAGCCCAGAGGGTGTAGGTGGCACTATGCTTTGAGCAGCACAGATCCAGACACTGCTTTGGAAGCAGCCTTGGTTCCTGAGGCAATTTGGCTCTCAGGTGGGCTCAAAACATCATCTCTGAGGTCTGCAGCACTGGAGACAAAGCATGGCACAGCTGCTGGGGGACAGCTTGGATGCAGACCGCTATGCAGCCCCATACATTATTTCACCTGCTTTCACATCCCTGGGAACTGGTGGAACAAACCTGTGAGATGCTTCAGACTGCAAAGTTAGGTTTCTTTCCTCAAGCTGCCCTTTTTCTCTGGTCCTTTAAAAAAACAGGCAAGGTCAAAAACCACACACAGCACGAGGCAACTCTAGCTCATTTCTTGCAAGACTTTCTTTAGAAGAACAACCCTTGTAAAAACTTCAGAGCAGCAGTCTCACCTACATACAAACGTACACATGCACACGTACTCTCCAGGCTACAGAACACTTCATCCTTTCCAAGCACAACTGAATTACAAAAAATATTCAGCCTCTCTATTTACTAAACATTCAGAGCACCTACTGCCAGGTACGCTTGGCTGGTTTGAGAAAAGTGGCAAAAAAGAGTTTTACTTGCAAGAAGCAAGCATGGTTATTCAAGATGTACACAGTCAAATTAGTTTCTGAAAGCTGCATGGTCATTTCAATGGATTTTAGATGGGAGTAAAGAGGTGGGATGGGGCTTGCTAGAATTTACCATCTTAATTTGCTGCACCAAGAGCACAGAGGTTATATCCCTGAGGCTGCTGGAACAAAGGTCTTGGACATAAATAAGGGATTTCCTTAGAGCTCTAGGGAGTGAGCGTGAGTGTGGGTGACTGAATACAGCAATTTTGCACAGACCTTTAAAGTATTGTCACAGCAGCAGTTTCAGTCATTGGATTGGTGGCAGGCACTTCCTCAAGAAGGCAGGTAAAGCTATACTGAGAAACACAACCGAGACCTCATGAATTTGGATTTCAGCTCCTTTATCTGTCTCATGCAAAGTCTCTCTATACTCTGCACTTCAGTCATCTCAGTAATTTAAGAAAAAGCTAATTATCTGAAACATACTGAGACACATCAAGCAAAGTGTTTCAGAATTATCCGTTACTGCGTGAAACCTTGAGAAAGAATCATACATAACATAGTTTTCGTATACTGTATTAGAAAGGTCAACAAATTCTATTATTTTTCTTTCATATATTTGGAAAATACTATATAAATAGCAGTGAAAAGAAAGGAATGCAAACTATGCAAACTAATTGCTAGTCTTGCCAGCAAGCTGACCTGGGCAAGGTCCCGTCATATTGCAGCACACATCAGCATGTATCTTTCTTGCTGCTCTAGCTGCAATGCTGTGGTAGCTGCCATACCATTTTGTTGCCAAATTAATGCAGATCAGGAACAAACAAGCTACCCTGGGTTATATTATCCATCTTTGCTGAAATGGAAATCAAACTCTCTGTAATGTTTGAATATTGGTCTTTTGCATAGCAGTTGTTTAAGTTCTTCCCTGACTACTTCCTACATAGTGACAGATAATTTTGATGGCAAGGATGAAGTGGAATGCCAAAATACCTCCTGTGTACTTCGGGCACATGAGCTCTATACCACGGCACTCCAAGGAAGAGAAACTAAGAGACATGTTCTGGATCCTGGAGTTGCTCAATAACAGTGTGGGCAAACTGTCCATATCTTCCAAGTGAAGATAAGAGGCCTAGAAAATCAGTCCCCACAGATAACTGTGAAATGTGTGAAGGATCATGTGATGGTTCCCAGAAGACAGCTAAGAGTAGCGAAAGGATAAATTATGCAAGCACTCTCTTTAGAAAAGGAGTAAATTGAGCCAATGGAAAACACAGAAAGAGAAGTGCTAGATAAGATTGTCTCCGTCCCTCCCTCCCTCCCTCATGTTCAGAAGCTAAGAGCTGAAGATCTTTCTGTTGAGTAGAGTAGCAAGGCTAGAGAGCAAAAAAGGGAGGACTTGCTGATTGGCAGAGGAGACCTTTGGTTATCCAAAGCCTTGGGTAACAGCTGAGATGCTCCTCTGATCTGAAAAGTAATTTCAAGATTTCTTAACTTCACCCATTACTACAGTGGGTAAAACAGGGAAGGTCCAAGTCTGCAGAAGCAGTATGTCTGTGTTTATCAGAAAGAGTACCATGAGTGCCATAAACTGGAAACCAAAAGGAAAAAAAAAAGTCCTTCAATGCATCCTGGTACTCAGTTCTTCCCAGACACACGCTCCATAAAGTCTACAAAGATCAGGAAAGTCACTTTGCTCTATTGCTCACAATTTTGTGAAACTTTTAATATCATGTTTTGCAATCCAGGTGATGAGAGACAAGAACATTTTCAGAAAAATTTCTGAAAGTGTCAAGTATGGGTCTGATCCATACTGGTACCATGAAGCTGAGCCTTGGAGAGTATCATAAGTATTAAAAAATAATAATAATAAATGTTAGGGGCATGAATCAAACCCACCTCCATTATACTTATGCTGGCAGCACTTCTGAGATTATTGGGAATCTGTTTTAGCTACTGCATTGTCTTTGCAATTAAGCCTGTTTCCAAACAGATTTTCAAGTGTAGCTGCTGGATGTGGGATAAAACTACTCAATTTGGTTATGAATTTTTAGCATTAAAACTTCTGGAGAATTGGAGGATGGGTCTGGTCAGACCCCTGTTTTTCAGACCCACACAAAAGAACTATGTTACCGATGGCTTTTTTTTTTCTCCCTATTTAGGTACATCCTTTAAGTGAAGATTTCCTTGCCACTAAACATAAGCATACAGATACTGATGCACACGACTTGCACTGCCCAGGATTTTAACCTCAAAAATGGCCAAAAGAGTGCCAGACAACGCACCCCCACAAGAAAACAATCAATAAATTAAGTTCTCTACACAGTGTTTTCTGGTCCTACACGTTCCTAAAGCTGTGTGATTTTCCCAAACCACACGCACTCGACCGCAGGCTGCTCATTTTGTGGGCAGCAAAACTTCTCAGGTGCCTGCAGGGAGCACACGCAGGTGCTCCAGGACTCCTGGCAGCGGTGCAGATCAGATCGGGTGCTCCCCACGCCGCCTGAGCGCTGCACTCCACGTGGGCTGCCCCACGCAGGACCCAGCGGCACAGCAGTGGCTGGGCGACCACGCGTGTACACCACGCCGGCTACGCTCCGGATTCGCTCCGGTGCAAACCCCGGGGGATTTCCAGCGCGATCGGCCGCGAAGCCCGGCTCCCCCCGTGACAGCGAGCTGGCGAAAGGGAGGAAAGCCACGCTTCGACAGCACGGGCGGTCCCGAGGGGCACGGCTACCCCTAACTCCATCTCCGCCCGCTGCTCCTACTCACCCTTCATCTGCCTGCCGTCTGCGGAGCAAGCCCGGCACGGCTTGGCTTTCTGGCTCTCCTTCTCCTCCATTGTCCCTGCCCACCGCACGCAGCCGGGAAGTGCAGCGCCGGGGCGAGCGGCGCCAGGCTGGGCCGGTAACGCGGCTCACAGCCCGGCCCGGCTCAGCCCGGCTCGGCTCGGCTCGGCTCGGCCCTCCCGCCCCGTCGCGGAGCCCCCGCACGGCCGGTGGGCGGCGGGGCCGGGCGGCTCCCCCGAGCCCTCCTCCGGCCGGGCCCCAACAGGTGACGGGGCTGGGCTGCAGGCGAGCCCCGCGCCGGCTGGCTGCCCGGGAAGCCTTCTGAGGGGGGAACATTGCAGGCGTGATTACAGGCCCGAGCCTCCGCTGGAATCCGAAGCCGAAGCCTTTCAAATCTCCGTCATGGGACAAAAGGCTTTCCACCGAGTGTTGTTTTTTTTTTTTTTTTTTTTTTTTTTTTAAGCTCGTAACCACCGAGCCCACAAGCATTCCTGATAAATGCTCCTCTGTCTTTCCTAGCGTCTCGTTTGAAAGTAATTCATTATACGAGCGCTTTGAGGTTTTGTTTTCGGCGGAATTCTTTCAAGCTGCTCGGAGAGTGAATTAGGGAAAAAATCAAGATAGAGGAATTCAACTTTAGCGAAGCCAATAAAAATGAATGGTAGCAATATGTAAGCAGGGGCTTGGGTTTAGAGGGATTCTGAAGCCTCAGTAGCAAAGCATAGAGAAACACGTAACTAATTCTTTTTTGGCAGATCAGAAGCAGGAAGTCCGCCTGCGAACCGATAGATCCACCGGGCTGCGAGGCAAAAAATAATGTGCCTGAGAAGAGTGAGATCAAATCCCACAGATTCCATCAGATGCCACATGTGTTGATTTAGTGGAGAATATTGGGCCGAATTAGTCTTTTGGGATCGTAATACAGAGTTAGAGAAGGTGGAACAAACCGGGTGTTGAGTTACAGCATCAAGACCGGAAAGTTTATCCACAGACAACTTCTGAAGTAGGTTAAGAACAAAGCATTACTGAGGTATTACTAAAAATAAGCAATTTCTCATTTAAACCAACCACATACTGCAACACCAAGTAACAGTTAATATCTCAGATGTCTTTTTAAACTGACCTAGCATAATCTGGTCTTCCAAGCTTTCTCCAACACTCACTGCAGTATAACATCAGCTAAATTGCTTGAAATGACCTCTCAACCACCCAGTCCAGGCAGGCTAGGAAAATTCTCCTACATTTCCTACATCTCTATCTGGCAGAAATGTCACCCTGTCTACTTGGATTATTAAACACAGAAATGTTGTGTATATATATAAATTCAATACAGAAGCTCAAGGAAAATCACTCTTCTCGTGCCCCAATCCTCCCCTGTCCAGACAGAAAAATTGTGTGTATGAATTACTATCAACAATTAATAAATGCAAAGAACTATTGTTCATTAGATCAGGCATGCGTATTCTCTACCACTTAACAAATATTTATTTTGTTTCTTAACAATTAATTTTATATTGTCTTGGAACCTGGCAAAGGTCCCAGAAATCTGGCAGGGAAAACACAGAAAAGATGAAAATACAATCTAAACATTAGCACTGCTATTTAAGGCCTGCAGTACAGTGTTCCCAACAGAATACTCCTTAAGTTGCTTTGCAGTATTAAGAAAACAGTGAGATACACATTGTATTTAGATACTGTTTTTACTGGCCTTGGGTTAATCTCTGCTGATTCTGATTGGGAACTATTTTAGGATGAGAAGTGATGTCCAGCCAGCCTGTTTATCTGATGTTGCCTTTTGTGATATTGAGGAATGTGCCTTTAACACCGAGGTTTTTTAGTCTGGACAAGTGTTACAAGCCTCTTGCAAGTTATACTCAGCCAGCTGGAAGGAGAAGAGGACTCATACAGGAACATAATGCGTTGAGGGATCACTGACCACCACCTCCTTCAACAAATAAAAAATAACTCAGAAATCCCTGATGGGAAAAGAAAGCTAGTACAGTTGCAATGTGGAAGCTGTACTAGGATATCACCTGTAGACAGGGCTGAGAAACTGACAGTGAAAAAAGTGAGGGCATTTAAAAAGGCCTACCCATGAAATAATGCAAGGGAAAGCACAGAACATACTTGGCTATGAATGCCTGTAAGTAATCAAGGCACTTCTGTAGCCTTGAGTGAAAATGGTGTTAGCTCTGGAGATCAGTATGGTTTTTATCAAGTGTCTTAATAAGACTAAAACATCAGTGCACAGTAGAACTTTAAGGAAGCTTTGCCTTCATCCAAGGTAGGGGAAAAAAAAAAAAAAGAAGAACAAAAAACAAACAAAACTAGAAAATGATTATTAAATAAATAAGATTAATTAAAAATATAAGATTATTAAATAAATAAATAAATGTCAGAACTAACATACCTGCTTTAAGCCAGCACTGTTAAGTTTCCACAGCCAAGAGCACACAACAGAGAGCCTTGTGACCTGTAATAGTGCATCCCTTTACATGTCTTACCAAGCAGCCAGGTGCCCCTTGGGATGGTGGCAGAGATGGGGACAGCTTGTACAAACCCATGATCTGAAACCATCGCTGCCTAGGCAGCAGTAAGGTGCTGCCAATGCTGGGAGTGACAGCAGATAATGGTACTGCTGATGCTGTTAAGGGACCTGAGCCACACAGACCCTTGAAACACGGAGGTGATCTAGGAGAGATTGCTTATTTGGTTGTGGATGTGTGACTTGTAAAGTGGGTGCCACTGCGGGAGAACTACCACAGCTACAGAAGTAGCCTCTCAAGCAGGATTAAAGAACATTGCCAAAAAGTGAGACTAAACATGGCATGCTTCAGTATCATCAATATTGAAAAAAGGAGCCCACCCAGCCTCACATAATCACCTCAGCTGCTGCTCAGGATGGCACCATTCATGAAAAGAACAGTCAGGACAATGCAATCTCAAACCATATTCTCTCTTGAAGGAAGTTCTTGGTCCCAAAGTGGATTTAACTACCATATGTCAAGGCCATTCTTTAAGGTGTTACCTAAATTTACTTAAAAGAATTAACGAAATTCCTTTAGCAGCTGAGAAACTGGAGACAGACAGAACCATTATACTGTTAGGCTCAAATAGAGAGCTACATAGCACAACTGCTGGGATGAATCACCACCACCAAGTTAAATAAACTTGATTAACCAGTTCACAGCACGCAATCGGGATTTGTTTATCTGTGGGATCAACAATAACAGTAGTTCCTTTTAATTACTCTGCTCAGATCTGGACCCATCAATATCAAAACAATGCATGGAGAACAATTGCTAACAGGATCTGCTGTTTTAATTGCGCTCAAAATTAATGTCCCAGAGCGACTTAAACACTTCTGGTTTTAGCATGTGCATAAAAGGAACAATTAACAAATACCGGCTTCGCTCAATTAGTAAAACTCATAATATACAACAATGCCTTTATGGCTCTAGCAATTATTCATAGCTAAAAAAAAATAGGAAGTTAATTATTAATAGTTAAATCAGAAGAAGCATCCCATAATTAAAAACCTATCTCAGTGTCCATGTGAAGTCACGTAGCTGCTGAGAAATACATCATGAATGCTCCCAGTATGAAGCGGCCTGGTACTGTCTAGCCTGCAGTATCCCAGAAAGAAAACAAATATTAGACCTGAAGTGGGGAGGCTTAAGAAACTAAGCACTTCTCTATTCTCCTCTGTGCTCAGGGAATTCACTTCAGTCCTTGGTGTGGTCTTTCCATCCTTAATAACTAAAATAGACTCCTAAAAGAAAGGGACTATGTTCAGATACGTATATTATCAAGTATGATATAGTACTAACTTCTAGCTCATACAAGAGAAATGTAAATAACCACAGGTCTATCCATATGAATCCATGCAAGTAGAATCTAGAGGTAAAAAGGTTTATATTACCTTAAGAGTAATTGCCTAATAATTTGGTATTGGGTATCAGGGAAATCAGATTTTTTAAGGCAGGGGGTAGGAGAGGCTTTGTGATCATTTAGTCTCTTCTGCTTTGCAAGGGATTTCAGTGAATTCGTTCCTATTTCAAGTCCAAGGATAATGGTTAATCTGTTAAGTGGTTAAATTAAAGTTAAACAATTGGATTTGATTTGAAAATTTACAATGACAAACTATCTAATACAACCTCTAGGATTACTTGTAGTGAAATAACTGTCGCTGTTAAAAAATTGTGGAGTTTCAGTATTCGTACTTCATACTTCCAAGTTCAGTTACAATTTGTCATACCTATGAGGGAAAAAAATTAGCTGGAAGAGTGAAATTGAACTATTCCAACTGAAGCAAACAAGAAAATGATTATGAGCTTCTCTATACATCTCCACTGCAGGCTTAAACCATGTCTTGTCCAACCTACAGGTTTCAAATCCTTAAGAGAAGTTCAGAGGCTGACAGTGGTGCCAAATTATATGATCATTCATGAAAATCACAGGCGTCACCACCACCAGCCTTAATCACTAAAACAACTATTAAAAAGAGTCACTAAGAGGTTGAACATTTGATATTCAGGCAGAAGATGCAGTCATCTTTCCAATTCCATCTCAAATTGGGCTCTGGGGAGCAGCACTAATCACCTGTCACTTGACAGCAATGAACTCGCAATTATGAAGAAGGATGCAGTGTCCTAGCCCACCTCCAGCTGAAAAGGCTATTAAGTGCCCTACACGTCGTCAAGTACCAGAGCATCCTTCATTCACTTGGAAAGATATTCTACTCAAGCTAACAACTGTCACACCTGGACAGCTACATCATGTGAAATAGGTTAGTTTTTCTGCTTTCCATGTTTTATTATTGTTTCCTTCATCCTCCTACAATTTTTTAAATAAAAGAAAAGGTCTGGAAGCAATAAACACTCGTGCATGCCCTAAATCAACCTGAGGAAAAGGACTGTGGTCATCAGGAAAAAAGCACTGACATTCAAGTGAGGTAAAAAAATGATGGTTAGTCACCTTTACCCACAGCTATATCTCTCTTTCTGATTTCAGACAAGAAGCAGCTAACTCTAGATACACTTTAACATGACTTACCCAAGGTAAGAGAGCTAAATAGACATCACTACACATTCTGACTCATGTAATGCAACACCTTATCTCAGACTTTTTACCCCATTACTGCCATCCCACCACACTAACACCGGTATTAGTGCATTGCTGCAGAGCAGCTCACTTCAAACTGAAGACCCTGGCACGCTGCAGCTTCACGCCTGCCAGCCTGGCCAGCTCTTTGCACGTCACATTTTCCATACAGTATCACCTATGGTAAAGAATAAGAACAGCCTGCAAACACTGAAATAGAAAATATGAACATCTGTTTTTGTAAGGTACCAAACAAACAACTCCATGAGAGGAAAACGTGCCTTACATCTTGGAAATTTCAATAACAAGAGTTTAATCAAATAAAAAGCAGTATGTGGGTGGGAAGGAACAATGTGGGGAATTGTTTCTGAGGGAGGTGGAGGAAAGGAGTGGAGAAGGTCACTTTTAAGTCCATCTGCTCTATATTCAAATTCAATTTTTCCCCAGTGTAAAACACTTTGGTTTTGATAAGTTCCTTTTTGGATGAATTCACTCAAACAGCTCTGGTGAGAGTTTGGATTCCAACTGGTCCAACTTTTCAGCAGTGCCAAAACAAGAGACAATGCCTGAAACACTCACTATTGCTGGTTTTGTGGGTGTCTGCAGGATCTGCTCATGAATGTACAAGATAACAGGTTTTAGTGATCAAAGGTATTGAGAGATGCTCTCTGTAAAGTACAATTATACTCAAGAAGAAACATCAGAGATCCTTTATTTCAGATATTACCAAATGCATGAGTTTACAAGATTGTCAGGAGACTGCTTGAATTAATAAGAAATACAAAGTTTACTCTGATGGAGTCTGGGTCTAAAAATAATGTAATTGGTGAAATTATGTTGTGATTATCTTTCTGACTTGCCTATCAGCAGGCAATTCTGATAAATATTATACCAAAAAGAATGGTTTAACTAAAATAATTAGTAATTAATGATTAGGAATTAACATAATGGTAGCAGTATTGCCAACCTGCAGCATTCACACAATTCACAATGGTGATTTTTTCTTTAAAGTTATGTGTTTGTTTTTGCTTTTGTTTTTTTTTTCTTTTAGAACAATATTATATTTGTTGGTCTTTGAGCTGTACCCGATCATATATTCTTTTATTCTTCCCACAGTGTTAAAGGCAATAAATATTTTTTTCTACAAAACTCATACTAAAATCATGGGGCAGAGCAACATGATTGCCATTTCTCAAGTTGGACACTTTTAATTGTTCTTACATGTTTCTCCCTGAACCCTGCCACAAGTGCAACACTACACAGAAAAAAGAATAAAATAAAATAAAAGAGGTAAGAGAAACGGGATAAATTGTTATAGCTTTGTTTCTACACAGATCCAATTTCCAACCCAGTGTGGATGGTTACAGGTTGTGCCTTAAGCCATGCAGCCCCAGTGGCTCCTGTCTGCAGGGCTCTCGTTTGCATTCTTTGGAGAGCACCACTGCTGAGTGCAGATGTGAAAGCAGAATGCCAGTGGGAAACTTCCTCCTACTTGTAAATATATTAATGACCTCTCGACACCGCATACATCCCCTTTCCTGAAAAGTGCCTCCCTGACCTTCCCAGACCATGCTGATGCTACCACTAAAACAGCTGATTAGTAAGAAAGCAATGGCAGCTCACAGCAGAGGTACTCCTGCTCCTCCATCCAATCTGTTTTGCTGGGAGGCACACTTCTTAATTCAGGTACACGAAACCCCTTTGGTATTTAGGATTTCACAGCTTTGGGGCAACAGGGACCATTTGACTACCTTGTCTGACTTCTCATCTGTCACAAGCCATTGCATTTGATGTGGAATCCTCACACAAAGTCCAAGAGATGAACAAGACCTGAGATGAACATAATATTGCTGATCTCAGGAGCTGCAACTGCAGTAGTGTTTGTTTCAAACAAGAATGTGCTTTTGAAACAAAACCCCACCAGACCTTGTGATGAGATCTACTCAGATGATCAGCATAAGACAGTAAAGAGCATCAAGCTCCACAAACCTGGAAAAAAATCTGTCTTCTGCCTTAAATTTCATGAGCTAGACATCCACCTTAAAGCAAAACAAAACTATCCTAAGCTCAAAGCTGTGGCACACACATCTAGCCACTGCCTCCAGCACAGACGGTCCTTTATGCATGAAAGAAACCCAAAGGGAAAAAGAACAGCATCTCAGAACATACCTAGCCAATTGTACATGGAGGGGATGGAAATCCTCCACGCCTAACATTACCAGCTGAAAGGTTGAAATCCAACAGTTGATTAAAATCACTGTCTATAATACAGAGCTGTGAGTGTTAAAAGCATGTTATCTGGGGGCATTTCAGTGCTTGGCCCATGGAGGCAGCTGATGGAGCTGATGGCTCAGACACTACATCCAGCAGCAGCAGCACTGCTGTGACCTTCCACCCTGCACCAGCCACCACAGTAAATGCAAACCTTGTAGCACCAGGCTACGTGGCTTCTCAATACACCCACTTCCATTTTACAGACTACATTATGGTTAATTGACTGATGTTTAATTACCCTCGCTACTAAGAAATTGCTTCTTATTTCTTCAGGGTAAACTTGATTTAATTCAAGTTTCCATTGATGGGACCTACTTTTCTCCCATCGTCAGCCAGACCAACCAGTTCTGAAGGGCTGGTGCTCTGTGACAAAGCCACCTCACAGCCTCCTCTCCATCAACTGAGCTCCTGAAAACATGCATTAGTCTCACTTTTAGTCTTGGAAAACAATCTTTTCCTCTCTTCTTTTCACTTCTTTCTAGCGTTCCTATCCCCTAATAGAGCTGGCAGGATTATCAGAGACTTTGATTTATTTTTGAATTTAATGTAGTAGCGGTAATAAATAAGTACATAACCCAAATTTACTTCAGAAAACAGCAGTGCTGCTGAATGTTTGGGAGACGAGCAGAGTGCCCTGGGCTACGTGCACAGCCACAGCTACCTCCTCCCAGAAAGGGAGAGCATGCTCCGGGGCTAGCAAGGGCAAACCGTCCGAGCACCAAGTGAGCTGTAGTGACACAACTCCTGTGTCATATCCTATTTCTCCTACAAGGGGAATTCTGCTCCTTTTGTGCAGCACTCGCAGAAGATAAAAAGGGAGAAGAAGTAACAATGATCCGTCTCATCAGGCTGCAAAGAGGCGCGCAGAATTGCCTGAGGTGAAGTGAAGAATAAGCAACGTCAGCACAGAAAGGTGTCATACAAGGTTTAAGCTTATTCAGAGGCAGAGCCTCCATCTCTCTCATGAATAAATACATAACCCAAGACAATTTAATTCCAACTGTTTTGTAGCACTTCTTACAAAAACTTTTCAAATAATGTAATGGCTCACAGGTGAGCTCTCCTCTGACAACATAAAATGACACTGTATTAGTTATCTGCCTCTACAAATGTGCAAGTCTGCACTAAGATATACAAATATCTCTCATAATATAGCACATGCCTTTACATGCAGCATAGCTGAAGATAGGGAACAGGCAGTAAGTAGTGACAGGTTTTCTTCACTCCAAAGGAAAAGGTTATTAAACATTAATTGGTAACAGACAGGTTTTACTGCATATGCATATGCTCCAATACTCTGTATTTCTAATACCCACCTTATCTACAAAGCATAACTTTGTGAATTACTTAATTTTTTTTTTATTTTTTTTTTTGATTCTCATACTATGGCCTTAATCTTTCATAATTAACATAACAAGGTCAAGTGATAAATTCACATCCTTTTTTCCCCTCTTTTGCTGCTTTGCTCTTGAACAGCCATTAAGAGATAGTACTCCAAGCTTGCAGCTGGAATGGCATCTAAGTCCTTGTATCAGTTGGATGAAATTCTGGGCAAAGTGCTTGAAGGAAAGAAGTATTGAAATCTCTTTGACGCAAGATGGCAATATTACTTACATGCCCCAGTTTCAGTTTTATAAGCTCCCATAAATCCTCTCTCACAGCAGAGAGTAGCACAAGAATGTCCTTGGAAGGGGGCATTAGGAAAGCAAAGGATGAGTTTGCAACCCATGAGTAGTATTAATTCAATGCTTTTTTTTTGTGCTCTTATACCAAGACTCCTCCCTCAAAAAAAAAAAAAAAAAAAAAAAAGCCTTTTTTTTTTTTTTCAAGGAGACTTGGTGTAAGAGCTCAAATCAAGAACAGCTGGATTCCAGCAAAGAATCTCCATATGGAACTGAGAGGGAAAAATAGGTACTGAGTGGCTGTCCAGAGAAGCAAAGGTCTTTCCTGGACCCTTGAGGTCATCTGCCTCTATAGTAGCATTGCACAACTCTTAGTCTGCAGACTCTAGGAGTAAATAAATGTAAGTGCAGAAGATGGTCTACAGAAAGGAAATTAAGACAGATGGGGTTACAGGTCTGACATCGCTGGAAACACCTAAATCAACTCTGAGTAGTGTTCCAAAGGAGAGCTAAGTGCAGCCAGAATATGCAGACTGGAAACCAGAATTATAGGGTAAAATGCTACAGGCAACAATTACCAATCGCTTTCCTTTCCCAGCCATAAAACAAGGTAATTTGTTTTCCCCACTGTGCGTGGAAAAAACTGGGTGGTCTTCTGACTTCAGGAATCTGAGAAACATCCCTCTGGAGGACAAGGCCACAACAGGCCTTATGGCAAGCGTGAGGCCCTTTTTCAACACTGCCTTACACTATACTTGATTTTAGTCACGGGCATTAAGACTGTGGTAGAGCTTTGCAAGTCATCACTAAATACCTTTTCTAAATAACTCTACGCAATTCTCAGGGGTGTCTTCAAGACATGAATAAAGCCTTAGTTGTTGAAAGGTAGCATGTTTTCGGTTCCTTGGCTGTCTTCATCAGCATGGGGCTGCCATGCTGTAGGGATTCTTCATTTGGTAAAAGACTAATTCCCCTTCATCCTGCAGAAGTTGTCACCAGTTGTAAGAACACAGCAGCTTCATGTGATACATGACAAGTAACTGTGAATTCTGAGGTTATTAGTTCACCGAGGGAATGACATCTCAATAAAAGATAAATATAAAAACTCAATCTCCTACAGACAGTTTAAGAGTCTTTCTTTCACCATCTTTTTTTTTTAAAAAAAAAAAAAAAAAAAAAAAAAAAAAAACAAACTTTGAACGTGTTCTTACACATTCACAGTTAAAAAATAATTTTAAAAAATCTTTATATCTTCAGACCCTTCTTAAATAATGTTCATCTAATAACACCTATGCTCAGAACCAGGCCATTTGATGTGTGTTTGTGTATTAAAAACATAATGGGGCGTTCAGTGTTGCAATTCAGCTTCTTCTTCCAGTAAAAGGAAGAAAAGTGGGGCAGGCACCAGGCTGAAAAGCTTTCTGAAAGCTGCAGCTGCAGCCAACAGCTGAAATTTAAAATCAGCCATTATTTTCTCTCCTCATATTGTGGGCTCTGCCACAGTTTTCAATAAACCACAAATTCAGCCACAGAGGCACTATCACTCATTATTTTCTTTTGCTGATGGAGCTAAAATAAGAACCATAAACACTCTTCCAGACTTCAGAAAGCAGTGTATGTAACTCCCCAGCAGGATCCTCAACATGTTGCATGTGGACAATGTATTAGGCAAGTAGCAAAACCCAAACAGGGTTCTGTGAAATTAGTGATTTAATGTTGCAGAGAGAACCTGAAACTGAAGATCATATGGGGCAAAGAAAGCAGAAGCAGAACTGCATTTCCATTTCCCAAGCCAGTGAGAGAACAGACGTGATCTGCAGCAGATACCATTTGCTTGGATTTCTACAGGGCATGTATCAACGCCTCTTAGTAAAGAAACAAAGACAAGAGATCCTCCCATGGATTAAATAAATAAATAAATAAATAATAAAGATAGGAACGACTGAGCAGGAATAAAAAGACAAATTTCCTTAGGGAGGGAGATTACCAGTGGCATCACACAGAGAAATCTGCATTGGTCCAGGCAGCCACCAACATTAGTTAGCTGGAAAAGGCAAGAGCTTGGAAGAAACTTCACAAGATTCACTGACTAGGCAGTAAAATGATAGATGAAATTCCATGTAGCTAAATGTGAAATGATGCACATTGACTCTGAACAGATTATTACCACTCAGAAAGAGAGTTTGTGGTTATAACCATTTTGTGAAAATTTCAGCTCAAATCTCATTAGTGATTAAAAAAACAAGTATATGTGGGAAAACGTTAGGAAAAGAATAGTGAACAAGACAGATAATGCCATTATGCTACTGTACAAATCCACAGCCTACCCACATTTTGAATATTGCATGCAATTTTAATTCACTCCAGGTCAAAAAAGATATAGCAGATAGAGAAATGCCAAGAAAAAAGGTGGCCTGGATGATCAAAGTTGTGGAACAGTTTCTGCCCAAGGAACAACTAAATAATGTAGGACTCTCCTTTCTGAAAACAGATGAGTCAAACATATGGATGAGGTCTATAAACATGAGTGACAAAGAGAAACTGAATAGGGAAAGACTGTTCATTGTCTCTTCCAATACAGATTCTAGAAGCATCAAATGAGACAAAGTAGGCTATTGACTCAGAAGCATGTAGATGTGAATATTAATTTCACAGAGCACTATGGCTCAGTGATGGGACTTGATGATCTTGAAGGTCTTTCCCAACCTAATGATTCTATGAAGTACTGGTAAGCTGGGGAACTTCTTATTGTAGGACACTTGAGTTGCTGAGTTTTCAAGAGTTTAGAATTAATTAATTATTTATTTTTAATTAACACATTAATGGAAAAAAAAAATAATCCATGGAGCACTCTTAAAAACAAAAGTGCCATCATCATTTGTCTTTTTTTTTTTTTTTTCCAATAGTCTATTAACTGTCTATTGGTGGGAGCTGGAAGATATTCCAGAAACATCACTATGTACTCTCCTTGGTCCTGTATTCTTCCTTAGGGAACCATCACCATTCAAGACAGATTTGGGGGCTGGATCTCGTCTAACCTTCTACAACTGCTCTTACATTCAGTGAGGTACAAGAAGCACTACTGCTGACCGTATCACTTTGTCATACTTACTAAACATAATGAAACAGAAGCACTAACATTACAACAGAAAAATAACAATCCCAGATGCAATCAAAATGCTCTGCTGTGTAGTGAGAATTGTACGGAAATCTCCTCCTGGAGAGAGGATATGGGAGAGGATGAATGGCATACAATAAATTAAGTCATATCATCTCATCTGTTTAAAAAAAAAAAAAAAAAAAAAAAAAAAGTCCAAAATATTTGACTACACAGGAAGATTAGTGTAGTGGAAGCTACAGAAAGAATCTGCAGTGCTTCAGCTGTTCCACAGAGGTGGTGGACAATACAGGGCAAATCTTCCATGGCATCTGTAGCTCTGGATAGCACCAAGTGTCAGAAGGCTATTAAACCCTTTGTACAAGGGATCAGCACAGCTTTGGGGGGCTGAGATCATCCTTTCTCCCTCATTAACTCCACACTACAGAGAGGCCACTGCAGAGGACTTTAGGTGCCGTGACTCTGACTGAAGCACAGGGTAGCACCAAGCCACCCTCACCCTTCCCCATCTTTTGGGATCCAGGACCCAGTGTACGGGCAGTCAAAACTTACTTAAAGATCAGTGCACAGTACTGGAATCTGGCAGCAGGAGGTTATTGTAATTCACTCATTTAGAAGAATTAAATCTGACTGTCAGCCCATGCTAACATACACCACCTCTCCATGAAGACGTGTGGAGATGAGCAAGGTCCCCTGAGCTCCTTAAGCTCCCCACCACACGAGCAGGGACTCGGTGGCAGTAACTGAGGTCTGGTTCCTTTGCTCACTGCCTTCCCCCAAAGCAGACAGTGGGTTACTTGGTGTGTGAATCTGCATCCACACAAAAGGGAGGGGGACAGGAGAATTATCTTATCCACTGATGAGTACCTATGCTGCTTTTTCAAAGCTGCTTAAACTGGCCTGTTTCTTGCTGCAATATGAGACAAAAAGAAGGCATCAGATGTTTTGCCCCTGTAGTTCTTTGGAAATTTGCTTTTCATATTTCCTCAGGTTATCAGAGTGTCTAACCACCTCCCTGCCCTCACTTTCCCAGAAAACAAGAGAGAGCTTTTTTTTTTTTTTTTTTTTTTTTTAGTCAGGGGATTTTTCAAGGGCAAAGAATAATACACCTTTTATTAAGCAGCTATGCACAGTAAGAAACTTTTTACTAGCAATTTCTCAAGGAATGTTATGACTGGCTGACTTGAAAGTGGCCTATCCAGAATCTCATTAGATTTTCAAGTACTTTAGAAAGCAATTCTTACTGAATTATCAAACTTACGGGAAAGCAATGACAGTTTCATACCCACAATTATGTACTTCTGTGTTAACTGCAGAAGCATATCAGAGAAGTAAGGAGAGTCATGTGCCTCAAGCTACAGCAGTAACAGGGAACTGCTGGGATATGTTAGAGAAGATTCTTTATAAACATTTAATTTGTATGATTAAATATTATTTTCCAAAATGATGCACATGTGACAGGATACACAATTATGCATCTCAGTGAGTCTTGACCCAGAAAATTTAAGTGGTAAACAAACCACAAAAGCTTCATGGGTGTGGAGCACACATGGGTCATGACACTTTGCATAAGCAACCTCTGCATTCTGCTGCTTGGTCAAAGCAGCCAAGTCTGTCTTCCACTGGAGACTGCAAAGGCAGCTGCAGATAGGCAGAAGCACAGGTTGTTCTAGAGCTGTTTTACCCCACCTGCAATATGGACACTGCAAATAAGAGAAGATCAAGTGTGTGACTTCCCAGCTGATGGGACTTAGATACCACCTGAGAATCCCAGAGCTTCCTTCTTCAAAGGGAAGGTAGCCTGCCTCACCTCACCTGTCCTTAGTCATCAAAAGTACAGGCAGCTGTGGTAAGCCATTCACATAGTAAAGCACAGAGGTAAAATAGGCACTTGCTGCAGATTGTTCATCCTGCTCATTGTAGACACCTAGTTTAAAGGCAGCGTTGGCCTCCTGAGATGTTCCTCCATGGCTGTAAAGCAACACACATGCTGGACTAAATGCACTGATAAGAACATTGATTGTTCACTGGGCAGCTCTCCACAGGAAGCATAGGGGTCTCTTGAAAGCATCTGCACATATGGCTCTTTGGAAGGTATCACACTTCCCTAAGTAGTTCTACAAATAAAATAATATTCAGTTTTTATTTGGAAAAAAAAGCATGCACTGCCTATACACAGAAATCTTCTAATACTCATAATAACATTTCCACAACATTTTAGACAGGGGGTGATTCCCATGAAGACTGATTTCCTCAAGAGCCAAGCATATAGTTAATCCTAAATTTTAGGCTCACGTCCCTGATTCTCTGTATAAAGACTTTCCAATTTCTATTTTTGCCCAACACTCCGTCATTGCATTCCGCAGCCAGCAGACTAGACAATCAGCTTCTTAAACTCTTCTTTCTCAAAACAAAACAATCTAATGCAGCCCATATTCAGAGGAGACTCTCACCATCGTAAATGCACATTTACAAGGTTGAGGATGGTCTGTCTTTCCCCTACCCTACATTTCTGCTTGCGAACCCATACCAGATGGAGCTGTTGCATGACTCCTGGCCAGGCTTTGTAAAGCGAAGCATGAAGCCTGCTCCATAAGACTTTATGAGCAGTTGCTGTGGCTGTGCCAAAAGAGTTGCAGACAGCGCTTCCTCCTCCGCTGTGACCCCAACCCAAACAGACATTGGGCTCTGCTGCGAAGCATGGGGACCTCAAGTCCATGCACTGCATGGCACCAGGTAACAACTCCCCCTCTCATGCAAAAACACACGAGCACACTTTGACTGCCCGCTTAGCTCCTTCTCCTTTCCTCTCTTGGTTCATCACCATCAACATATTGTGCTGACAAAATATCTTCCATTGTCCTTCACAGCTCCCCACAGGAAAACAAATGGAGAAAAGCTATGGCTCTATGGAGAGGTGAAGGCATGGTTAAATGATCGAGATCTCACAGCTGATGGCAACAGGGCAGCTGGGGTGGCAAGGGGCAGAGGGTTTACAGCCGATGGTTGCTCACCATCAGCCTGGCTACCTAGGGAAGCAAGCACCCACCTCCTGCAGGCATTGAAGCTGCCGTCCCTTAGAGCACACAGCCCAGCAGAAGGAGAGAGAAGTCACTTCCCCTCTTGCTCCTTCTTTTTAAGGCTTGTCCCAGCTTTACACTTTGTGCTCATCAGATGACATGAATGGCTCGATGTCCTGCCAATGAAATACATGCAATTTTGGCAAAACTAAACAAACAGTTTCCTACCATGGAAAGTCCCAAAGCACTGAGCAAATAGGTTGATCTCCACCCACTGCCTGTTTCAAAACTTCCTTTGCAGCTTCAAATTACAGCCGTTTAATGAAAGTAGGGGGAAAGAGATGAACAGAGATGTAAAAGATCCATATTTGTTTGCTGTAGATTTTTTTTTCATATATATTTTAAACTCTAGATTCCCCTCATCCTCGGTGGCTCAAAGGAGCCCCTGAAGAAGCCTTGCCACCACCACCAGCACCCCAAAGCCTAGAGCCCCCTGAGGCTGCTGGCCGGGGCGCGGTGCGCTGCTGCCCTCTCCCGGACAGCCCCTAGCCAGAGGTTATATTCCAGGGGCACCCAATTTAGTGCTGTGGCTATCGAGGTCAGCCTGGTGCCAAAGGACAGTGGGAGAGAGGTGCTAAACGTGGACAGGCTGCTCCTACAGGGGTCTGTCTGGTAGTGTGTGTAATATCAGCTCTCCCATGGCAGAGGATACGTAACCAAATTGAAAACAGGCAGACAAACAAAACAGGAACGTTCCCGGCTGGAGTCTGCATCTGGATCCAAAACAAAGTCATCCTTCATGAACCTGAGTGTCCCACTGGAAATATGCTGGGAGAAGTGATTTCTTTGATGTGCTTACTCCTTGTACCGAAGCACTGCACCTGCTCTGAAGGGTCAGCGTGCTCAGGTTCCCTCTGACCCCGAGAGAAGTCTCTTAGAATTTAAAACTGGGGCTTGTGAAGCCTCATCTAACCTCAACTACTTGTTGCCTTAGCCCATGCAACAAAACCTATCACATGGGATTAAATGCATAAATCAAAGACACCATGGGGCTCAGCAGACAGGAAAGCTTCTACATGTCTCTAGAGAGTGTACATCTGTCCTTGCTGAGTACAGCACCTACTGGCCAGCTAGCTCCTGCTTCAGCCTCCTCTTCCCTAAGAGGTCACCCTGAGCAAAGTGCTTTGCAAAACAACGAGCTTGAAGTCCCATCGAAGGAGATTGCTACTAAGCAAGATCCTCATCTGCAAGAAAAGTTCAAAAATTTTACCAGACCATGATAAGGTCAGTTAGTTGTAGATGCTGTCTTTGAGAAACCTCAAACTGTGATCTTCTTAAACACAGAGGAGCAGACACTCTATACAGCAGGCAAGAAACAACTTAAAATTTCTGTTTTTTCTCTAACATGTCATTTCTTTTTGGGGTTAAGCCTCAGACAGTTGACTCTCACCACAGCCCCAAAACTGGCTAGGCTACAAGAGAATCTGCTGCAAACCAATATAATAAGACTGAATAACCACTTAATCTCTACTTAACGTCTCAAAATAGGTCTTAAGTGCAAAACGTTTTACTCAGTAAAAATGCATGATGCTTGTTTTTGTAGTTATGCTTATGGTGCATGCAGTCATGCACAGTTGTCATTTTTCACACTCACCACAATTCTGTCAACACGACCAGCTTACTTCTAAAGGAAAGTTCAAGTATTCGAACTGCTCTTTAGTTACTGGGGTTGATGGCTGACTGAAGATGGAAACAAAACAAAACATGAAGTCTAAAACCAAATACAAGCTGGAAAAAATTTGAACTCCTCGTATAAAATACCTGCAGATGGGACATTCTGCATTACTTCTTAATGTTACTGCATTTTCTTTACAGGGATGGGATTAGATGTAAACCTCAAGAATGTATTAGTATTGCCTAAGGAAAGAAATATACCCATAGAATTTTTATAGCTGATATGAAAAAAAGAGAAAGAAAAAAAGCTTCAACTTGGCAAAGTCTTTATATGTATTAGATAAAAGGCTTATAAAACAGATGCTCCTTCTTACAAGCAGCCAAGATCTTCTAATATCCCTACAACTTGTTAATCAACTAACATATGGTACCACTTTAGCAAAACACACCATTCTGATTTTGCATTTACATGGTCTGTTTCCTACAAAACTATTGTCAAGATTTGGCCAGTGTTATGTAACCTAGTAATTTTTATTCCTACATTTTAAATTAATCAATAAGTGCAGAAATAAAAAGAGAAACAGTTTCAATCCAAACAATAAGTGAAGCAGTCATTTTCACAGGGTGTCCAATGATGGATGGATTTCCCCTTACCATGCTGATACTCACCAGTCTATAAAAATTTCTATTTGCTGAAAAGTTACTACCTACAAATTCTGTTGAATATGACTTCAAGACCTTGAGGATCCAATACCTCCAGTTTTAGGGCAAAACTAAACTGTCAGGGCAAAATTTGATGCAGCTTGGTAACATCTGCACAAGGTGGTTCCCAGATAAGCATACCCAACTTTAAAAAACAAAACAAAAAAAAACAGCATTAGTAAACTTCTGTTTTACACACATACCAGGTGTTAGGGTTTCCTAAAAAGACACATTTATGTACAATATAATACTTCTAAATTTATACTAAGTAATAAATAAATAAATAAATCTGTCTTTTTCAATGGATCTTATGCACTTATTTAAATATCAACCCCTTATCGGCCTGGCCTAGTCTCTCAGTTTTCTGCTGACTTAATTTAGAAAGAGCAGCCAGGCATTGGGACGGGTTGCCCAGGGAGGTGGTGGAGTCACCGTCCCTGGGGGTATTCAAGGAAAGGCTGGATATAGTGCTAAGGGACATGGTTTAGTGGGTGACATTGGTGGTAGGGTGATGGTTAGACCAGATGATCTTGGAGGGCTTTTCCAACTTTAATTATTCTATGATTCTGTTAAACACTCAGTTGCTGGTCCTGAATAGTCTCTGCCACCCTCATGCCCATGCAGCGCAAGTCCACTCAAAATACCCGCACACCTTGCACAAACACACTGCCACCCAGCCTGGGTGCCAGGCAGGGATTTCTGCCTCTTTACCACCAAATATCAACAGGCCCAACCTGGCATTCCAAAGGCATTTTGCAGACCCTGCTTACAATTCACCCCCCATTTGCCCTGCTCCTGCAACAGTACATTAAACCCAGTGTTTCTGAACTACAGTCAGACAGGGGTTGGTTGCTGTGGCTCTTTCCCCAGCATATTTGGGCTCTGCAACCAGGGCTGGGGCAGGGCAGGGGTATAGGGAGTGCAAAGGTGTGGGGTGCCAGTTGCTTGGGCCTTTGCAGCAAGCGGCAGGAGTGCTGTGCTGTGACACCCTGCAGACAGGGTACATCCAAAGAGCTCCAGCCAGAGCATGGGGGGTGAAGTGAATCTCTTCCAGGATGTGGAAACTGTAAGCAAGAACAAAGAATTCTGGCAGAGAAAGTCTATAAAGCAGTAACACTTGTGGAGAAAGCTTAGGGAGGTGTTTATGTTTTATGTTTGCTGTTTAAGTTAAAGATAGGCAGTTTTGAATATATGTAATATATATGTATATTCTGCACCTTGAGACTGATAGGAGGGCTTGGGTTTGGGACATTTTTCCATGGTTTTAACATTAGACTCAGATGTAGCACAATTTAAAAAACACTTTTAAAGCACTGTCAGATGGAAGCGTGTTGGTGAGCACAGAAAGATGCTTTTCAGCACTTGGAACCACAAGCATTGCAGTTATATTTAAAAGAAGAGATAATTGTAAAATTTCTGAATACCCGAATATACTAAAAGCACCCAATACGTTTTGTGGGCAAATTACCAATTTTCCTACAGGTTTTCCAAAGGCAAGATAATAATGAAAGCGGAGAATGTGAACTCCTAAAATTTGTCAAAGACATAGATTAAAAATTGAAATCTGCACTTTCACTTGCAATAAAACACAAATACCTAAAGTTAAAACAAAATAAAGTGATGTGAAGAAAAGCGAAATTGATAAGTGTTGCAAGGTTTTGCCACCTATCAAAAAATTTTAAAATTCATATAGATAGACTGGAAAGCAACCTGATATTGTCAATTTATTCTTGATTAAACTTTGAAATATCCCACCTGCATGCACAAACATATAAAGTACCCTTTTATGTTTGATAGCATGCCTTTCCCTCTCTATATTGCTGACCATAAATTAAATTATAAACTTTATCAAGAGGCAAAACAATTTCATGTACAGTGTTTGGTATAATTGTCTGCTGAATTCTGGGATGGGTTTCAGAGTAGTGTGCATAATATAATAAATGATAATTTAATATGGATTGCAGAAATCCTATCTCAGTTAAATATTTATTTTTCATTAAAATGTAGTAATAATCTTCTTAAAAGGATTCATGAATGAAACTAACATCAACAGTTTCTCATTTTGGCATGCACATCTGACAGATACCTGTAAGAAATCCAAGGAAGGTGATAATGTCTATGGGAGATGAAGGTGAAAACAAGTCCCACCTGGCCAAGTCACAAAGAAGAACACGGGATGGGACGAGACATTCACCACAGGAACGTGTCTCTTCTTGAAGGGTAGCAAGTACATGACAGGGATAGTGTGTGAAGGTGGCACACCTGGGTATACAAGCAGCTTCAGGAGCACACTAACTTCATACCTGCAGCAACATTTTTGGCTTGAAAAGGCTTCCAGCTAATCCTTTGATAAATTATCTGCTGGAGAATGTTCTTCCATCTACAGTTTCGTCTTTCTTTTTTTTTTTTTTTTTGGGGGGGGGGAGTATTATTTTCTTTTGAGTGCTGCTGCACAAAACTTTAAGAAAGTCCCACATTTGCTTACAAAACCTAAGTTCTAGGGGCAGTAAAAAGAGAACAAATGTGAATATTCCACAGTTTAAGGCTTCTGGAGTGCAGAGCCTCTTTGGCATTTGTTCAACAGCTCCCACAGGGGGCCATAAACATACAGGGGCTTTTGTCTTGCCTCTTTGCACAGCTGCTGCCCACAACCTGCAGTGCCATCCGCCTCCAGCATCATTTTGCTTCTGGATTAAGCAGAAAAATAGGTACTACTTGAACACCCCTCTACTTTCGATTAAAGTGAGAGAGAAGTGTGTCTAGACAAACGTTTCCATTTTAATACATTCACCTAGTATATCTAGCTCTGCCTTGGGGGAGGTATAGATCGCCCTGCTATTCATACTTAAACATGGCTCTTGCTTCAAATTGTTGAATGAAGTACACTAAAGCAGCCTAAAACGTCTGAAAAGATATGAACATTTCAGATACATAAATGGGCAAAATTATCTGTCTCTCTTACTCCAAGTTCCGGGATCCTGGATTATGAAATGTACTGCTAATATCACAGAGAGGTACCTCAGCAGCTTAGGCAGATGTTTTGTGATACAAACTGAAGCTCGTCTGCTAGAGTTTTCTTTTCTAAAAGAACATTTCACCCTTCCTGTATCACCAAATTAGTATCTGAGCTCAAAGCTATACACAGTAGCCACGGTTCTCCCACCCCACGTCAAAGAAGATAAAATGTGCTATGTTTGCAATACAATGAAATTTCCAGTTAATAACAAAATGAAATCAAAGATAAAATATATATTTTTTTTAACTTACTGAACTATCATCCTCCTCCAGCAAAGCGCTCTGCACCAGCTATTAGCAACAAGAAGGGAATTTCCTCCTCCTCAGACTATTCTTGAAATAGATTGCAGTAAGTCTTCCTTTCCAGCCTCAGCCTTCAATCGCAAAAGGAAGCCACTCTCAATCTACAGGCAGGAACAACCTCACCAACTTTAAAAAACAAAACAAAAAAAAAACCTCCCAAAATTCAGGCCACCACTTTATTAAAGGTCAACATCAACACAGACATTTAAGAAAGATCTCTATGAGTTGTTTTAGAAGACTTCCTACTGCAGAAACCTAAATCATAGCATAATGCTTACTTGCCAGTCCTTTCAAGTCCGGAAGACTCTTTGTTAAGATCACTTATAATAAGGAAACAAGTTTTCACTCCCTCTGTATGTGTAATCCTGTAAATAAATGAGCAACAGTTTGCGGAGGGCAAGAGTGGACACATTGCCTTTGCCATGAATGCTGAATGAAAATCTGCAGAGCAGCCCCAAGTGCCCTGGCGAGGTCTGGGGATTCACCCCGTGTGATAGGGTCAGCAGTCAGAAAACAAACAACAACAAGGCCCAGGCGGTCACAGCATCCTGACTTAACTCGACTCCAAGCAGTTAGCATTAATAGGCAAGGAAAGGGCAAAATGTTTACCGAGTGGCTGTATGAATGTGCACAGCGTGGAACAATCTCGTTTCTAAGAACTCAATTAAATGGGAGCCAAATCAATAGTTATACCATATGCTAGACTGAGATCAGCACTGTCTACAGCAGTGATGAAAGGTAGATATTAGCCCACTTGTCAGACTGCTGCGTTCAGTAACTGAGAAAATAGGGAGGTTCATGTTTGTTAGTTTGTTTGTTTAAAAAAAGATATGCTATTATCTGTCTCCTCTTCATTCCCTTAGCCTGGACCAGATCCCTTTCTCTTGTAAAGGATGAGGGTTTTGCTCAACAGCTCGCAAGGCTGTCTCTTAGAGATCCCTCTGTATCAGGATTTTGGCAAAGATAGACTGATCCTGCAGCCCCACTGAAGCAACCTCATCATCACTTAAACTCTTAAGAAGGGTGGAAGGCCAGAATTGTCCCTGCATAGTCCATGCCTTTGCCCTGGGATTTTGATAATGAAGTTTTAATTCTCTGCTGTGCTATGATCACTTAAGCCTCCTTAAGTGATCATAGACAAAGACTCTTCTGTGGAGACTGCATTGAAAAAAATCTCTGCATGACTTCCAGTAGCACTGTACGGACAATCACAGGCATCCTCAATGTCTCATGCCACTCTTGAATTTACCAAGCCTTTACTTTTACCTTTTTCTCAGATTACTATAGATTTGAGAAACAGAGAAACCATGATCTAGGTTTTTATGTATTTATAGATGAGGCAGAAGAATTGCAAGAGTGCAAAAAAGAATTGCAAATTCATCACCTTCCATGGAAACTGAGAGAAAAAGGAAGTCCTTCCTGAGGACCTATTTTGCTCCACCATGATCAGGATCAGGAAGACAGAAGTGCTTTGGACATCTTTATGGAGGCTTTACTCACCATATCAGCAGCCCAGGCTTCTCATTCAGGCACTGAAGTTAGATGACCAAAAGTTGTCCTTGAGAATAGCAGGCTGAACTGGAATTCATCCCTGACTCAGAGTCACAGTGTAACAGAATGGCTTTTTACAATACAGAAATGCAGATTATGGGCAGATGCTCCATCAGTGCGAAAACAGTGATCACAAACCGAAAACAGAAACTTGGAAAAACAAAGCATGCAGGAAATCCAGAAAGAACAGCATTGGAGTTAATATGTCAAAGGAAAGAGCTGAACTCAAAAGATACTCTCTGTTGGGAAAAGTATGGAGAAATACAGGGAAAATATTTCCACAAGTTATCTGGCAAAGAAATCCTCCATTAAGAAGCAGGGAAATAAAGCTGAGTGTGCTTCTGGGAGAAGCACAAAGAGAGCAGAAAAGGCTTGACAGCACATGGCTACCTGCCATCTGATTAGCAGCGAGTGCTCCTACCACATAGGCAGAAGGTATGAAAATGCACCAATATACCCAAGTCCTGTCCTGGGAAGGCACATAACTACACTTCCATTAACACTGGCAGTGCTTGCAGCTCCCAAAACGTCAATAAAAATGGTTACAGATCTATTTGGTTGATGATGATTTTTATTTCATACAAGAAAAAGGAGTGCCGTCTTGGACTAATTAGATTTCCATACCAAAATCCAGGTTCATCTAAATACCAGACTAAATGCTAACAGATGCTATCTTGATTTCATACTTAAAATCCGGCACAGCAGATCCCAAAACAGGGTCCCAAGCTCTGCAGGGCCTGTCGCAGGTTACTCAGGGCATTGCCAAACTGAAATCTCATTTTACAATGTCCAGAAAGCATCCTTGAGGAGGTCAAGAGAGTGCAGTTATCCTCACTATACCCACAGACCGCTTCTGCTTGGAAGAGAGGAGGAAGGAAGGTTGCAGCAGGGATCCTGCTCCGGTGTCCTTCATCCTCAGCCTACTATTAAAAAGGACAGAAATTTCTGGTAGAGGGAAAAAAGCCTGCCCAGGGCCAGGTGGGGAAAGGGAACTGGCAGTAGCTGGGTCCTCTGTAGAAGAAACATGCAGGTATGATTGGGAAGACTTGTTTCAATGATTCAGCTAAAGCTTTTACCTTGGATACACCATTCTTAAAACTAATGTTTATATTTCTGTTTTTGACAATACTTAAAACACTGAGACCAAAGTATTTTTACAGATTTAATTCTGTCTTCTAGATGACCTGAGCCAGATCCAAGACTTGCCTAACAGTTAGAGGAGGGAAGAGGCTTTCCCATATCTCTCAGCTGTCCAAACCTTCCTTCCTCATGCTTCCCCACCTTTTGGACCTCTGCCACCTGCTGTCCTTGCCATGGTGGCCCAGCTTCAGCAAGGCCAGCAGGAGTTACCCCCTCCCCATTAACCTGCAACCCCAGCACCATCCTGGCAAGGGAAGCTGTGGACAAAAATCTCAGTCAAAAGAGAGTCCAGTGGCAAAGATATGTGTGCTGCTAGTTCTGTGGGGACAGCACAGGACCCAGAGCTTCTCTGGCACAGGGGCAGATTAAGACCACAGGACATGAAGCAGGTACTCAGATAGTTCCCTTGGGTTTAAGCCATTTAAAATGAAGTATGAGCACTATCACCTGTCTCTGCTCCCACTGCCTGGACTAAAGTGTTAGGCACCATGGAGAGGCTGGTAGTAAATCTGATCCTGAAGATACAGCAATTACTTAGAGCTGGAGACTTGGCACGGCAGCAACTGCCAAATGGCAGTAACAACATTCACTTGTTGAAGACAACAACAACAAAAAGAGCACCCTTGTAAACCTACAAGACTATTAGGGGGATATTTGTATAATATTACAATTATTTTACCACGTTAATATACCTTCTTAAAAATAAGGAACATTTGTCTGACACAAGGATGAAGCTCAGATCCAAGAACACAAACCACAGATACAGAAATCTTTACTGAAGCTTCAGGAAATTACAGACAAAACACCTGAATTAGAATAGAAAGGCAGAATGGGCACAAAAGTGGATTACCTTTAAAGGATATAAAAGTGAAAGAGATGTGACCCCTGAATTTGTAATAGGAACTGGGGGAAAATATTTGTGCACAGAACTGCACAGTCCTGAAGAGGGAGGATAGACAAGAGAAAAAATGTCTAATTGTAAATAAAATTGATAACCCCAGATATGCCAGGTCTGAGATGGACTAGAATTGGGACTCCTATTATAAATTCAAATACTGTCTCTGAAGAGGTGCCTCCCCGTGTGAGGCACTCACAGCAAGTGGGGTTGAAAAGCCTAACACAATGGTTAGGCTGAATGCACAGGACACCTGAACCATCCTACCCAGCCAGCAGCAAAAGCAAATCTGTGTTGATTTATTATTACTACTACACAGAAGGTTGCAGTACTGTTATACAAAAAAAAAAAAAAAAAAAAAAGTGTGGCAAATATTTAGTGCTCAGAGTCATTAATTTACCTCATGTGTGCACTAAAATACAATTGGAAAACGCATGGCTCCATTTATGCTGTTACTACAAAACTGACAGAAAAAGAGTTCTCTAAACAGAAATATATTATCAGAGGTTGGAAGCAGATCTCAGAGAAAGAAACTCAAGTCTTCAAGGGAGCAAAAGCCTACTAGTGAGAAGTGAAGGAAGAAGCAGTCACAAACATCTAAAAATAGCAAATCCAGTAGGAAGTTCCCCTACAGAGATTTAATCTACTATTGTACTCAGATCCTGGCGTTACGAGTTAAAATCTACAAGAAGCTATCATCTTTAATACATCATCTCCTTCCTTCTGTTCTTTAAAGCAAAGAAGCTGATTAAACATCCTGCCACACTCCGGTAACCTTAACAGTACATTTCTTCATTTCTCACTATAAAAGGTCAGTCACATGTTAAATTGCTCTTCTTTGTGTGAATTTACACTAAGCACAAGCCTAAGTCAATAAGGGTTTTACTTCTGGTATTTCCAACAAACCAAGCACTAAAAAAGTAGTAGATTTCAAAGACATTAAAAAAAATCTCACTCTTTTAAAAAGTTTGATTTTTACCCTTCCTTATTTTAAAAAGTTTGATTTTTACCCTTCCTTAGTGAGGGATTAACTAGTTTTCTACATTTCACTATGACATGAATCTCTCTCAAAGTATTATAGAATCATAGAATATCCTGAGTTGGAAGGGACCCTTAAGGAACATCAAGTCCAACTCTTGACACTGCACAGGTCTACCCAAAAGTTCAGACCACGTGACTAAGTGCACAGTCCAATCTCTTCTTAAATTCAGACAGGCTCGGTGCAGTGACCACTTCCCTGGGGAGCCTGTTCCAGTGTGCAACCACCCTCTCTGTGAAGAACCCCCTCCTGATGTCAAGCCTAAATTTCCCCTGCCTCAGCTTAACCCCGTTCCCGCGGGTCCTGTCACTGGCGTTAATGGAGAAAAGGTCTCCTGCCTCTCGACACCCCCTTACGAGGAAGTTGTAGACTGTGATGAGGTCTCCCCTCAGCCTCCTCTTCTCCAGGCTGAACAGGCCCAGTGACCTCAGCCGTTCTTCGTACGTCTTCCCCTCAAGGCCTTTCACCATCTTCGTAGCCCTCCTCTGGACACTTTCCAACAGTTTCATGTCCTTTTTATACTGTGGTGCCCAGAACTGCACACAGTACTCGAGGTGAGGCCGCACCAGCGCAGAGTAGAGCGGGACAATCACCTCCCTTGACCTACTAGCGATGCCGTGCTTGATGCACCCCAGGACACGGTTGGCCCTCCTGGCTGCCAGGGCACACTGCTGGCTCATATTCAACTTGCTGTCTACCATGACCCCCAGATCCCTCTCTTCTAGGCTGCTCTCCAGCGTCTCATCGCCCAAAAAGTGGAAAAAGTAGAAAAGTGAACCCTGTTATCTTCATTTTGCAAAGCAGGTGTAGTGCTTTATAGTGGGAGGCCAAGGCATGGTCCCAAACAACACTTCTCAAGTCTTCCATCTCATCTTAATGAAAATAAAAAGCAGACAAGGGACTTCTTCAGATAGTTACAACATCATATGTAGTAAAAAATGCTAGGATAGGGCAAAGATATTCCCAAACATTTCCCTACACAGAGGGACAGGCTGGCCATAACCATTTCCACCTTTCCAATACAGGAGATGTTTCACATGGTAGAGGCTAATTGCACAGCGGGAATACTAAATTTTTGGCTAAGGCAAAGGATGATGGACCAAACAACTTTCCAATATTCACAATAAATATGAAAACCAAGCTGGTTTCTGAGAGGGAAACTGGCTAATCTGGGTGCAATTCCCCACTGCTGCTGTCTGGGAGAACAAAGGGGAGCACCCAGTCCCAGGACTGCAACGCGTGCTGCATTGCTGCAGCTCCAGAGGTCTTATACAGATGAAAGCTGTGACACATTGTGCAATACTACCCGAGTCACTGAATACAGCCTGCAGTGGGGCAATGTGTAGTGGGCATCCATGCTCTGAGCTAAGTTTCATGGAATTTGTCAAATTATGACAAAAGTCAGGACTGACCCTTGCAGCAGTTCCTGTGGTTTTATACACTTCAGTGACCTGGATGAGCAAGTGGATGGAACCCACGCCACACCAGAGTACGTTGGCTGTACTTTCTTACCTGCACTTAATGTTCATCCTAAACCTTTCAGCCCCCCTCTCCTTCCCTTCTCATTAGGCTTTAAAGCAGTACTAGGCACCGTGCATTGGTGCAGTTAGCTTTTCCCCTTGGTATATGTGACAGTAAGAAAAGGACAGGCAATTATTTACAGCTATCCACAGCTAATAGTGCACGCAGAACTCCTGATTACAGAGGAAGCATAAACCCCAGCCTCCCAGGATAAAAAGGCAATATATCACAATCTGAATACACAATGCACTTATCACTCTTGGTATTTGCATTTACTAACCTTTGAATCTAATAATACAGCATTAATATTCTATTAATACAGAGGTTATACAGATTTTCCTTTCTTTGCTTTAACATACAAAGAGAAGAAAACAATTCTGTGTTGTGAAACTTGTGAAACAACTGGGAAAGTTACTGCTGGAGCATCAAATCCCCTATTATTTCTCAAAAAAAACAAAACAAAACAAAACAAAACACCACAAACAAACAAACAAACAAAAAAACACGAAAAAAACAACCACACACACACAAAACAGAATTCCTCAAGTACTGCACAAGAGGCAACAGAGCAGGCTGTTTCATAGTTTCAAGAAATTATTAGTTCATGAATGTGAATGTAAATTCATGAGCGGACATGAAGGGTTACTGTCAGTGCAAGGAGACATGCTTTCTTCCTTCAGTCACTCACTCCCAGTCCCTGTCCTTGCAAACCCCTCTGCAGCCACACGTTGAACTGTGGCAGGTAAGGGAACCAATCTCTCCTAAAACTAACTTCTATTTTTTTTTTTTTTTAATTATTATTAAAACAAAACCAAATCCTAATCTGTTTCTTATTCTGCGTGGGTGGTTTCACTGGAAAATATAACTAACATCAAGACTGTATTAGAAAGAAGGAAACGAGTGATTTCAAATTGGGTTAAATTCTGAAACAGCGAATTAGTGAAAATATTATTCCATACACCTTATTGGAAAGCTAACTGTAATTTTCTCCAGCAATTCCAGTAGCAATATGAATCTCTTTTTATGCTTTTAAGTTAATTTAAATTTTCTTTGATAGGGCCCCTGTTGGGTACACTTAAGAGTGCTGAAAGTAAGGCACAGCAGATAATTACTTTGCTCCACTTGGCAGATGTAGCCTACAGGTATACTGGTCCCACTACATCCAATCTCATTTAGTCTCAAAGTGAAGTGGTCCCGAACCTGTTCAAGTCCGAGTTGGACCTTTTGCTATCCACAAAAAATGTAACCTCTTCTGGTGCACCATATGGCAGCAATCCTGTCTCAGCAACACTGTACAACAGTTCTTCTGCAGAAGAGGAATGGAGAGCAAGTTCTCTGCTTGAAACTGAAGAGAGATTAATCCCACAAAAGTTTACAACACATCATTAAACAAACCGGAGGCCAGGCAGGATATCAACGCTCAACTGCTATGGGAACTTTAATGGGGAAGGGTCAGGGATTCGATCTGATGCCCAAGCAAAGTGCCAGTTATAGTCTGCACAATGCTGTCAGACAGACAACGCCATTTTGCTGAAAAACTATTAATTTGATGTTATGAAAGCAAAATATTCTGCTATGAGGCTCCATTATACTTGGAGCCTTTGACCCTGGTTTATCCTGGAGTTCAAGCCCTGATAATCTCTGCGCTTGAAGCTCATCTTGGTGGATAATGGAAAATTCTGCTCCATTTCCTTTGGGACTTCATGCTCATTAGTCACAGCATACCAATTAAAAGCTTTGTTAGAAAACCAGAGGAATGTGACACAGCACATGTACAAACCAGGAAGCCTCATTCACACAGAGCATGGATGAATGGCTCTGTATGGAGAGCCAGGCATCGCATTAGCAGGTCGTGTGCATCAGCGTGCAAGATCAACAAAAGACGTGCAAGAATTTTTAAGTCAGCACTCTCAATAAGCAATGGATTTTAATTTTGAATGATGAGAGTTACAGTATTTCCCAAATGCCTACGCCTTCCTTCTGACCAAAGGTAATGTAAATTTTTGTTTTAAGTTGTATTTTCTTACTTGCATTACCACTTTGGTGACCATCTGGTAGGAAATTTCTAAACATAACACCAGCTATAACCAAATTCTTCTCTTAACTATCAGAGGTGAAGTTGGGGTTAGTGCCGTGGCAAGCTACTTATGAATTAGAATAACAACTATTTTCAAAAGGGATTATTGCCACTGTGAGCAACTGTCAAGTATCTGTAGCAGCAATTCTTAATTAAGGAAAGAAAAGGGCTCAGACTCAGCGTCTGTGCTCTGATCATGCAGCTAATAACTGACTCCACCTCACTCAAAACAAAAGTGGGATTTAACACGCAGATTTGTTTTTGCAACCGTTTATGCCATGGATATAAGTTAAATGATTTAATATGGAACTTGAAAAATAATGGTTGGCCATAGCTACAAAAAAAAATCAGTTTGTTACTTTTTGTTATTTTTTTTGCAGCATTTTCCCCACAGCAAACGAGCATCTCAGGAGGTTTTAGGGTTAACAACTCACACTGATGGCATGCTATAAACCTCACAGAAGCAATAGCTCTTCCTTTCAACTTATATTTTTATTTTTACCATTCAAATGCAGCACAGGGGTGATATTTAGCATATTTCTTATATTATAGACAGAATACTTTGTAAAATATTCCATCTGTGACAGAGATGATCACATTATGAAAACTGCAGCATGAACGATGCGTCACAGAGGAGAAGGTATTCTTGAAGGATAAGAGCATCTTATAAACTCTCAGAAGGGCCTTCAGGGAGAGATCTGGGACACGCTGGAGCAGAGTCCTTGTTGAAGACAGTGAACACAGGCCTTGTGCTTTTTGCCTCTGCCCCTTTGTATCCCCTTGTACCCCACCAGAGCCCACAGCTGCCTCTGTTCAGCACCTTCCCTTTCCAACCACTTCTGTCATTGCACAGACAACTGGCACAAGGAACGCACCCAGTGAAAAATTAACCTATTAACAACTAACTAACTAACTGGTGACCAGCTCTCAGTTGGACCTTACTAATGTCAAGCTATACAATAACTGCCCTCCATGTAATGAGCTCCAGTGACATCCACACACCAGGCTCCTATTTGCATCAGTGCATCCCTACATCCTTTCCCCTCAATGGCAGCAACCCGCCTGGCTGAGATGTGAGGTGAGGTGGCTGTCATGTCTGCAGGACCTCCATGGCCCCTGCTCCACCACAGCAATCAGGGCCCTGGAGCAGGATGTGGCCAGCCCCTGTCCTGTCTCACACAGCACCAGGAGGCAGCTGGGAGAGACAAGGGGAGAAGAGGTCCTGTCTTTCTGAACCTGAGCATGTCCAAAAACACGTCCTCGACCCCGACAGTGACGCAAGTGTTGCCTTTCATTGCTTTATCACACACAGGACTGGCACCTGGGAGTTCCCTGACAACTCGCATAGATGATGATGCTGCCTCCCTCTCCAGGCATCAGAGGAGCAGTGCCAAGTAAAGCCAATGAAGTTTCAAAGGAAAACTAAGGAAGCTAAAATTAGTTGACAGATCAGGTCCTTCTGCCCTCCAACCTTTCCTAGACACCTCAGCCAAGACATTCTCTAAGATAGGCTGTATTTTCCTAACATTCAGGTCTGATGTGAAGCTGCTCTGCCTACAGTGCACTTGGTAAAGGTAGAAAGGCACCATGAAAAAAATCAAGTGACAAATATCAAGCTTCTTTATATGAACTCAAAGAACAGGATTAGAGTTTCTCAGAACTCTTTTTTTTAATTATTATTATTATTTATTTTTATTTTTAATTTTCCCTACCAGTTTTCACAGCACTTATTACAAATCCACTTCCTGGTTGGGAGATGTGAGGAGAAGGCGGAGTAGAAGCTCTTGAAAATATTCTGTGGTATCTTGAACCCAGAGACCTAAGAAGTCCTTCAGATAACACCCAAGGTTTCCTAACACCTCCTTACCCCATCCCCATTGAAATCCAAAATAAATTTTGGACTCTGTTTGCTTCTTGGATATCCATCATTTAAGTTGCAGGAAGGTAATATTTCTACAATTTTTAATTTTGTAACTCCAATGTCTAGATTTTTTTTCTTTTTCCTGAAGTCAGAGGTTTTAACCTACTTTTACGATTCCAAAAGCTGGAACACCAAGAAAATCAAAAGCTGGAAAAAGACACGAGATTTTTTTTTTCCATCAACACCAAAAGACAGCTTACTTAAAACAATGCATCTATGGGCTCACATTCATAATAAAATAAATTAATGAGAATGTAATAAAAATGTGAGTGCTCTTCTACTTTAAAAGTCGTAATCATCGTGTATTAAACAGCTGACTTAATTTTCCTTGCCCAAATGCCTTTTATTTTGGATCAGTTTGATGGCTCCTAACACCAGTACTAATGTTAAGTAGTTCAGGAAGGCAATTTGCTGTTAATGTTCGCCAGGGCAGGTCACCCACAGTCTCTCTCTAAAGCAAAGTATCTGCTCTTTTATTACTCTAATTTTTCATGTTGCCTTTCTACTTTATGTTTGATGAATACTGCTGAAAGTAAAATTTAGACCATTATCTTGGGACAGCTATAGTCTCATTCAGTGACACATGAAACATATTTTCACTTTAAATGGAATTTTGTTGTAGAGAAAAAATAATTCAAAAACAACTGATATGTGCCTATCCCTCTAATCACATACTTTTAAAAAAAGTGGAAAAAAAATGCTCATGAATGAAAGGAACAGAACTTCAGGACAAAACACTGGGATTTAGATAATTGCTTACAGACCAGCCCCCCTATTCAACCCCCCAAAAAGCTACTAAAAAAAAAAAAAAAAAAAAAAAAAAAAAAGAATGTATATGGACATGGTAAACTAGTTACTTATCCATTTTCATCATCAAAAAGGTGAAAATAAGTTTCAGTATATAAAACACATGTAAAATAATGAATTAGCAAAATAACCCATTCTTGTGAAGGGAAACTGCTTCACATCTTATTTACAGCAGCAGAAGTCCAAAGACAAAAGTACTCAGTTGCAATTTTCTTGTTAAAATAATCCAGAGCTTCCAGTTAGTAAATAAATATAAAACAACTGAGAGTTTTTTTTTTGTTTGTTTGTTTTCTTTTTCCTATAGGGAAACCCTTCAGGAGGTTCTGAAACCTTTTAAACTTCATAATATATGAAGAAAAAAAAATCCCTCAGCTTTTACTAAAAATGTATATATGTCCAATGGCTAAAAATCTAACCCATCAGAGAGCCACCTTGAACATGTCACAGAATCATCTAGGTTGGAAGGAACCTCCAAGATCACCTAGTCCAACCTCTGACCTAACACTAACAAGTCCTCCACTAAACAATATCACTAAGCTCTAAATCTAAATATCTTTTAAAGACCTCCAGGGATGGTGACTGAACCACTTCCCTGGGCAGCCCATTCCAATGCCCAACAACCCTTTCATTAAAAAGTTCTTCCTAATATGCAACCTAAACCTCCCCTGGTGCAACGTTAGCCCATTCCCCCTCATCCTATTATCAGGATAAGGGGGAATAGACCAACCCCACTTTGCTACAGCCTGCTTTAAGGTACCTGTAGAGTGCAATAAGGTCACCCCTGAGCCTCCTCTTCTCCAGGCTGAACAATCCCAGCTCCCTCAGCTGCTCCTCATCCCTTGTACTCCCAATGACACTTGTCCTCACCTTGCTCATGTTGTGTTACGTGTTACAGCAACGTGAGGACATTTGAAGTGAAGTGAGACAGGCTCTGAAGTTGTGTGTGTGTCAAAGGAAAACACATGGAGGATTTCCTGCTGCTGCCTCCCCAAGGAGGCACAAATTCATGGGGGTGAGGAATTTCCTTATCAGGGATATCCGTTCGCAGGCACCCAGCGCAGGAGCCATGTGAGGAAGGGATGCGCTCCCATTGCTTTTCTGCACACACCCTGCAGTGATATGCCCATCCCTAAGCAGTGTTCATCTCCCTCCTAATATTTTTCAGTTCTTTGCTTTCCTAATCACGTTTCAGTTTAGAGAAATATATACACGTATGTACTGCACCTAGAGTCTGTACTTAACTGTCTGTTCCTCTTCTTTCCTGCCCACAGACCTCCATCCTTCTCCTCTATCCTTATCTGAGATAGGCAGCTTCAGGTTACACATGCATTACCTTGCAAAAGCATGGTCTGGAAAATTAATTCTTGAAAGGATTAATGTTTTGTTTGCTTGTTTGTTATTCCCCTCCTATTGCAAATATGTTTCTGCTTCTGGAGACTACATGTGTCACTTTATACACAGGAGGGGCCCTGGCATATGGGAGCTTTTAACTTCCATGCAGAATGAAAGGTGCCCGCAGCCCAGAGCAGGAATAATTCTAATCACAAATGTAACACATTCAGTCATGTTGATACAGCTGAACCCTCAGAAAGTACACAAAACAATTCTTCTTTAAAATAAAAATAATAATAATAAAGGCTTCTGCAGGCATTGCCCTGCTTTTAGTGAAGGATTTTTCTGCCCTCTATTCTTTGCAATACCAGCCTGGCCATTTGAAAATAAAGGAAATTTCTACCAATCATTTTGACTCAGTTTAAAATGCTGCATATGCTGCTTTCCTTTATGTTTTGCACAGAGCTGAAATTACATTCAAAGGCCTGCCCTTCAAATGCACTTATACAAACCACTAGGAAAATCTCCCCTTGCCTGCCTTTGAATGCATGGTACAGGGCTATGGAAACACTCCCAAAGAGGGCTCTGTGCTTCCATACTGAAGGGGCTCGTTCCACCATCCCACACCAGCATCCCACTATTCTCGAGAATCAGTCGTTTTCCTCTTGAGAAATCAGATAAATCCCCTCCCCTCTCATTTTTTTTTCAGAGGTTTCTTCCCTACCATCAGTCTCCTGTCACACACATTTGCTCTTTTGCTTCTTGATTGCCTAGACAAGGGCCACAGACAAAATCCACCCAGACATTTGGATGGTTCTCAAGAGCAACCAACTTTATATTACACAGCAGCAGGGGAAAATGGGCAAACCTCCCTCTCCACCTTATTTTAGCAAAGATGGAATCTTCAGGCCTCCAGAGCACTGAACCCAACTAAATTATTTTTATAGCTACTGACTTGGCCATTAAAAAGCTTTAACTTTTCATCCCAGGATGACGTTCACTCATTCTCTGTGCATACAGTCAACCAGTGGAGTGGTTGATACCCCAAAAGGAATAGATTAGACATTAACGGGGTAGACATTAGTGATAAAAAGAAAAACATGCATAACAAAAAGGAGAAACAGTGAAAACTGAACCCAGACACAACACTGCAGACAGGAAAAATAAAAACCTTTTTCAGTGGGGAGAATAAGAGGTGAGAAAGCTGAGGGAGGACAGAGGCAAGATGAGAGTAACATGAAATAAAGCTAAGGGAAAAGAAAACACGACAACAGTGAATAAAAATAAGACCTTTAGATCTTGAATAGAAGACAAACTTTGACAGTCTGTGACTTGTGCAACCACAAATTTTGTTATATAAACCTGTTTTCACAAGGTGATGCTGAACTGGATATCTCACTGACACCAAATTCTACTCTTGAGGCTTGATTGTTCAGAGCCTATCTATGATTATGTGATTCTCATATAGAAAAAAGGCAAATCAGGAAAGCTATAAATTCACATATAAAAGACAATAATATATTTTGCTTACATTGAGGTGTGTATTACCAAAAGAAAAGTTACATTGTTCAAGTAAACAAGCAAACAGCAAAGCCGGCGATTGCAGTTTGCTAAGGCAGTATCTCTTCCATTTATAAATTCCGAAAAGGAAATGTAAATCTTCAGATGTCCTTCCCCTGTTGCTTTAGGGGGCTTTATTAAAAACAAAAATAGAACATGTTACTTGAACTGTCCCACTTTTGAAGTTGGAGTTGTGTAGTGTATCTCCCCATTCTGACTACTCTCCCAAGTAAGAATTTGCAATCTCTCTCAGTAATTGAGCCTAAGAGAAGAAGATTTAAGCTTTGATAATGACTGGTGAATTTCAAATAGTTTGGATGAGCAACCCCCAAAAGTTCAAATGAATATTCAGATTTCATTCTGCAGCATGGTCTGCAAATTGAGGATAGAAATCTCAGATGATAGCTATCTTAGATCTCCTCCAAGATGCTTAGCATGCCCTAGTTATGTCTAAGCAGGAAATAACAGAAAAACACCAACATATGTAGCTATGCAATGCAGAGATGGTTGAATATTCAGAATGAAAAAAATAGAGAAGGAAAAGATTCAATGACCTCTTAGCCTGGTCCCACTTAGCCACTTGATCCCCATTTCAGCTCTACTATAATAAGTGAGTCAAAAGAAATGCAACTGAACTGATGCAAGCAAAATCTGAAAAGTAATTGTGTGTAAAACAGGAGTACTCACTTGCAGAGAAAACATGAGGATAGAAGGAGCATAGCAAAGTGAGGAGCTTACAGCCAGTTCATGCCCTGCATTAGCAGTCACGAAGCCAACACTGCATCAGGAATCACCCCAGTTTGTGAAAATGCTCTCTTCTAAATAAGATTATCAGTAACAGCAACAACTTAACATTTCCCTGGGATCCATTTCACAGAAGCACAAAGTCACAGAATCATTGCGATTGGAGTTGACCTCTGGAAGTCATCTGGTCCAACCTCATGCTCAAGCAACCAGCCAAACCTGCTAAGTCTGGGTAAATTATCATCATTTACTTGAAATGAATTGCATTAAAAAAAAAAAAAAAAAAAGACAAATGAAACACTTAACCCAGTCCCAGGAAAACATTGCTGCATTTTTATCTTTACTCTTAAAAGGCTTCCACCATGTATCATCACCAAGGACAAACATTTTGGCAGAAGGAGAAAGCACACAGTGCGCCATCAAAGTTAAAGATTTGTTTTTGCTCCCACAGTTATGACTTACACATTTCACAAAACCAACAAACAATCTGTGCTATTTCAGATATGGATCTCTTCCATCTCAATGGGACTTAATTCCTTACCAGTGAAAAAGGAAGCCCAAAAAAACTGAATAACTGAAGCAACATTATACAAAGCATAACCTCAGGCTGACGGTATTTTTATGTGCATTGAAGGAAAGACTGCATTACTGAGCTAGACCAAACGCCATTTCCAGCAGAAACCTTTCATTCTTATGTGCTGCCGTGAGGAGGATTACATTACATAGCACTGCACTGAGCCCATTTATACTATTCTATTTTTTTAATCATGCTGTAAAAATAATCAGCTCAGCTACTCATACTAATCATAGAAATATTAATACAAGACACCAATTACTCTTTTGCTGTGAGATTTTCTTCTTTATGCTAATATGAGAGCCATAAAGTTTATGCTTCCCATAAGTTGCAAGAAATTGTATTTTACTGCAGAAATCAAACATCAAAAATAATTACTGTTATAAACATACAGCAAAATACAGTCACATTGGGCACATATCAAGGTTTTATGTGAAAAATTTAGCACAATGCCAGCTGCTGTACAGTTTTGCTTTTTTGAGATGTACAGTGTGACACTCACTTTTACCAAGAGAGAAAAAAAGTGTTCCGAAAAAAATGTTTAGACTTTAACTAGACTTTACCTCAAGTTTTACTTTATCAAAACTATTCACATAGTAAAATGTGCCAAATTAAGACAAGCTTTCCCAGACAATCAAAATCCTGTTTAAGAAGCAATTTTGATTGTAATTTCTTGAGATATAAGATCTATATAGTATCTTCTTCTATTCTGAAGCCAAAACACATGAATTTCCTAATTTATGAGACTATCACCACACTACTTTTATCAGCATTATTTTAAATAGTCTTCCTATCTTTGCAGTTTCTCTTTTTATTGGTAAGAGAAATCCTTTTTATTACCAAATCCATTCCTGGTAGGCACTACATCACATACATTTTCTTTTTTTTATAAATCAGCACAGATTCACCTAAAAATTAGTCAGGTGTCTTGTCCCACCATGCCTCATATTTGGTAGCCTAAGTCTCCAGCTTACAGTTTCTCAGCACCAGTTTGTAATTATTTCTTTTTGAGCTACAATATTATCTTTTATATACGAATCCTTCTATGGACAGGAGAGCAACCATATTTCCTCTCAATCTTCATTTTTACAGAGGTACACAAAACAAGGACTTTAATCTCCTATCATAAACCATTCTCTCCATTCCCCAGGTATCTGGAAATCTACCTTTGCAACATTCTAGTTTGAATTTATGTTTCTTAAGTGTATGTGGCCATACTGGCAAGCTTGCAGAAGACACCAGGCTAAGTGGTACAGGGGATACAGCAGAAGGAAGGAATGCCATACAAAGGGACCTGGACAAGCTTGAGAAGTAGGCCCATGTGAACCTAATAAGGTTCAACAAGTCTAAGTGAATGTTCTGGTGGACAAAAGGCTCGACATGAACCAGCAGTGTGCACTTGCAGCCCAGAAGGCCAACTGCATCCTGGGCTGCATCAACAGAGGGGTGGCCAAAAAGGATGAAGGAGGTGATTGTCCACCTCTGCTCTGCCCTTGGGAGGCCCTACTTGGCATGCTGAGTTCAGGTCTGGTGCCCCCAGCACAAGAAGGATGTGGGGCTGTTAGGGTGGGTCCAAAGGAGAGCCAGACAGATGATCAGAGGGCTGGAGCACTTCTGCCGTGAAGAAAGGCTGAGAGAGCTGGGGCTGTTCAGCCTGGAGAAAAGAAGGCTCCAGGGTGACCTCATTCTGGACTTTTACTACTTAAAGGGGACTTATAAGGAAGATGGAGACCAACTTTTTGCACAGGCAGATAGTGATAAGACCAGGTGGAATGGTTTAAAACTAAAAGAGGGTAGATTTAGATTAGATATAAAGAAGAAAATCTTTACTCAGAGGGTGGTGAGGCACAGGAACAGGTTGCCCAGAGAAGCTGCGGATGCCCCATCCCTATAGGTGTTCAAGGCCAGGCTGGATGGGGCTTTGGGCAACCTGGTCTGGTGGGAGGTGTCCCTGCCCATGGCAGGGGGTTGGAACTGGGTGATCTTTAAGGTTTCTTCCAACCCAAACCATTCTTTGATTCCTTGTAAACATCCTAACACTGCCATATATTAGAAGACCCATGATCCATTAGAAGATCCAAATCAAATTTGTCTGTTTTCCAGATTTATCACTCTGATGGCTCAATTATCCTAAATTAACACTCCAGTGTCTTTTCACATAACCCTGGTACAACCTCACAAGTGCACAGCCCTGCACTTCTCTCAGCAGCCTTTCATTCCATTCGCACTATTATTCCACTTCAACTGCAACTGCTCATCCCATTTTCAGCATGAAACTCCAGTCTTCAGCACAATCCTTCTAGTAACTTGTGTCATCAATAGATATACAGTTTTCGCTTTTTTTTTTTTTTTTTTGCAAGACCACTAATTCAAACATGTTTGAGTAATCCCATAATTGGTCATTGGGAACTTCTTTGGTGACCTCTAACCAGCCTTCCAGCTCCATTTTTGCCTCTAGTTAGCTTTTTGATCCTTTTCCTCTCCTACATGTATATCTGATTCTTAATTCCTATTTTAACAAATCTCTACACAGAAGATGAAAAATACAGTATTTTGTTGAAGTCTGTATGGATTTGATATATGTTAGTTAGTTTTCTAAACAGAAGAAATATCTGTTTAATTAATGATATCATCTGAGACAGGTATGACCCATTTGTGGTGATCCTACACTGTATTTTAACTCTTTTGTCAAGTTTTGTGTATTTTGGTTAGTCTTTTCTTAAAACTTTGTAGTACCTGTCTTTTTATACTATTTAGAGAATATTAATATTCTTTAACTGAGTCTTTTTTTTTCTAATTTAGTACTATTCTTAATTTATTCCCCCAGGTAATACCAATTCCTGCTTCAATATATTTATTAAAAGTATTTGTTATTAGAATTGAAACTTTATTATGCAAGTCCTTGGATGTGGATTATGTGGTCTCTTCTGATTTAAACAATTACATAATTTAAGTTTTGCTTCCCCCTGGAGGTGAGAATTTCCATTTCTACATAATCATTCCTCTTAGCTATCCTGAGTTTGTCCCAGGCTTGATATCATCATTAAGATTTGAGAAATGCTACCTAAAATGTATTAATCTATGTAACTGTTAATGTGAAAATTTTCCTCTTTTAACACTGACTACATTTTCATTCACACTGACTACACTTCCATTCTTCTACAATTTTTATAATTTTGATTAAAAAAAAAAAAAAAAAAACACCTGACATCTTAATTAGGTGGACTCTTCAAAATATGAAATTCATTTCCATGTTTTCTTTTTTCTTTTCTTTTTTTTTTTTTTTTTTTAAAGATACAGTTCTCTATATTGGCCAATCCCATTTCCACTTCTTGCAGACTCTTTGCTTATGATTAGCATTATTTTTAGGATGGTTATTTATCCAGATAAATTCTTTTTGTTTTTTTTTTTTTTTTTTTACAACATATATTAATTGCATATATGTATTAATTCCAGCCATTGTTATAACCTTTGACCGAAAATGACATTCGTGCTACTAAATAGTAGCCCCTTTTATTCCAGATTAATTACCTACTGTCTGCAATTGCTCAGACATTTGTCTTTGGAAATCCAAATGCTTTACAGATCTGTGATGGTTTCTAACACTCTCTCCCCATCCTTATTGCTACCTGTCTTTGGATTACTGGAACACTGATTCAGTGTAATTATTATCGTAATTTTTCCTCCAAATGATTTTGATACCAAGAGGTTCTATGCTACCCACTCTGTCCTATCTGCCCTGCCTCAAAGATTTATGCCATTAATGTACACAATCATCCAACTAAATCCACTTGCAACTGCAAGCTCTCCCGGGCATATTACCATTTTTTGGATAATACCTCTTTTCCCTTCAGCATCAATAGCACTCTGATTTTCATGCACCTGCCTGGATCTTTACACCATCCACCAATGCTTCCATGGTTTACATTGACCTTACCCAAACTCCCAGTCAGATGATGTGGGATCCCTTTGCTAACTGTATCTTTGCTCCACAATCTTTATCAGCAGCAGGACTTTTTCTTTTTTCTTGCTAGCTCTCACCTAATAACATTGTTCCTTTATTCACCTCTGTAGTCTCATTTATCCAATTTTAATTTCCCTGTGCCCTCAAGGCTTGTACAGGCATCACATGGGACTCTTTTGCACTTTCTCCTGTAGCCCATTTCTTCAGCTTAAAACTACTCTCATCAATCTCATAAAATGAGGAAGCTGCATATTGTCTACCCCCTGACAATAACCTTATTTTGTTTCTGATATATTATGATGAAGTAGCCCAAAACTTTCTCCATTGCACGGCTCATTTCTCAATCCTCTCATGTCTTTATGCTCCTTGTCTAGAGGCTGACAGACTCCACTGGAAATCATCTCAGTCTCCCCTCCATCACGTCCCCATCTTTTTTACAGTCACTCTTGATCTGCTCCAACAGGAGTCTCAAAGTCATTCCTCACACAAAATAACATTGGTAAGGACTCTTCTCATTCCTTTCTGGCTTCTTTAGGATTCAGGTAGCTTATGCCTTTGCAATCAACAAATTTCTTACTCTCTAGATTCCCCTCTAGCGTTCCCATCTGCCTTCTGCAGGTAACCCATAATGATCACAATCTAGACCCAACATGTCCTTCAATTTGATTAGATAGCCATCCGACATGTAGGAACTCAGCTGGATGCCTGTGCTCACATTTTTAGTTTATTTCCTAATGTAGTTCAATTCGACTAAAATGCTGGCAACAGAGGACAACACTGAATAATTTTAAAACAATGATTCTATTAACATACAGCAATTATTAACATTTTAATGTATTCAGAATGCCATTGCAACAGATGCACAGGCCCAGCCAAAAATTCCTATCCTCCCTTTACTTCTTTTATTCATCACAATGGCTACAAGTCAATTACTGCCATTTGTCAATACTGTCACAAAGAAACCCATATCTCAGATTGGGTGCTTCAGTACAGTCTAGACTTTCTCAGATGTAATTAGCTCTATGTTTCCGAAGCCTTCTCACATCTCTTGTTCTCCCAGAACCTCAAGAATTCTTTGCCTTCTTCCTAAAGTTACCATCTTTGGAGTCCTAGATTTCCCCTCCTTATCTATTTAGCAATTCTCTTCAATAAGCCTTCATAACTATTCCAGCAAAATGATCTATTACTCCGTCACCCAAAAGAACCACTCAGCTCATGATGCACTTTCCAACAAAACTGCGTGTAAGATATTTGGGTTTCCAAAGACGAATGTCTGAGAAATTGCAGATAATAAAGTAGATAATTAATCTGGAATGAAAAGTGCAGGCACTACTATGCAAAGCAGGCACGAATGTCATCATCAGTCAAAGGTTCAAATGCATGCT
Source organism: Aythya ferina (assembly GCF_964211825.1). Taxonomy (NCBI): domain Eukaryota; kingdom Metazoa; phylum Chordata; class Aves; order Anseriformes; family Anatidae; genus Aythya; species Aythya ferina. The sequence continues at coordinate 18,834,491 of NC_140297.1, forward strand.
AGCGCCTCACCCTTCACCTCAAACTGGGGTTAAGAGAGAAATTCTGTACTGCCCGATTCTAAGTATCATTTCCCCTTTTTGATAACGTTGCATTTTCTACTATTTACTGCCCAAAGTACAACTCCTTTCAGATTTTGAAGCCATTTTGATTAACTGAACTAAAAATACTAATTCTTGCATCTGGTAGGGCTGCTGTGTCCTAGCAGTGAGGACATCAGCATAAACTCAATGATACTCAAATATGTTGTCAAAATCCATGACACCAATGTAACAATAAAAACAGAACAGCACAAAACTATAGAACACTGAAACTTTTTGATGGGAAATTTCTACCTACCAAATGCAACTAAAATATCATAACTAATGCAGCCATGCGTTTTCCATTTTTGCTTTGATACAATACTGTGAACTTCCTGCGATTCTTCATAAACCTTAAAATATCCATCACTTTTCTTCAAGCTTAAACTTTTAAGTTGTATGAATATGCTAGATATCAGCTTTCTTTTGATTTTAACCTTTTTTCCACCATTTTTAAGGTTAGTTTCTGGACCTCATGCAACAACAAGAATGAATACCAACAGCTCAAAATCAGAGAAGAAATAACAAAGAACCCAGCACATATGCATTTTAAGAACATTATAATTCTTAAGCAGTTTAATAATTTTGTTGTCTCTGTCTACCAAATAGCTTTTGAACATTTAATTTTGGCAGTTCTCACTGGTGTACTGCTAGAACCACTGATTTTTCTTGTGAAATTTCTTACAAGTCACTGTCTTACACATCTTGGTAACTTGAGTTTAAGACAAAGTTAACTCCGCCCTGATTCAATTCCCAGACACTATAAGTGTCTTATCAAAGATGATTCATTCTGGCTGAACACTAGGTTTTGGGAAGACCTTTAGAGTCCTGCAAGAGTCAGAAGAAAAACCATTTCCACTGCACAGGTGAGGAATTAAGCTTGGACATATCATAAACTGTACACCTTAGATGCACAATGAGGGCCACCATTCAACTGACTTGTCAAAAAGGATACTATATGCCTCTAAATATATATACTTTTTCATTCTTAGTATTTTATAAATACAAACCTATGATGTTAAATATTGTTTTGATTCCTGGTAGTTTTAGTGTTGCATCTGAATCCAAAAACATTGAACTGCTGAGAGTGCCAACAGCAGTACCACAGCTACTTGTGCAGTTTCAGAACATCCATTTTAATGAAAATAGCCCAGCTCACCAGCTTGACATCAAGACACCCTCACACTTCACATCCAAGCTTTATAGCAGTTTTCTCCATACACAAACTAAGACAAACCATAAGCACTCTTTCACCAGTAGCTCTGATTCTTTATTTTCACTCAGGCTTTGAGGGAGATAGGATAAAACCAACCCATCCAACAAGGAAGCATTCTTCAGAGCACATATGTTACTCTAGCACTCTGCTCAATCCAAGGAGCAGCTTTGACAGAAAATGTATTGCTCCCATTGCTGGCCCCAGGAACACCATTTTATCTTAGGATGAAAGTGCTGCAGAGAGTCCACAAGATATACAGCAGACAGCCAATATATTTATGTGGCTTACATGACTCTCATTGAACTCCAATTGTAGTTTTACTTCTAATTAAAGCAGCCCATCACCTTCCAAGGCAAAACTCTGTTTTCAAATTGCTCAGAGTAAACTCATATCTACAACGACCTTCCACAGACACTATGCAGAAGTGGAGTTTCATTTAATGAGTTACAACTTTGCTTTGCTAGTTGGCTATTATCAGACTAGAGGGGACAAGGAGATGACCTCCCTAATGATTTTTCAGAGAGTGGAGATTTATAATGAGAAACTAGAAGAGTTGTCCTCAAATACATCATGATGACTTGTCCAGATACAAAATCTATAAGGCATTTTGCACCATGCTGCAAATACCAGATCTTCATCATAGCAGGGAAGAACACGCTCCTCCCAAGCACCTATTTATTTTCAAGTCAGTATTGCAGCATTCATCGGTGAATTCAGGGAGACAGAATACCCGTGATATTTAACTGAAGCAGTTTTTAAAAGATGAAAGGAACATTTCTGCAGGATGCCTCACAGGATGCAATTCCTTTAACAAATGGCATGTCTGGCTTTAATAAGTGGACACATTTCTTTATAGACTGCAGAAACAGTTAAAAAGGGTTTTCTTTTGAGTCAAACATATTGGAAAGAGGATGAAAGAAATAATAGAACCTTTTAAAGTAACGCTCACATTACCATATTAAGAGGAAATCTTTCATAACATACAGCCACTCTGTTAGATTAGCCAAGTTGCAATTTTAAAATCTAATGTCAGAGACAGTAACCATACCCTAAGCCAGACTGCGTTACATTATTGTGTCACTTTGAGCATGCCGATACGTTGTTGGCCAACGTTATTTACTATCATTACGCACACACCTGCTAGACAGCCACATCCTATAAAGCATTAGTGTCCTCATCACAGCTCACCCTTGCAGCTCATCAATCGTCCAGATGAGACTGTAGCAAGTTGAACTCAGGCTCCAGCCATCACTCACTTGCTGTCCAAGGGATGCAACACAGAAACAGGACTTGGCATCCCTCAGCTGGTGCAATGGGTGTGTGCAGCCATCAGAAGGTAGGAGAGCAAGGTAAGGATGCCCTCAGCTCCTAACCTCACAGTAGGACTGAAACAATGCTAAACTGCCTGCTAAAGACAAATGAAATGTGCCCCAAGTTTTACAGATAGATGAGTTTGAAGGGGGGGGAACAACAACAACAAAACAAAAAGAACCTATAGATGAATAAGTAATTGCATTACTCCTGATATAGAAGACTTTTATTAAGGCTAGGAGAAACCACAGTCCTGGTTTTCTATAAAGCAAAGGCTACAGACTCCAATTTGCCTGTATGCTGGGTCCAAAAATTTGTCTGGCAAGTGAATACTGGAGTAACCATTTAAGCTAGCTGGTGGAAGTCACTGTTCTTCCCCTCCTTGCAGTTGGTTGTCCCAAGGTACACGAAGACACATCAAAGACTGAAATCCATTTTTTTCTGCGAATATTAACTATGACCATTTAATGGAACTGCTGAATAAACATCACTTTAGCTTAGTAAAACTGCCTGATAATTAACAATGCTTATGAGAATGTTTAGTACCAGTGCAGACAAGATCCAATTAATGCTGCATCATCTAATGAACAATGTTTTCTTTGGTAGTTTGGGCTGTTTTGTTCTTTTTAGAACTGAGAAAAGCTGTGACAGCACCATAGAACTTTCCTTCTGGAAAATATATAAATATCTTGCTTACTTTTCCCTAGCTACCAGGCTCCCAAGGGGGCTCAAACACACTGCTGATTCCACTAGGTTTGCCAGTGATAAGATCACCTAATATAACAAATGGTGGGGATGTTTGCTTTCTTTACTTCAAGTCTATTTTAAGTCTAGTTGTAGTGAGCTGAGAAAGTAGAAGAGAAAAGCCCAGGGCTCTGACATACGTCTTGCAATCCTTGGAAAAATTGAACATTTCATTTTTTTCTCACGATTTAGAGAATCAGAGCTGAAGTAGTTAGAATCAGTTTCAATGTTACTGAATATGTTGTTTAGAAAATCACTTAAGACTAAATAGAAAATAGCATCAATTTCTGTAGGAATAATTTTGTGACCATTTAAAAGAGATCTTATACAGTATTTTAGCGTGCACAAACAGATATTTGTTTAAGTTTTTCCATTAATGTTGTCTACAATGTGTATCAGTTTACCTTATGGATTTCAGAATCCTTTACAAATCTTGACTGTTCAGAACCCTCAAGGATTGAAGCCATATATCAGCATGGTGAAAATAAGATGCAGATTTTGCCACTAATCATGACTCAGTCAGAATTCAGCTTTTAATGAGTTTCCTAACACACACCTTGTCTTTCACATTGCCTTGCACTTTCCACCCAACCCTTGTCACTGTTGGAGTCCGCTGACCTGGCAATGAGCGCTCTGCATCTCCACATTGATACTGCCTGCAGGTCACCCCCTTCTACCTTCACCATGTATCCTCCTGGCAGCTACAGCAAACGCATGTGTGGAAGATGATTCAAACTGTAAGTGGATCTGTACCTGTTTTTAATGTCCTCTAAGTAAACACTCAGATGAAAAATAGAAATGAACCTATTCAAAACCTTTTCAGAGGGTTAAGAAACTCTCCTTAAATAGTCCTGCCACAATCTAAGAGATTTTTCATCTTGTGTATTGGCTTCTCTAATGATGCAAGAATATCAGCTGGTTGCATTTCCTTATTGCAATGAGATATGGTGTGCCTCCTGAAGAGATAAGGACACTTGGGCAAACTTCATCTCGTATCTCTCAGCACACTGTCTGAGAAGCTACTGAATGCTCAAGTTCATCGGCTGCACATCCTATCAGCACAATTTTAAAGTTATCAGCAAAGTCTGGGTTTGACTTTCAAGTAAGTAGCTTGACAGGACTTCTGCCTGAGAGATGCCATCTTATCAGAATTATTATATAAATATATATATTATATAGGATGCAAAGATCCAAGCTGCTACATGCCATAGAGCAGCACAGAACAGCTCAAACTGTCAAGGATATGGCTAAACTCAATGTAACGATAAACACTGAACAACATTTTGAGGAAGATAAAAGACCAACTGGTGTTAAAACTGCATGCTTAAACATGCAGAGATCAAGAGTGAAAATTAAGGCTGCACCTGGTATTTGCTGCCAATATTTTCCCAGAGGGCTTGTAAAAATCTCTACCTTGTCACCTGCAATAAGATTCCTGCTTATGGACAAAAAAGGGAAGAGACTAAAGAAATTCACAAATTCATGTGTTTAGTTTTAGCTTAGCACTCAGCTTTTAACTCCTGTGTTGCTACTAAGAGGAAAATACAGAAATGATAATTAAATTTAAAAGTAATTTAATTACCTTTTTATATATATATATATATCCATTTTATTATCATTTAAGTACTATCAAACATCACTAAACTATTACTGCAGTTCACCTCTGTGGGTCTTCACAAGCCAGCTGGGATGTGGTGATGCTCCATATCACACACCAGGGAAGGGGTCTGGAGCTTCCCACATTTTCCTCCCTAAAGCTTTCAGCTTTGTCAAAAGAGGGGCATTTCCACCAGCACAGAAGATAATTTTCTGTAATTTCAGTAGTTAGCTGACAGAAAAAAATAATATGTAATCCATGTTAACTTCTTGAAAACTTACAGTTTTCATGCACAGCTGAACAGGAGTTACTAAATAAAGAAGATGACTACAGACCACCATTTTTATCTCTGAGTATAGATTTAGTACATGAGCAAAAGGAGATATCAAGGCTATCACCACTGCCACCAACCCTTGAAATAGGAGGATAGAGCTAAATGAAGGTCCTAGATGATTTCAGAGAGCAGCTGTATGGCATACTAGACAAGAGGGCAACCCTCAATGCTCCCATAACAAGCAAGAAGATCAGCGTTATGTATGAGGAGGTCATGTCAGTAAGGCACCCAAGGGGATTTCATGCAGCTAGGAGCTCTACAGAAATTTTTAATGTACACTGTGTTAAAATAACTTGCCAGTCAAGCAGGAAGGAATTGTTTTGCTTGCTACAAACCATACAGCTAACTAGCAGCAGCTGCCCTGATGCTAAGTATGACTATTCCCTAATTTCACCAGTTGTGATGACAAGCATGACAGTGGACTAATTATCATCACTCCCCAGAACTGTGTTGCAAACTTCTAGTGAAGACAAGTTTATAAGAGCATGGAAGACAAACAAAAATATGTACGTTAAGTTAAACTTCTCTTTGCTCTGATTTTCATTAAATTCAGACAGCAGCAGCATATGAACACATTTTTCATGAAGAACCTGTGTGATTGATAAGTCTCTGAACTCCTATGAAACTACGGAGTTAGCTTACCTGATGTAAGTATTATTTGCACTTCTATTGCCATTACTTGCAGTGAAACACATCAAACAGATGATGTTAAAAAAAAAAAAAGCATTATGAAACAAAACAAAACAAAAAAAGAAAATCGTAACATTTCTGCATTTACCTTTTAGACAAAAGCTTGGGATTATATTTAAAAAAATAAATATCTGTAGATTCAGTTCCAGAATTATTTCAGTAGTTATCACTGTATTGCATATTATACCTCCATTGTGATATATAGATTAACCTAATAGAAGCTTTCTGGAGCAGAATAAAAAGGAGAGTGAGAACACACTGCAACCTCTGATCATTTGACTTTGTGGGTCTCAGGGAACTCAAGTACCAACTTGAGCTGTGCCTTACAACTCACGTAACTTGCACAGAAATTAATAAACCTTTTAGCTTGAGATAATCTGCATTCAGTGGATATACAAAATCAATTAAAAATGCCTGGAAAAAGGGCTTCCTCTCCACCTTTTCTTAAGCAATACACAGAGCACCCACTTGCCCCATCAGTTCTGCATTTTACATGCTTAATCATCAGCAACTAAGTTATCGTTACACTCTTCTTCTACTAAAAAAGATCTCCCATCCACCTAACTCCAACATGATATTTACAGGGCAATTACTAACACCACCATGTCTCCCAGAGACTTCCATGGGAGTTGCATGTATTCCCCCAACTGCACATGGGTGACATGGGGAGATAAAGCTACAAGCTCATGCATAGGGAGTGGCTCAAGTGATAGGAAAACACCTCTTCTGAGCAAAATCTGCTTGGTTTATGCTTATGACTTCTCCCCTGTGGGTGACAGGTTGCTGTCCCTACCTGCCTGCAGTCATATGAAGAACAAAACACCCAAAGGAAACAATGACCTGGGGATTTCCATGACCTGTGGATATGGAATGGGGATAACAGCAACCCTGGTTGAAGGAACTCCTTGCTGGTTATGATTTCCCTACAAGCCCCACTGACCTGGCAGTAAATAAGAGATACCTGCAAACTACTCTGATTCCACTCACCTGTGGTCAAACGTCAACAGCTCCACCAATCTCTATTAGGGAGCAACTGCCCATCACTGCCAGCTTTCCTTTCACTGGTGAAAACCTGCCATTAACACTGACTTAATTTTGGAAAACAAATATGATAACACAGACATATAAAGGAAGGTTTTAATGACAAAATGACTTATTTGAACCATCATCCAAGGCAGTACAATTTAAATAATTTCCTTGACCCTAGAAGATTTCTGGATTTGTGTAGAGAAATCTTTTCCTGTCAGTTGCCTGATTTGCCCAAAAGTTACAGTTTGCCCTCACACCTCTGGTCCAGTGGTGGACACCACAAAGCACTGCTGAATGTGGGACTGAGAGCTAGACAGCCCCATGAAGGAAGAGGTTAGGGAGTGCTACCAAGGTCAAGATTGGCATTTAAAACACTCCATTAGCAATTCAAGCTCAAAAAACAGGAAGCATCAGTATCCAAACTGAGATCAAATGGTAATAGAAAAGGTAAATCAGCACAAAGAGCTAAGCTGGATCCCGTAACTGCTTACACTTCAGCAACAGGAAACAAAAGGAAGGAGGTGGCAGATGAGTTTCAGTTAATTACAGACAGCATACATGCGGTCAGCCACAACAAGCATACCACAAAGTGAGATGCACAGGCCAGAAAGCAGCCAAATATAACACAGGAACTTACATGGCTCATGCACAAACTGTATGCATGGTGTTAACACTGCCTGGAATGTCCAGCTTGTGGATGAGGTCGCTTATCACACATTCACTCGTAAACCCATATTACAAAATAGTAACTGATAAGACAGCACTTGACTTGTTAGATTGGAAATGCTCTCAGGGGAGGCCGGATTTGGTTTCAAACTGCTGGATTAGCTTTAACACCTTTAGTTGCTATTTGCTCACCCACACCAATGCTTGGCAGTTATCGTATTGCCATAATTAAAAGACATGAGTCTTGAATGAAGGGTCATGTTAAGCTTTGTGACTGGAAATGCCTGAGTAACTGGGGTCCCTGGAAGAGGTGAGATTTGAAATTGCACTGGCTGGCAGCCACACCTAACAGGACACAGGGAGTATCTTTGGCTAGGCAGAATATAATTTCCAGAAGATAAATCTGCAACCTCAAAAGAAGGCGATGTACATTCCAGGTCCTGATCACCAGCTCAGGCTCTGCAAGGTTATGGCCAAGATGCAGCCAGGTAGGGAAGCTCCTTCTGAAATGTACACGTTAGCCAAGCAGTGCCCAGCACCTCATGCAGTAGGACTGTAGTCTCACCTTCTTGGGTAACCTTCCTCTCCTGTGTCTTCCAACATCAAAAGTTTGACTTCAATTTATATCAACAATTGTACTGAGTCTTTCTCAGATCTAGATGCAGCAGATGAATCTGAGTTTTGGAAGACAGCAGGTTGAGGAGGTCTCTCTCCAAAGATCTTGCTGCCCAGAAAGCCTCTGATCTGTCCATGGCACTACACAGACATTACTATGTTCTCCAGCCTGGGAGTATCACACTCAAAATAAGTGTTTCCTAAATCAGGACACAACCACAGGCGGTGTCAGCAGGAGATGGCTATCATAAAACACACATTCCTCAATAATAGCACAACATTGTCTGTTCTTAAATATCTAGATATTAATACTCTGCATATGTCCACACAGCTAGCTGTGCATTCCAGATGTTTTAACTTTCAATGTATTTGCAGCTTTTTTTTTTTTTTTTTTTTTTTCTTCCCCCCCAGAGGAAGAAAACATACCTATTCATCTCCCCCCCCTTTCCCAAGGGGGAAATTGTGGCTGGGCCCTGGGTCTTTCCCCTTTCCTTAAAAGGAACGGTAATCCTGGGTCACCATTTATGCCATAAATGCCTTAGTGATCAGAAGAAGGCCAAAGAAAAGATCAAACCATTACTCACTCAGAAAAGACAGTTTTTAACAAATGGTATGGAGAAAGCAGAATTTTGAATATCTTTCTCATCTCAGACTTCACTAAGAGAGTCAGCTGTGATCATGCGTCTTTCGTAATTAATACCAGGGACAAAATCTAAATGGAGAAGGAATAAAACAGAAAGTAATCTGGGTCTCATCCTAGGGCATCTAAGAACTGATGATTTTTTTCTTTCTTAATATTTACCTGAATTCACTCAAGATGAGTAAAATACCAGAAGACTGGAGAAGAGCCAATGTTGTGCCTACTCTTAAAACAAGATAAATGATTTAGGAATTAAGATCAGTTTGAGTGAATCATCTTTCTCAGTGGGGAAAAAAAGAACAAAACGTGTAAAAAAAAGAAAAAAAAAAAAACACGTTAAATGTCTAGAAGATTTTAAAGATGATTAAAATGTAGCAAAAATGCATAGCAAGAATGTAACCAGAAGTTAATCAGAAATTTAAAACATTACTATGGCACCTATGGCACTGTGTTAAAAAAAGAAAAAGAAAAAAAAAAAAAAAAGGAGAGAGAGAGAGAAAATGTACTTGCATAAGGATTTACAGTTATCTATGTGCACAAAATGTAATATAATCCTTCAACTCCACTTAGGGATGGAAGTCCACATCCAGATTTGAAAATCACATTTCAGAGGAAATGTGGGCTAACCAGAGAGACTCTGGAGTGTAACAACGAGACTCTTTGGGATATTGGTTACACTGATATTTCTATCAGTTTCACTATTCACACTATAGATACCAAGGCCTGTTTTCATGAACAAACTTCCCAGGGTCCTCCTAGATTCTTCAAAATGCAAATTTCTGGGAAAGATCAAATGAAAGAAATACAAACTTTTTTCAAGTTGAATGCTTTGACTGAAAGGAAATTTGCATCTCCCAGAGAAATTGATCTAAAAATTTCTAATGGTCAACTACAGCAGTAGTGATGCTTGGATGTTCCTGCCATACCACAACCACTCTAAGCCAAAGTCTGTTCTACAGTATGATTTGGGTTTTCACATCATTTTTCAAACCCATGCAATTGGACCACAAATAATGCTGGGAAATGGGATTAAAGAAAATTCAGTCCTTTCATCACATAATTAGCTGGCAAGAATAACAACAAAGAATAGGAATTTACTTTCTTGTCTAGAAGAATAGCACAAGCCATCCATCAAAAAGAAATAGACAAGCATACAAGGGTACTTTGCTCTTGTGAGACCCCACCTAGAGTGCTGAATTCAGCCCTGGGGCTCCCAGCACAAGAAAGACATGGACATATTAGAAATAGTCCAGAGAAGGGCCACGAGAATGGTCAGAGGGCACCTCTTCTATGAAGACAGGTTGAGGGAGTTGGGGCTGTTCAGCCTGGAAAAAGAGAAGGCCTCAGGGAGACCTTATAGTGGCCTGGAAGTACCTAAAGGGGGCCACAGGAAAGCTGGGGAGGGACACTTTGTCAGGATGTGTAGTGATAGAACCAGGTGGAATGGTTTTAAACTAAACGAGTGTAGATTTAGGTAAGACATTAGGAAGAAATTCCTCACAATGAGGATAATGAGGCACTGGTGCAGGTTGCCCAGAGAAGCTGTGGATGCCCCATCCCTGGAAGTGTTCAAGGTCAGGCTGGATGGGGCTTTGGGCAACCTGGTCTGGTGGGAGGTGTCCCTGCCCGTGGCAGGGGGGTTGGAATTGGGTGATCTTCAAGGTCCTTTCCAACCCAAACCATTCTATAATTCTATGATATTAAATACCTGGGTGTTGCTATTTCTGTCACATACACATGATGTTCTATCCACTTCCTAACAAGAAACTCTCAACTGTAGAACAATTCCTGTCTTGTATGACAATATAATTCTTTGCATTTGTATGACAATACAAATAAACTTATTAAAACTGAACTCACAAGTAACACTTTAGTCTACTAGAATATCTACAGTGATAAATAAATGCAGAAACCTGAAAGTTACTGTTTCATTTCAAAACTCTAGCTCTTGTTTTGACAGCAGGACACAATTTAAAATCATACAAGCTGTATTTGTACCATCAGTTCTGAAAAGAAAAAAAGTATTTTGCAGAAACAACCAGACTAGGGAGATTTTCAGCAGTTGGGAATAATATTTTTAAGCTTTCTCATCCAAGTTTTGCAAAATCATTCCAGATTTAAAAGATACTGTTTGACTGGCATCTACTGAAACCTCTAATACCAAAATACTATGGTTCATATTCAACCATGACACTTAAATCTTAAACCACTATAAATTTTGCATATACGTAAAAAGTTATATACTCTATATGAAATATACACTTATACCTTATGCATGACTAAGTGATAATGATATGGAACATGGATATGTTAATCATGTACTTTCAGGTACCTCCAATCTGTGCTACCTATTCATCTCCCTAACAACTTTAAAATAACTTGAAAACTACCGGCTGATTCCAGAGAGACACAATTTAAAAAAAAATCAGTCTTTACAGAAATTATTCCTATTTCTTCCCAAAATTGTAGCCTCTGCAAAATTCCCTTGTCTAGATGGTTTAAGGTCTCCCAGAGTTGTGGAGGGTTTTGGTGGCTTTCCTCCACATCCCATATTACTAGCCCTTATAGAATAAGAAATGGAAGATCATGAGCTTCCCAAGGGAATCCATAATGATCTATTTCCAATTCTGACAGGTCCCAAAGGAAGAGATTTCAAGGTGGATACACTTTTGCAATTGAAAAATAGTTCCATAAGCAGTGCAACTACTGTAACCTGGTTTCCACTGCACATTTTTTTAGGTGATTGACCACTGACTTAGTAAACTGAATTATACTTAGATTGCATGAATTCTGATGGAAACATTTTGAAGCTGAATGCACGCTGCAATCTCCTCCACAGTCTGTATTTTGCTTCTCTGATGAATTGTCTAAGTTGTGAGCTACAACCTGAACTAACCTGAGCTAAAACCGTACCCTGGGGTATGGTTTTCCTGAGGTCTCACCCATATGTGAATTCTCTGATGGGTGAGAAGACTTGAACATGCGCTGCAGCTTTTCCCTGAACATGATATTAATCAGGTCTTCCTTCTCCACCCACCAGCAATTTTCAAAAAATTATAGAAAAATATAGATGTGCAGTATTTGACAGGTGCAAGACAAAGTATCCTATACAGCATACAGTGTATACAGTATATCACAGAAAAGCAGTATTTTTGAGACACTTACCTTTCCATCATAATTGCACAAATTCAGATAATAGATAAAAAGGTTACCGATGAGGGACGGACTGCCAGAGTGTTTTGACATGACCAATTTTTTGCAAGAAATCATGCTTAAAAAAAACAAACAAACAAAAAAATGAAATATATTTTATGCTTGGGTCTGAGTCATAACCTCACAGCAAATAAGAACAGAAATTGTCCCATCATCCCTTACCTAAACAAATGTACAGACATTCAGTTTTCAATATCCATAACTCCAGTTTATATACTGCATAATCTTAATTGAAAGAAAACATGTTCTGTTGCCCTATTCATCCTCCAGGTGAAGCCATACATCAATGGCTATGGAAATAAATGTACATCGGCAATGAAAGAATGTTCACTACCTCATAACTGATCCCTGGTTCTGCAGTGCAATTTTAAATTCCAAGAGGTATTTTAATAATGTTCTTTTCCAGCTTGAGAAGTTTTTATCTAGATTTCTTTTCTATTTTGATATCAAAGGGTCCATAATATTTTGTTCATTTCTTATACTAACATACCAAAATGAAATTATACATGCCTTATTGATTTGCAAAGCTGTATGTCTCAAGCTTGAAATTTTGAACAATTAACCATATTAAGACACACGCATCTGATACCAATCCTAGTTTCAGGTTTTCAGACTACACTGTAAAAGACAGTAAAATTTCTGATTTTTTTTTTTTTTAAGCTCGCAGTAAAACTATGCATTTTACAAGCAGAAAAATATGTGCTGGTGGTAAAAAAAAGACAGCTACCGTTAAATTTGTGAGATAACGAACAATTGTATATACAAGTACTTATAAGATCTGAGTTTTCTGTCTTTATGAATATTAAACAGTTGCAGAGGAAACAAAAATATTGTAGGCTAAATAAAAACATTCCTTGCTTTGCTATTCTTTTAATAATGAAGTTCCTTGGAAGGCTAACTCCTAATCTTACATGTGTTCTGGATTTGTAGGTACATCTCTGTCAGGAAATGCTGTGAAATGGAAGTTCCTGAGAGATAAAGTCCTTGGCCTTAAAAATTCCATAGATGTTACTTGAATGTCAGAAAGAATAATATCCAAACTTTGCCCATGATTTAATACCTCTTCACTTAAAAACCGTAACAAGCTTTGAGATAATTAGTAATACACATATGGATTATATAGTCACTATTGGAGTTTGTCATAAAAATATAATGGGAAAGCCATAATTAATTCCACTTTTTATGGTGCTGTTATTGCTTGTTTTGCATGAAGAACCCATAGATATGAATCCCAAGATATCCCCAAAGTCCTTTGGCCCCCTATCTAATAACTAGGGATGGGACAAAACAGTTTCGTCTAGTTATGGGTTCAGCTGAACATGAAATACCAAGAGTTTTACTCTAAATGTTGCATTCCAATGACCATAGTCTGCAAACTAAATAACACAGAACAAAGGAGGAAAATCTAATGGAAGAAAATGGAGTGAAAAATAAAGTGAAGTGAAATAATGTGAAGCCAAATAATAAAACAAATATCAAAGCTCAATAATATAGGACAGAGAAAGGAAATTGAAAAGACTGTTGGTAGTATAGTCTGCTTTTCTTGGAGGAAAGTATGGGTGACAGAAATCCATAAAGCTTCTCTATCAGCAATGTATCCCAGAGGTGAAATAAAAAACGTATTTTAATTGATTTGGTCTTAAAACAGAATGAAATATGAAAGGTTTATGTATCTCCACTTTTTCTTCAAACCAAAAACCTGGACGGCAGTGGGCTGGGTTCCCTCAGCCCCCGGCTCCAGAGAGGTCACTGCTGCTGCTGGTAAGATAGAAAAGAGCCAAGCTCCTGACCTCCAGGGGTGTGGGCAGTGATGAGCTTTGCTTGGCCACGTCCAGGGTGGAGTAGAGCCCTGCACAGTGGCTGCCAGTGTGGGGACAGAGTGGAAGGAAACCAAACAGAAGGTTTTAAGAGAAAAGCTAGAACAGGCAAAGAGAGGCAGGGCAATCAGTGCTGTTTCTGGGAAGAGATATCCCTCAAGAGCAGTGACTGCCACACCTTCAGGACTGTTTCCCCCCTGTACTGGTCACAGGGAAATGACAGCCTGGCTCTCTTGGGTGCCACACAGCAGTGGGGGATGGCTGTACTGCATCCCTCCATCCTACGGCACATCCATGAACTCAGCTGATGCTGAGCTTACATTCAGGGTGTGCACTTGGGGTCTTGTCTGACCTTGGTCTGATGACCAAGCAACAAATGTTGTATCCCTCATTACTGCACTAAAGCAGGTATTTGTAAAATGCTGTTCTCACAACAGTCCCTATAAATTAAGGATCTTATTCTACCCCTTCTGCCTTTTTTTTTTTTTTTTTTTTTTTTTTTTTTTTTTTTTTTTTAGTATATATTGAGATGAGAAGCAGGCAACCACAGAAATTATGGTCAATGAAGTTCATTAAATTCAGGAGAAGAGCAATGGATAAGTAGAAGGCGACCTTCTCGAGTCCTTTGCATCAGGCAGTACTTATGCAATAAAAGCACAGCTGACACTGACTTCAGTTGCCGTTATGTGTGTTCAGCATTGAAGGTCAGACCCTTGGTTTCAGCCTTACACCCAGAAACTAAACCAAAAAACAAATCCAGACAGCCAGCACTCACCTGTAAACATTAACGCGTTATGTCCACCACGCAGAGCTCTGTGGCAGAGGCAGAGATAAATCCACTCCAGCCTTTAATGGCTTTAATTATAATGCCTTTTCTCTCTGCCTCTATCTGCCTCACTGCCTATGCAATCCAACTTATCTGTTGAGCACAACTCATCCCTTGCACAAAGCAACGCAGGGATCCTGCAGAAAAAAACAAACCATCCTCTACATATAATCACAATTAAAAGGAAACATCACGCCTTACAGTCCCATTTAAATTGTAGGCACAGTTTTGGACTTCCTACCTGTTGAGCACTTAGCTTTGCTGGAGAGCTGTCTATTGACACCACTCATGCATGTTATCTCTTTGGTTTTAATTTAAAAGAGGTTCAAGGGAACTGTAAATGCCACCATGCCAAGCTCACTGGTCCAGCAGTCACAGGTTGCTGTCCCACAGGGAGCAAGATTAGAAGGCAAGATTAGAAGATTAGCATGCACACAGGGTCACAAGGTTTCACCATTGTGAAAAAAAACAAAGGTCCAGTCAAGCAGGTCCCCCTCTTCCATGTCAGTTTGTCCAGAAGCCTGCATCCCACCCGACAGAGCCTTCTGACATTTCCCTGTACCAGCCTCTCTGATCTACCTGCTCCTAACATCTGGGCCTCTGCCATCCGTTCTCCTCCAAACCCCAATTCTCCTCTCATTTGAGCTCTCAGCCTCCCCTCCCCACATCCCCAGTTTCAGCCATCGTATTCAGCCCATACCTGCCCCTGATACCTCTCTCATTTCCCTGAATTACCTCTACAAGACCACACAAACACCCTTTGGTCACTACTCACATATTCCTGCAGCACTCAGCATCACCTCCAGGGTGCTGCCCCGTGGATCCTGTACCCATCTGTTTCTTTCAGTTTCTGCCAAGGCTGCCACCCTGCCACCATCCAGCTCTGCACCTGCTTCACGCTGAACAGCATCTTTCCCATCACTTTTGCCCATGCTTTGGATCCATTTAGGGCCAGTTGCAGTTTCAGAGATAAGCTCTGCACTCTGCCTTTCCACCTCCCTTGTAACACTTTGGCAGTATCAATATTTGTTTTTCGACATCTCTTGCAAAAACAACTCACAGCAACATCTTGCCTAATGTACACAAATCATCAAAATGCATAGAGGCAGTACATTACAGGGATTAATTCATGCTCCAGAAAACAGTAAGCTTAATGCCATAAATACTAAAAGCACATGCCAGGTTGCAGCGTTACTGATAACCACTAGGTTTTTCTTCAGGAGAAATCCCACCTAAAACACGGAGCAGTGAGTGCAACCCTTGCTGTTAGTTGCAGAGCATTAGATAGCCCAGAAGCATTTAAATGAAATGAGTAAAAGCAGGCCCCAGGAGTTCCATAAAAATCACATCCCTTAAAAGGGCACACTTGCTATTCAGTAAATCCTACATAACTTTCTTTTCTCTAGGCACTGAGCAAATGAGATAACATAAAGAGGACAAGCTGCTTTTTCAAGCCCTTTAACGTGGTGAAAACCATAAGCCTACTGTTACAGGGTTTTCCAGGGAAGTTTTCAAATTGTATAAAATTTGACTGGGAAACATCATTTACCAAAGCATCAATAAATATTTGGTTACCAGGATGGACAAAATTGTACATCTGCTTTTTTTGAAATTAATGTTTTACTTTCTTGTATACATCACAAGTTCAAAAATGAGTTTCCACATTACATTGCTAAACAAGCAGACGGTCTCTGAGCGAGACCAGAAGTTTAAGCCCTCCCACCTCCAGTTTTTCTATTTGCTCTCTTCTGCCTTTAATAAAGTGCTTCAGACCCAGTTTCCTTTGTAGAAACAAACAGATCATCCATCTCCCTGAGTAAGATTAGGTGTCATCACTTCTCCCTTCTTTGAGAAATAATAAAAGTCATACTGCAGGGAGAAAAAAAAAAAAGAAAAAAAAAAAGAGAGAGAGAGAAAAAAAAAGGAAAAAAGGGGATCTTTTAAAGCTTATTCAGCCAAGAACAAAAACTGTAACCTTGGATGCCATATGTGTGAAATGAAAATACACAGTTTCAAGTTACAGAGGTCTGTGATTTACTCTTTCTCTTCCTATGTATTTAGGACAGAAGGGGCAGTAATTTCTCTTTGGGATTGAAAGAATTTTACTTCTTATTCCTATTTAAATACCAAATCTATTAAAAGCCCAATTAGAATACTACTACTACTATTTCCTAATATTATGGAAACTTACCCTCATTTTTCACCCTGCAGATTAAATGGCTACTTTTCGATGCAGTTCTAAGGAGTAACGTCACCAAAACTAAGTTAAAGAGGTAATGGGAATGTTCCTGCAGCCTCTTGCTTAACAGATAACTGAGAGTAGATCGTAATCTTATATTATCCTCCACATTTGCTTGCACTCTAAAAGCACATAAGCCTTTTGAAATACACTTGATCTGTTCAGTTTTTGTACAAGAAATCTACAAACAGCTGCCTTATTAGGACATACGGACAGGAGTTTTCCTTGCAACACTGAATGAGACTGTGGCTGCACTGATGTGCATTTTCCTATGTTATTTAATCTTTCTGACACTCGTTCAGATTTACAAATTATCATTCCAAATAAAGCTTCACAATGCAGGGTCAGATTTCGACTGTAAAACATTGTGATTTACTACTTTTATGGACAAACATTTTGTCCTTGTGTACAGCACCTAAACACAAACAAACAAAAATGTTTTGAGTCCTTTTATTTCCAAAACAAATGCTTTATGTACTATAATCTGTCAGTTAGAACCAACATGCAGATGCACACACACATGCACACACAATTGTAAAATAATTGATGTTTGGGGTTTATTAAAAAGCCAGTAATTGCAAATCCATTTAATTATTCATTTTACAGTGTGAAATAAATGGTTACCTTTCAGAAAAGGAGCTCTTCGTGGCACAAGCACTTCTGTGATTTCCACCTGCTCTTGCTGATGCTGTTTAACCAGGTTTCCTTCACTGCCAGCTCTCAAAATCTTTTCACCTAAACTAATTTTTCGCGACCGGCTGTTAAAATCTTCTTTCCGAGACGAAGGTGATTTAGGAGCCGTATTAGCTGGTAAAGGTCGAGCCAAGCGAGAGGGTTTGGACATTCTGACTCTGCAGGAATTTACCTGCTCCAAAAAGCAAATTCTAAAAATCCTTCCCCCAGCACAGAGGCTGAGGAGCCGGCTCGTGCAGTTGCAGCTGGGTTTGAAGCGGCGTGCTGCCAGTTCGATCAGTTTTAAACAACAGGCACAGACGGGGTGGTCACACAGCCCACATCTCCCAGACCTGTGGAATGTAAAATGCCTGCGAGGGGAGAGCAGGCGAGGCTGCTCCAGCGCGTGCCCTGGGGAGCAGATGCTCTTCCAGGGGCTGCCAAGGCTGCGGCGTGCAGGGGCGAGGAGCTGCTGGAGATGCCCCACCTTCCCAGGTGCACTGGGAAATGCCACCCAGGCACGGGGGCACCTTTGCGCCCCGGGACCCCCCTGCATTCCTCTCCCAGCCGCCTCTCCTTCCAACAAATGCTTCCCTGTGTCAGCAGCTTGCTTCATCGTAATGCCAAAATTGCACCGCTTAAGCGTTGTATGGTTAAAGCCTGGTACCAAGGGTATGTTTCTTTGAGTTAGGGATGGCACAAGCTTAAATTGGATTAAATGAGGCATGTTCTCCCACAGTTGTATTTTCCAATTCACCAAAATAAATGAAGGATTGACAGCAAATATCACCTGTTATGGAAAAAAAAATGGCCTAAATCCCTCATTATTAACCTGCATCGCTTACACCACTGCCGAGGAAAGAACATTGCTCAGAGTATTGCCCACTGTACTTTTTCTTTCTTTCACTGAAATATATGTACCTACAAAAAGCCTGGCCTCTTGCATACGACCTCAGGCTACATTATTTCAAACCTCAGTTCCTGGGTGCTTTCCTTTGAAAATGCCTAGACAAAGCCTCCCAAACTTTCTCTGGCAGTCCTGTGCTTGTGAATGGTGCCAAGTCTCAGAGTATTTGGATGCACAAAAAGAAAATTCCACTCACCGTAATTTTGCAAACAACTTCCAAGGGGAGAAGAAAAAAACTACAAACACAAAACACAACAGAAGAGTGTAAGCCAAAGAAAACATCACAGCTACAGTTACAGTAAAATCTTCACACTGCATTTTAAAATGTATTCCTCAATATCCCAGGCAACCGCGACGCTATGCCAAAAACAGAGTGCAAGGGACCGTATTATTTCAGAGCTAGAACAAACACACAAATCAATACTACCAGAGCTAAAATACTAATAGTTATTTAGCAGAAATGCTTATCAAGCAAAAAGACAGGAAAACATGACTAAATTATTACAGACATTCCTCATTTTCTGAGACAGTAATTGTGCAATGCAGTCAAATTTTTGCATACTATTTCCATATATTTTTTCAAGAGTCCCACATTGAAGAGGTAATTGTTTATGCTTCCTGTATAAAGCATATTGTCTATTGCTTTGCTGCCGCATCAAGTATGGTACAGATTAAGTGCTATAATAGCAAATCTTGCCATCATATTGATAACATGCTGCATATTGTTTTACTAAAGTATCTCTGAGCAGAAAGACTTTGATAAACCAGAAGGGACCTGACAGACCAGAGGGGAGCTCTGGGCTGATTAGCAGTGTGCACACAGCAGGTCATACAGAAGAGCAAAGAAGCAGTGATGAAGCAAGGGCACAAATGGAGAGTTCATCGCACGACTGGAGTGAGGAATGAGTGAAGAAGACAGAGAAAAAGTGAAGAGCCAGTGAGTGCATGAGATCTTAGCTGCACTGAACCTAAGAAGTGCTGTCACTCCCTCCACAGATCCCAGACTGTTTTGCAAACAGAGTTATTTTGAAGATCTTCCACTCTGATATCTTTATCAAATGCAAATACTCTACGCTTAGAAGAGTTTTAAAGAAGTTATAATAAGGCTTCTGATACTGTGCATACATATATATATTTATACATATATTAATTCCCCCAAGCACAAGACAATTGCAATGTAAAATCCATCTCTGAGTGATAGCATAAACGAAGGTGGCTTGATTTGGGAATCAATACTGCTCATGCAAAACCCTACTGAAATTACTGCACACTGCAGCCTAACTGAGCACCCTTGGCATGAACAGGGTGCTCTTGGAAGCAGCAGCCTCCTCTGTGAAGCAGGAGCCTATCTATACAGTCACCTTACACATAACCTTAATTTAATTTCTAAGTGAAATTAGGACATCATGAATTCATTTTTTTCCTAAGGCTGTCTTCACAACTAGAACTAGGTTTGGGAAAAGGGAAACATCCATCTGCCTCTGACAGGCAAAGCATGGGCCCCAAGTCTTGTCCACTTGGATATAAAAGTGACACCAGTGCACTGTGAGACAAGCAGCAGTGAACTCACCGACATGTGCCTCTGACATGGAAGAACCTCCCAGTCTCAAAGCAGAGGCACAGCAATGCAGAAATTGGGCAATTTAGACATTGTTCCTCAAACAAGTAATTCCCAGAATACTCCAGTCAGTCAAAGACTAGGTTTTCCAGTAATATCATGATACCTCAACATCATCCACTTGCCTAATGATAGTGTGTCCTGTGGGGAGAGACTGGGAGAGCTGGGACTATTCAGCCTGGGGGAGGCTCAGGGGGGTCTTATCCATGTGTATAGATGCCTGATGGGGGATAAAAGGAGTGGGAGCCAGACCCTTCCCAGTGGTACCCAGCGACAGGACAAGAAGAAACAGGATCTAACTGAAATACAGGACATTCCACTTAAGAAAAAGCTTTTTTACAGTGAGGGTGGTCAGATGCTGGCACTGGCTGCACACAGTGGTGGCGCAGTCTTTGTCCATGGGTGAGAACAACACCCAGCCAGGCACAGCCCTGAGCAAACCACTACGGGGCAAACTGGCAGATCTCCAGAGGTGCCTTCCCATACCTTGAGTCTGTATTGCCAAGAAAACATTCAGAGCCTATTTATAATCTATTTTATAATTTTAAATCTCTCTGGCAGGAGATGCCCAAACTTCTTTCTCCGGTGTCCTAGCAATTAAAGTGTCCCGTGCCTGATTTCCCCTCTGGGGAATATGTTTCCTTTCTGGTCATTACTCTCTTTTAGCATTTTATAGTCTGTGTCAGTGTTCTCAAAGAAGGTCTAGTTTGTTTATTTTAAAGGCCCTTAGCTGTGAAGTAGGTGATTCCAGCTATAAGCATCTATATTTCAGGTCTCTCAAAAACAACAACAAAAAGCACACACCAAAATATAAGCCCATGTTGCACAGCTGATTGCATTTCAGGTTGGATCTAGGCACAGTGAATCACTTCACTCATGGGACAAAGCAGCGTGAGAGCATGTGGCCCAGGGGTGCTGCCAACTCCCCATAACCCTCACTCCACCTGCCAAAGTCCCCCCACCAGGCTCCCTTGAAGCTCTGGGCTGACCCCTCCCTGCCATCCAGCCTCCTCCTCCTCCACAGGTTCCTAATGAAGCTCCCCAGGCATCAAGGCTTTCATCAGGTCTTTCTGAAGCCCCAAGGCACTCTTTTGAACTGCTTTAAAAACAAACAAAGAAAAAAAAAATCTGACACACAAAAAACAGACCAAGAAAAAACAGCAAACCACCAAAACCAACCCAACCCCTTTTCCCTTAGATTTCACGTAGCCAACTTGAACTACCTAGAAAGAACACAACTCATTGATGTAACATACCATTAAGCATCAAAGTACTTCTGTTTGTCAGGTGATGGTGAAGTATTCTACTGCTTTGGGTCAAAGAATAAAGTCTGTCACTGCCTTACACAATATAAATTAATATTAGGGGACCAACAGTGCAGTTTCTGCTTTTGAATAGCCACATACATGTGAGCAAGTAGTATTTTTAGAATACCATACACTTTCCACACACAGTTTAAAATGATGTCCTATTAGCTTCAAAATACAAGTCTCCTCTTTCCTGCCTAGAAAATAAATTACTGCTGAAATATGACAGTGAGAATTTGTTGCAAGTTAGGTAACAGAAGGCATTTTTACCATAGCATATTAAGTAGGTTATTATACTGCTATTAACTTAAGTAACGTTTGTGCCCCTTGGGATAAAGGAAACATGACTAGAGATGTTATTAATCCAAACAAAGCATTTGCAAAGCTTGAAATTTCCTTTTTTGGGCACCCATGAAGTTCTAGTTTACATTCCCACATAAAGAGCTGGGTAGAGGAGAGGATCCCTAGCATGCAAAGCAGGAAAAGTTGGTAGCTGGTGCCATGTGGTTTACTATGTGGTGTTTTCTTGGTCTGTAGGAAAAATGATGATTAGAGATCTCTCCTCACTCTTCTTTCACCAAATCCTCTTCCACATTTTGACCTACAACTGCCTAAAGAAAAGAGTAACTTACGTACACAAATATTTCATATCCAGCAGAGTGTTTCAACACTATTAAGAAGCAACAACTGGTACATGAGTAAATGGAAGTTGCAGGTGCAGAAGTTAAAATCGTAAATTAATGAAGTCTTCTCTTTACAAAATTGAGCAAGTAACCAGATGGTATAACATTTTCAGTGTGAAATGAGAAATAAATGTAAAGGCAAAAAAAGAACAAGATCAGTGATGAAAACAATTTCAGATGCAAATCACAGATAGGTATGTAATGTGATAAAAAAAGTTTAATGCATCAGAGAGGTACATTTTCTAGTAACTGAAGCATGCAAAATTAGTGACAAGCTAATTTTGCAGATGTTAAAGCTTTCTTAGAACTCTGTGCCAGTGCTTTATTTTCCCCTATATGATTACTGAAATAGTTGTACAGTATGTATAATACAGAAAGGGTTTCATGTTCAATATATTGAGATTCATTTTAAAATATTTCACACATCTAAAAAAAATCTTATTGGAAAAATAAACCAGGTAAAAGGAATCTAGTCAGTCATTCAGTGACAGGTGAACCCTCCAACAGAAAGCAAGCAGTAATTATTTCAAGTCCTGTTTAATATGTTTAATATGGTCTTAAAAAATAAAGTCTGTTAAGGGTCCTGTTGTAATATAATAGCTGCCTAGAAGATGCTATAATTAAAACCAAGTTGTCATTTCTATAAGGAAGCCCTGTTCCAGAGATTTACTACTCAGCTATAAAAATTCAATCCCAGCTCCAAGACTTAAAAAATAATAATAATAAAAAAAAAATCAAAATCAAAATCAGAGAGAAACCCTTCAGGTCTAGTTTAATTCTTTTTCTTGAAGTTTTAGAAAATTAAGCAACCATAGCAAAACCTTTCTTAAATGTAGAAGCCTTCAGGTAGAAGTATGGAATCTGAACACCTTATTCTGCCCCCAAACCAGAAGTGCTATCAGAAAGGGCAGAATAAATTCTCTTTATTATTCTGTCACTTCCACATCTTATGATGTCTTTGGTTCAATACCTTAAAATCCCCTATTTTCCTGAGTACTCAGATCTGCAGCCTGCTAATAAAGTATTTACATATACTTAAGTATGTCATGGTTACGATTTTTCTAATCACAGCTATCCCTGACCTGGTGGTGTTCTGTCCTCAGGGTGCTTTTTGACCATTGTACTTGGTTGCCTCTCCCACCTGAAGGGTTCTATGAGCCTGAGCACTTTTGCACACGTGTAACAGCTTCCACTCATTGGATGGGACGTATGGATCAAAGCAATGGGGCATTTGTGCGCAAACACATCTGATAACATTTGAACTGCCAAGGTTGTTACTATGATTTCCAGTTGGTGCCAGCTGGGATGGTAGACTTGGGTATGTTGTACTGGTGTGATGATGTTAATCACTATGCAGTTCCAAAACAAGCATTCAGCTGAGAGCAACTGTCCATGCAACTCATAACAAATACTTTTTTTTTTTTTCCAGAATTTTACCTTTTTCTATATAGCAACCACTCACTGAATAATAGAAAACTCAAAGGCTGATTCCTTATGCAAATTATTTACTAAAGTCTACAAAATGGATGTGTGATTGGACTGTTCTTGATACTACGCTAGCTGTAATGATTAAAAATGCTAAAATATATATAATCTTAAAGTTGTTTCACTTTCTCTGATATTTTAATCATCTCAAATAAAAGTTTAGCTCCAATATGTTCTTAAAGGAATACCCCATCAGCCATAAATCACAGGAGATTATTACCATTACTTCATTTTTAGATAACATATGAATATTGCTTTCCACATCTGCAGTTATTTCACATTAGATTCTTAAAGCATTTTGAAGATACGCACAAAATATCTTTTGTCATATTTATAACTTTAATAGTTTTTAATAAAAGTGTTGAAGTTTCAAAATCTCTTCTGAAATTATATAAGTGAAACTATGGACAGTCTAATCTATGAAGCACTGCACTGACATTTTACTCCGGAGAACATGTTACATTCAAATGTTAGTTGCTAATTTGTTTTAGCATATCTACAAGCCTTCTCTAGCTTTCTGCATCATCATTTTCAAACAACTACCTCTTAATAAAAGAATAACCTTTGGAAGAGCTCTAACATATCAAAAATACAACATGGAGAGCTTAAAGTCTTACAGAAGATAAACATGCCTTGCAGAAAATAAGCCTATATGATGGTTTGAATGAAATCTTGGAATGAAGAAAAGAGGAAACCGGTACAAAATAGGAACAGACTGGATATGCCAGGAGACAAATAAATGCAAACCTTGACTGACAGAATCCTGCCTATATGGGCGATGCATTGATAAGCCATTTTTGTTGTTTCAATATTCCTCCTTTATCCTCAAGTTCTACATTACCAGCATGGGCAAAATAAAAGTGACTATAAGAAGTGACTGGAACAAAGACAAACTACAGGTGTGATGGTAATCAATTCATACACTAAGAGGAGGATGAAGAAGCTTAGGTACTCCTCACCCAGCAAAGTCCCATCAGTAACACCCTCAGGAATGATGCTGTGGTGGACACAATTGTAAGGAAGTAAAACTACAAAGAAAACAGAACAACTGCAAGATAGTGATCATCCTCTGATGATTGGGAGGAGAAAGAAAAGCTGTCTTGGACTTTTGCCTTTAGCTTTGGCACTCTTGACTGTCACAGTCTTTCTCCATCACAGACCTCAGATGTAAAGAAAAATCTCCACACATCTACAGGAACGGGAAGACAAATAAGCAGAAACAGAACTCTCCATAATCAGGTGTTAAAATAATGGTGCAGAACAAAATTCATTTGGGATGCCTTTTCTATAGCAAAAACAGTTAGCCAGAGCCCCTGTCTAAACTCCAAACAGGCACAGAGAGTGTCATATCAATTTGGAGTCCTTTTTTTGTGAAAAGTTCTGAGAGCAATGACTTAACCAACAGCAGAACAAAAAATATTTGTCTATTTGTCAGATGCAAATTTTTAGACACTATTAAAATTAATTAATTTTAATTTAATAATTAATAATAAACTGAGGAGAGACCTCATCACAGTCTACAACTTCCTCATTAGGGGTAGTGGAGAGGCAGGCACCGAGCTCTGCTCTCTGGTGACCAGCAATAGGACCCAAGGGAACAGCTTGAAGCTGTGACAGGGGAGGTTCAGGCTGGATGTCAGGTAAAGGTTCTTCACCGAGAAGGTAGTTGGGCACTGGAACAGGCTCCCCAGGGATGTGGTCACAGCACCAAGCCTGCCAGAGTTCAAGAACTGTTTGGACAACATTCTCAGACACATGGTCTGATTTTTTGGGTAGTCCTTTGGGGACACTGAAGCTGGACTCAATGATCCTTGTGGGTCCCTTCCAACTTTGATATTCTATTATTGTAATCTGATGAGTTTTCTGTGATTTTGTGTTTGTTTTGAGTGTTTGGGGTGAGTCAAAGAAACATATTTTTGTATATGTATTTTTGTCCACCACAGATAAATCTTATTTTTCCTATAAATCCAAACTAAGATTTGAATCATCATGCTACATTAAGCATTACTTTTAGCCCAGTGTTACTGAGCTAAAAGTTAGTCACACAATCCCATGCAACACTACAGTCTTGGGACAGAGAGGCTGGAAAGCTGTGCAGAGGAAAAGGATCTGGGGTTGTTGGTCGATGCTCACCTGAACATGAGCCAGCAGTGTGCCCAGGTGGCCAAGGAGGCCAAAAACTTCCTGGCTTATATCTGGAATAGTGCAGCCAGCAGGACCAGGAAGGTGATTGTCCCCCTGTACTCTGCTCTGGTGAGGCCGCACCTCGAGTGCTGTGTTCAGCTTTGGGCCCCTCACTAGAAGAAGGGCATTGAGGCCCTGGAGCATGTCCAGAGAAGAACAATGAAGCTGGTCAAGGGCTGAAACACAAATCCTGTGAGGAGTGTCTGAGGGCACTGGGGTTGTTTAGTCTGGAGAAAGGAGGCTCAGGGGAGACCTCATTGCTCTCTACAACTACCTGAAAGGAAGGTGTGGGGAGCTGGGGGTCAGCCTCTTCTTGCAGATAACCAGTGGTACGACTAGAGGGAATGGCCTCAAGTTGCTTCAAGGGAGGTTCAGATTGGAAATTAAGAGACAATTCTTCTCAGAAAGAGTGGTCAGGCATTGGAATGGGTTGCCCAGGGAAGTGGTGGAGTGCCTGGGGGTGTTCAAGGAAAGGTTGGAGCTGGTGCTTAGGGTCATAGTCTTGTGTGTGATATTGGTGGTAGGGGGATGGTTGAACCAGATGACCTTGGAGGTCTTTTCCAACCTTAATGATTCTATCATACATTATGCACAAGGTTCTCATGCGTGTCAAAACTGCAAGTGGCTGGTGCTGAATTTGATCCTTTCTGTCACCGACTGTCAATACAGCACCATCACAAGCACCTCCGTAATGCTGACTGTATTGTTTTGAAAAAATTGTCTACAAACAGCCAGCTCTTCAAATCGTTGCTGTCTGAGCAACTGTGGAGATGTGAACGTGTTTGTTAAAACAATAAAGAAATCTGCACCTAGATTTTGTATTGTTTATATTTATGACAGTTCAGATAATCTGAGTTTAATTCTACTCCCGAGAAGGCCCAGGCAGTGCATCCTCAAATGCTCAAGCCATCTGGAAAGATATTCCTTGGTTTCAATCCACCCATACTTGTACGAACTAAATGTTCATAAATCTGGAAATTTCATGCAGATGACTTAATATCCTGCTTAGCACATTAGAGGATTCATTACTTTATTTACATAAATGACAACAAATGGTCCAAATTACAAGCACTTAAGTCTGAAAAGGCTGCAGCATGGAAATGCTTTAGAAACACAGCAACTGCTATTTTCTTTATGTCTGCCATACATCTGGGGGTTGTCCAAGTTACTCTGATAGCTCCTCCAACCTCCATCATTAGGTATCACTCGTCATGAACTTAAAGGGAAAATCCAATACAATGATAAGCACAGTCCCAATGACAGGCAATAGTTAACAGCAATGAAGCAAAGAGAGCTGAAAGAACAGCCTTTCCTGCCAAGAAAAACACTGAAAAGAATCAATAACCTTACCATTAAAACATAAGGACCTATGAAGTACGCTATTAACAACCCAAACTATTTTCTGCATGGAAAACTAAACCGGTGACCATGCTAAGCACCATACATAAATATAAAATCTCCTTAGAAAGAAAACTCAATTGCCATTTGTAAAGGCAGGT
This sequence comes from Aythya ferina, assembly GCF_964211825.1. Taxonomy (NCBI): domain Eukaryota; kingdom Metazoa; phylum Chordata; class Aves; order Anseriformes; family Anatidae; genus Aythya; species Aythya ferina. Next base: position 18,861,861 of record NC_140297.1, read on the forward strand.
TAACACAAGCTAAAACAAGGAGGACACTGAATGACAAGCATTTCTGCCTAGATCCACTAAGGAAATTGGTAAAACAATGTTTTAAATGCATATTCTATTTTCCAAAGAGCAAAAACTACACTCTACCAAACAGTGCTCTATGATCTGGCTGCTCTTGGTCCTATATTGGTTGGTTGCAATAACTAGAAGAGCTAAATCATATTAGTTGATTCCTTTGTACATGTTATAATCAAACAAAATAAAAAGTTAGTTTCAATGTATTCTTGATTGGGGATTCTTAAAGTGTTACAATAAAAATGTTGTTATAAGGACTGCTGCAAAAGGAGCAGACAGAAAAGTATGTGTAATTAAAAACACATACAAATGAAGAGAGACAGTAATAAAAAAATGGGAAAAGAAAACCAGAAAGGAGGACAATAACTCAATTCCACTAAGCCCTCCTAGGCTACTAACGGAAACCAGTCTGTGAAAAGGGAAGTTTCAGCAAGTCTGACCTGAATTCCCTGCACTAAAACACAGCCACCAAATTTACCATCTTCTTATATGAACCATAAAATAAACAGAATAATTCAGAAGCTATTAAAAATTAATGTTATAAATACTGTGAGCAACCCTTCATGAAGTCCCTCATTTTAATAGTCCTTAAAATGCCTTTCAGTGAAAAGGTCTGCATGAGGGGAAGTTTAGAAGAACTTTTCTCAAGAAAATCAGGTTTCTCACCTTAATAAAGACTACTTTGAGGTCAAAAAGTAACTTCCATATTTACTTATGAAGATTAAATAGATTTTTCTATCTCCACTAGCCTTTAAAGACCAGTTTGTAAATGATTCACTCCCACAACATTTTTCTCCTACATTTACTCCAACATCAAGTTTTACAATTTGGAAATCAAATAGTTCCCAGATTATGCATGAACCAGATGAAAAGCGTTGCCTTCTCCTTTACTTACAATAACTCTGCAATCTTAGCGGACATAAAGCATAGTAAAAATGGAGGCAGTGAGCATAAAGCGAACTTTAACCCCTCTAGGTCTAAAACTGAGACCTTAATTAATGCATTTTTTGCATACTGTAATGCCTTCAACTGAATAAAACAATCCAATTTTCAGTCACTCGCCAAGTACTATGACATCTTAATACTTTTGAATAATAATATCATACAACAACAGAATATATATATATATTTAATTAGCAGTGGCTTGGAACATTTTCTGCCTCTCCCACTTTTCCTCCCAAGCTTCCCCATAACTTTCTCCAGCACAAACACATTAACCATCTTCTTCCACTAACAGCAATGACCTCTGTTTGCCCGTTTGCAGCTAGTAAGATCACAGTCACTTATGCCTCAGTTAACACCAATGTCAGGTTAACGACCTCACTCACCCACTTAGGGTTCTACGCTCAAACATAACTGCACCAGTAATTTTAATTTGGGAGAATAGAATCGCATAGTAAGAGTCTGGTCCAGATTCAGGACTTAATCCTATATTTTTCAAGTGCACTGCAGCACATTTAAAAGACCTTACAGAAGCTGCTACACTGTCCACCAGCCTTGGTCCCATCTCCATCTCAGCCAATGAACACTGCAGTTAGAGTTGCTCCTTTCATTATTCTTTCCATTTATTTTACCAGGCTTCAATTCTTCCTGTGCTACGTTAAAAATCCTGTTAAAAGGGAAGTCTTATAGCTTGCAGGGTAATATCATTTCAGGCGCCCCTGAAATAGGATGGTGAGGAGCCTGGTGGGTACTCATGCAGAGCACCCAGTCAGCCTGAGAGTCTGCCAGTGACTAAGAGTCAATCTGAGACAGAGAAGAATGGAAAGCATCTAATATTCATCAACTCAAAGGCAGAGACTAGGGTAAAATAAAGAGGGAAAGAGTTAGAGGGGAGGCCCCCTTTATGTAATGGCGCACTCCCCCCTTCAGAGCCACCAGCAGCTTGTGCAGTCCTAAACAAACTTCAGGACCAATCCAGGCTCAGGTCAGCACAAAAGTCACTTAAAACTACGCTCAAGTGGCACACAAATGCCATTCCCAAAGCCTCCTTGACCACAACTGTGATTAGCATCCATTAGTCCCAGAAAGTTTATAATTGGATAATCTTTTTATTTTGATTACTAGGAAAAAAACAAGGTCAAATTTCAACATGGTGCTAATGGACACATGCAATCTGCAAAGAGCACATCTCAGTTTGGCTCTATGAGATGTGGAAAAAAAAAAAACAAAAACAAAAAAACAAAACAACACTGAAACCTTACTTAAACCACTTTTCTTTATAGCTAATATTATTCATGAATCAAAGTGCTTTATTTGACAGATGGTCTATATGACCCTATTAAAATCATAAATATACCACTTAGACTTCAGGGAACTGTGTGGTTTCACTCACTTCTAAGAAATATGCACTATCAATGAGAAAAACTTTCCTAGCAATACAAATGACAGTGTCAGGCTGGAATGATTGTGTACTTTAGGGTGATTTGTTCAGTGAAAACAACAGGTGCAGCAGGCTTTTTCCAGCCATAAGTCTTTCCATTTGCAAACTAATAGTGGTTGCCAAGTAAATGTATGCTTCTGTAGTTTATGTTACAGAGAAGGAATTTTTTTAAAAGTTGCATAATTTTCAGAGAAGTTTAATTTTAGATGAATGAAGAGCTCAAAGAACAGTTAATTAAACTCTCAAAAGCAATCTTTTATTAATTAGGGAGGAAATGTCCATTACATTCACAGAATAGCAATTCGGACAAAGAATAAATCAATATGTTTGCATTTATCAATTACTGTTATTCACCAAGCAGAATTTAGGAACTTTGATAAAGAATCTTCAATTCCTTCAGTACTTAATTACAACCCATTAACTTTTCATTGACTTCAAGCTTAGTAAAAAGCAACAGCAAGTCTTTGATTGTATCACTGTTGACAGTGCCCCGTGTTAGATGCTAGATACATTATTTGCTTTGTGAAAGTTGTTCATGTTTCTCCAGTTATGCCATTGCTTTATCAGAGCAACGTATCAATCAATGATCAAGAAAATAACCCATCCCTGTTCATTTAAATTGCTTATACCCACAGTTCAAAGCTTTGCAGTAACTTGAGATAATACACAATACTACTCAGACTCTTAAAAAAGGGACAGTGAAGTGCAAGAGATATGCAGAGGTTATTTAGGAATGCTTGCACTGCAAACATGCAGTCAACCTCCCACCATTAAACAGGCAGAAGGGTCTAGGGCTAGGGTAGTAGTGGTCCAGAAGATTTTGCAATGACCTGGGACACTGAAAGTAGAAGGTAGAAGACATGAAGTTGAATACACAGCAAAGAACGGACTACAAAACTAGAGTTCTGGGAAGTCCTTCGCCCAGAAAAACCTCCTGCTCACAGCAGGGGCAGCTGACATCAGACAAGGTTGCTCAGGGCTTGATCTGGTTTCATGCCCTGGAAGCCCCCACGGATGGAGCCTGCACAAGCTGTTCGCTCTTAAGTTTTCCTTTACATCCAGCCTGAAACTCCCTTGTTTCAGTTCCTCTGTTGCCTCTTGGTGGCTCACCATGCACTGTTGCAAACAGCCATCACCTCCTCACTGGTGCCTAAAAGGCAGCTTTGAGGTCCCCCCAGTGCCACCTCTGCTCCCACAGCCTCTCCCCAAGTATCAGCTGCTCCAGCCCTGGCCAGCCAGGGGGCCTTTGCTGCACTCCCTCTGGTTTATGGATGTTTTCTGTGCTGAGGCACACAAAACTAGACCCACCATCTAGATAAGGTTTAATGTGTGTTGAGGGAGCTGATTTCTTCCATCGATCTGCTGGTTGTGCCCTGATCATGAGGCCTGGGGCACTGACAGCCCTTGCTGCCACCAGAGCCTGGGGTTCTGCAAGGCACTCTTCCTTCCCAGAGGGTAGGACTTGTTTTTTTTGTGTCCCATGAGGTTCTTCCTGGCCCCATCCCTCTGGCCTGTCCCCCCCCAGAAGACAACCTCAGTGAGGGTGCTCACCATCACCAGCTGGGTCCCCCATTCAATGTGACAGGTCCCACACAGACCATGTCATGAGCCTTCAGGCAGCACGCAGCACGAACCACAACCCCACAAGCCCCATCATCCAACTGTTCTTCTGCCCACCCAGTCTGTGGCACAACTCAAACAAAAATACTGTACGATACAGTGCAAAAAGCCTACTTACTGTCAAGATAGCTGTGAATGACATTTATGCCCTCATCTCTAAATCCAGTCATTTAGCCACAGAAGACAGTCAGGTTGGATGGGCTTAAAAATCTGCTTTTGTACTGGCTAAAGACCCTAATGAAATGTGCAAGAATGTCTCTCCTACAGCAATGGTAGATAGATAAGGAAAATACGTGAACAATGAATAATCTGGCTAGGCATTTTTATTTTATTTTTTAAAAGTGCACATTTTTACTACTGATTTGGGTAGGAAAAATATTCCATCTGAATAAAAACTTCTAAAACAGGAAGGTAGAAGCATACAGACAAAATGCTTTTTCATCTGAATATTTAACTCAGCTTAAAAAAAAAACATTTCATAATCATACCTAACAGTGACCCAAGAAGGCAGTCTTGAATAGAGCTATCACAATAATAAGCACAAAATCTGTACAAAAGTGGATGGATGAATGAGCACTACCCAGGACCAGGTCTTTACACAGGGTTAGGTGCTTTCAGAGACTTTTCAAAGCTAAAGAGTAAACTTAATCAAACACTACAACAGACAGGAAATGAATTCTGAGTTGTAAGAAAAAAGCACAAATTGCCTTATTAAGAGAATGAACTATTTGGTATCCATTTTATATTGATTTGAATTTTTTTCTTCTTTGATCTTTTACCTATTATAAACTACCATCTCTATGAAAAATGAGTGCCTTGTGAATACTGCAATTGAGTGAATCACAATTTAAAGACAACACAAAAACTTTATAAACCATATATAAAATAAATATGCACTTAAGCAAAATTTACATGACAGTATTTTTATTTTTCTGAAATGCAATTTCAATTATTTATTGACTTACTAAAATACATCATATATTAAAAACATTTGAAAAGGATTTAACATTGAGACTTCAACTATAAGATGAAAGAACTACACCACTTCTCCTACACCAGGATCAGACACTAGATGACAAAGTATTTATTCAACAGTTTTGTGTGTTTGTGGCTTTGGCATTATCTGTGGAAGAGAGAGGTTTTTCAGCTGATGATGTGATCTGGACCACTCTGACTTCCTCATTTCATTTATGAATGTGAGGGTAAAAAAAAAAACACACTTGTCATTTACAAAGAACAGTTATGACCCAGGACTAGTAAAATGTGTAGTTTTTTTTTTAAAGGTTAATATTTTGCTTAAAATGTAACTCAAACTTATTAAATTGGCTACAGTTTCTGTGCTATGTGGAATGGTATTTTTTTCCGCAGAACCACAAGAATCTCTTTCTATTTTTTAAATAGTAGCTCTCTATAGAATTTATTCAAGAGATACTCTTACTTTGCCAGCAGCATGGAAGTTCAAGTACTTTGAACCTTGTATCTTCAGTTTTACAAATGCCTTGTTGAACTATGTAATATAAGAAATTTTCAAAGCATATATACCCATATAGGTATATACCTGATATTATTAAAAATGTGGTCAGATATCATTACCATTACAACTTTACCAAAAAATAAAAAAATAAAATGATGTACTTGTTTCTCAAATTCAACTGCAAGAACCACATACAGTGTCAAATTCCCTTGGAACTGACAGCAACCATCAAAAGTGGCTGAACAACCATGTGCCAGAACCATGGCTCATTGGGGAGGGAAGGAGGGTTATAGTCCCCGGACTCAAAGGGTAACACTTGAACAACAAATCAGAATATGTGGTGGTGTTTTTCTAAGCATGAAGCTTTGCATTACACATACTTCACGGTGTAAATGCTGACTGCTGAAAAGCAGAGTCTTTTCTCCTTCCTCTAAGCTCACTCACAGCTAGACCCAGACATTGTATCTGACCTTCAAAGCAAGCCAGAAAGCATTAGATCCCTCTCTCAGCAGCCTTTTCCCCATCAGCCTGGCTGGTTTAACTGATTTATCCTAAATCCACAGATCTAACTAGAGCACCAGATCTAACACAAGGGAAGCTATAGGACTACTTCGCAAAGGGCAATAGGATCACTGTTTACTCCATGTCCTGTAGTTACATGCAATTAAATATAACCTCAGACTGTTCCCCAGGTCATCCCTAAACAATCATTAAACGCTTTATAATGAGTGCCACAAACCATACATGCTTTCTGTACAGACACCAGTCTTTCTCCAGACAGTTAAAAACACTGCAGAAATTAAAATTCACCCCAAACTGGATGGAAAAAATACAATAAAAAGTTAACACAAAAATACTATGAATAGTGTGTTAATTTACCATCTCATTTATTCCTATGCACCACACACATTTGCACAAGTACGCAGTACCACAGAATTTGGTACTTACTAGTTTGTTGCGCTATACCCAGAACTTTGCACAAAGCCAATGCTACTGGGGGATTTTTATTATTATTCAGGTACCAGCAAATAACAGAGAGACAAGTGAACTGCCGGATCCTTGCCTAAATGCATACATACCAAACTCCTCAATAAAGTATACAATAGTGTATTTGTTGAGTAAATTTATGTGCCAGATCAAGCACTTTGGGGCATGAAGCATGTGTTTTTCTCTCAAACATAAGGCATCTTCACAATTCTTCAGGTTTATTTATTTTTTTTTTAACTTCCCCTGCAAAAAGAGCTCCTCACAAATCCAGAACAGACTGAAGGACAGGAGACTCCTACTACAACTTTGCAGACTGCTTTCTATGCCTTCCGGGCAGAAGCTGACCACCAACACCTGGCATGTCCAGACACTTCTCATTAATTCATTTGCACTCTTTCCTTTTTACCAGGTCACTAGGAATAACATTGACAACAAAAATATCCTGCACATTTTGCAAATCAACTTTAGGTAAGAACACCACCACAGTCCCATAAGAAGTTATGGCAGAGGCCATGCTAAGAAACCAGAGCAAGCCAAGGCTCCTAGAAGCTGTCCCCAGGATTACATTTCCCCACTAAGCAGCTGTCTTCAATCATGAAGACTGCACTTTTTTCAGCATTATTAATCTTATGAAAAACGGTCATTTTCCCAGTGGTTTGACATCCTCCACGTGGCTGCTCAGCAACATCTTATATAAATGGTTATTTAAATCCTTTTACACAATAAATGCCATATGGGAAGGTTGGAGAAACAGGTGATGAGCTAAACTAGTGCTACACTGACTTCAGTGCTCTGATGAAAATGGGACCGAACATGTGCTATCAGCTCATCACTCCTGCTGACTACACTACTCATGTAGGGGTCTGGCTGATGCTTGCACTACTGTGGTGGAGGATGGATGAATCACAATGCAGTGTCACTGTTAAATATGTGTAGCCAGGTATACCCAGGTAAGGGGCCTGCCAACTTCTAGAATTGGCAAAAATTTTCAACCAAGTGTACGTTTCTTGAGATACTGCAGCAAGAAAAGAGAGTTACGTTTTCTGAGATGTAAAGACTGTCATTGAAAGGAGAGAAATGCCTCCCCAAGGACAGCACTTACTTCATTAGCATGGCCTCAAAACCTGCAGTCTCAGCGAACGCACTGTTTACTTTGAGGCTGCTTGCTTGGTAGCTATTATTTCTAGAAGGTACCATATTTCAGAAATTCCAGGAGTCCAAATGTAATTTACATATTATACAAATACAAGAAGGAAAATATTTTTGATTCAAATACAACTCGATGATTTTTTGTTTTCTAAACAATTCAAGAAAGACTCCAGGGACTGAAGCTTCCTAAAAGATTGTACCAGATAAAATTGGAAGAGTTATTCCTACAGCAGACAGGCAGAACACAAGAAGGCAGAAGGTATAAGAAACATTTAAAATCAAGAAGAAAACACGAACAGTAAATTCCTTTCAAGTGTTATTACTCCATGAGGCTGTCAAGGAGGACAAACTCATTTACTTTTCATCATGGGTAAATAATGAAGATGTAAAATTTCCAGAGAGAAAAAAAAAGAGAGTATATCATTATATATAAGGAGTGAAATTGGGCATAAAAAATACTGAGCTTTTACTTGATGCAATCAGCTCATATTGGTGGTCTGCCACACCTCCTGATCTCCCAGAAAGCTTCTTTTAGAAAATCAGGACATCACTTGTTATTATTATTTTTTCACTGTCCTTGTGAAGTGCACAGAAATCTAAGAAAATGACAAAGAAGCCATAAATCAATTAAAGGTGTCTGCATGGTCCATTATCTTCTTGAAAAGTTTCACATATTGTTCTGTTTATTAGCAAAAATTGCAGCTCTCCCTTCATCCAAGATGAAACTAAATTCTCACCTAACAGCTCAGTCAAAACCTTGGAGTCAAATATAGGCTTTCTTCCCAGCCTTTACGGTGACTTCTCCTCTCCTCCAGCCCACTGAGAGGCTTTAAGACAGAGTAAATGGCTCACCTCAAGTCTCCTACAACATTTTATCCAAAATAATGTAACACTGATGTAATGAGGAAGTTCATGAGACAGTGCTTAGGACATCTTTTTCAGCAGTGGTTCAAGCAAGCATTGTACATTGACATGTTTTTGCTTTCCTATCACATGACTAAGAAGCTGGGCTATCTCCCAGCTTTGTATGGCTGTTTTTTTTTAAAGGATAAGAATGCAAAACTTATATAAGTCAAGATACCTTGAGTTTGCAAGATACTGACATTGTCTAAACTAACAGAACTAGAACTGCAATCAAGATAACAGATGGAGATGTTCTCCCCCCTGCACAGTCTGTCACACTGGGTGGACTTACAAAGCAACCAGAAAGCAACAAATCAAAGGCCACAGTGCTCCACAAGATGTTGAGACAGTCCCAGCCTCTTCTTCAGATGGTTGCTAGCATGAACTGAGGCTTCCCAAAGTCCTGATTTACTCAGTCAGAAGATCTGGAGCAACATCTACTCCAAAGCCCGGATCAGAGCCTTCTGACTTATTCCCCTTAGGGGTGACTCAGGTCACTTCCACAACAGTTGAAATGCATCAACTTAAAACCCAGCTTAAATCATGGGACAAAAATACCTCATATTTTGTCTAATGAAATGACTGGTATCCGATTTTCAGGACTCTCAAGAGTAGCTTGTAAAATGGCATTAAGAATCCAAAATAGCAAGTCCTAGAAAATAATTTTAAGAACAATTGAAATGAAAATATATATTAGCAAGCCAAAAAAAAAAAAAAAAAAAGCAAGCAAACAAACAAACAAACAAAAACAAACAAACAAAAAACAAACAAAAAGACATAAAGCTCTTTTTTTCCCTCTTATTCCTCGTGGATACCAGCAGGTCTCACCAGTTACATTGAGTAACTGGTACACTGAGTAACTGCCAGAACATGCCACATGTAGGGGACAAAATCCCTGCCCTACTGCCAGACTCAGATAATGGCACAGGGACATCACAAAGGGTTTTGAGGAATCAAAGTAAATGAATAAAATTTAGCTTGATGGCCAACGTGTACCTATTATTGCTGATGCCAAGACCATTCTTATCACAACAGGGTGATGCCCATTTACAGGGAGATCTTTCAAGCATGAGCACTCCACCCCTGCTCAGGGGGGTTGAAGCAGCTTGATTTATCGCAGCTGACCAAGGAGCAGCCGGGCTCCTTCCAGCCTCATTGCACACCTTTGTCCTCTGCTTGGTTTGACAGAGACTGGACAGAGTCACAGACACCCACAGGCCCCACCCTGATAAGGATAAATCTGCCAGGGCCCCTCCATGGAGAATTGGCTAATTAACCCTTTCCTTCCCTGCCAGCAGCCACGTTCATGCACTCCGTCACCAACACTCAGGTCAGATTTAAAAGGTTGCTGAACACTCAGCTCCCAGCGACCTCAAAGGAATCTGCAAATACTTATTGTTTCTGACAGGCCATGCATTTAGATTGACAAATACAACCCTGCCAGATGAAAAAGGAGTTTCTATGCTCATTTTGGTTCAAAAGAATGAAAAGCATTCAGCATTTCTTGGTGCCAAGTTTAAGCACTTTAATTTTAAATTTTGTCTGAAATGCTCATTAAAGTGATCTATGTCGCCTTATCTTTTCCACACAGACAGCTCCTTTGGTATCTGTCTTTAGATCTTTACCTCTTTAACAACTGTTTGTATTCAAACTAATTTGGTATTCAGTATCTCCTCTCCATCAGGTTGCTTATTGAGTCTAGTTTTGTTCTATGAGACAATTTTTCAAATACAAACATTGCCTTTACATAATCTGCTGTTGAAGAAAAGGCTAAAGACAACCATGAAAAAAAAAAAGCTTAAAGTGAGTAATTATTTTGCTTCATAGGACAACCTGAAACAGAGAAAATAAATTCTGTCTTCTCAGAAAGCACCTTTCTGTTGCAATGTCATAGAAACACCACAGAATCATAGAAGGGCTTGGGTTGGAAGAGGCCTTAAAGATAATCTAGTTCCAACCCTTCTGCCATGGACAGGGATGCCACCTACTAGATGGGTTGCCCAGGGCCCCTGTCATGGATAGGTGATTTTTTGACCTATTTATTTATTTATTTTTTATTAATCTCAAATAATTTGCTCATATCAGGTGGCCTGCAGATAGATAATGCTTAGCTAAAGTAATTGCCAAAACAAGAATGGCTTTCCCAGTGTGGATTCTCCAGTAAGTACGTGCACAATGGGATAAAGTCAGCTCTAAACTAATACTTAAAAAGTTAAACAAAACAATTAATTCAAAACACAAAGCCTGAGTTTAAGAGTCTGTGAGTAGCACTGCAGTACCCACCCCACTTCACTGACACTGCCTGAACCCTGTGCTATGTTCTGCAGTCATCTGCAGTCACAGCATGGTGTCCCAAAGTCATCTCAGAGGTACAGGAAAATAAGAAGTTACGCAGTAATATCCTTCTCTCTATCAGAACATTAATGGAGTGTGAACTATATCAAATGAGCACAAGGAAGAACATTTGCTGCAAATTTTACTCAACAGCAGTTCAAGCTATCATACATCAGGAAATGAAAATAAGAGGTGAAGAGTACATATTTTATTATTTCAACAACCTGCAGTCCTAATGGAATAAAAACCTTTCCTCATAAAAAGACATTAGTCTGTGCTGACCATACACTTTTTCTCTCCCCAGGACTGAACTGATACACAGCTGAGTCTACTTCAGTACCTACAGAATGAATTGACAGTTGAAAACAACTAATATTCTTCTACTACATTTCACAGACTTGTTTTACAGCTTCTATTTTATGACACACAGGTTAAAACCAAGTTCCTACAGTACATGAGAACTTTTTGTTCTACGACCTTGATCACTGTAGAAGTTATCAGACCTTTTTTTCTTTTTCTTTTTTTTTTTTTTATGTCAAACTTTCTCAACATCTGCAGTTACAATATATGGCCATCCTATTTTACAGGAACGCAGACTGAAGTTATTGAGCTGCTTATCATATCAGCTTTAAGGCAGCAAAATACATACTTTTAAGAAAGAAAAATAAAGGTAGTAATAAGGACCGGGTGTTCAGATTTATCAATTCACAACACAACATGTGTTACATGTATGGGCTTTGGGCTAAGATCATGGGACGTTCATTTACAATATCTTAAGTTCATTGTTCAAAAGGCTGTTGGAAATATTTCAGGATTACATACAGTTGCTGAAACTTTTAAGTAAAGTAAAACTCCTACAGCTGTATAAATATTATTGAAGCGTATATATTACTCATACACATTTTATTTTTTCTCATTTGGACTCTCAGGCCAACAAAGGACTCAGAGTTTTTACAACCCTACAGTCAGGCTTCATGAAGGAAGGAGAATTCAAGTTTAAGGATGCCTCTATCTACCTGAGCCATGCAAATGCATCTTGCTTTTCTGAGCTTCATGACAAATACAAAGAAGTTTGTCCACAGACATATCCTGTGAAGCTTAGACAAGGGGAAATGCTCTTGTGGAGCCCCACTATTCACACCAAAGTCCCATCAGTGAGACATTCCTTGGCAAGCCCAGGTCTTCCTCACCACCTGCAGCAGCTGCTGTTAGCTCTGCAAAGCATGGAATGCCCATACCCATGTGCACAGCCGGTCCCTGATGCCCTCTCACTTGTCAGGACTCATCCAGACATGGTGCAACAGGGTTAATGAACTCCCCCCCTCTTCCCAAAGCCAGCAGTAGCTTGTAGACCATGTCTATGAGGATGACATCAAAAATCTAAAATATTTTGAATCTACTTTTGGAAGCAGCTGATCACAGAACTGACAAAACAAAAAGCGGTGCTTGATTCAGTCACAAGCAGTTCACAGAGTCTGGTATGAGACATGACTACTGGGGTATCACTGTGCTACTGACTACAAAGTACCCAAATCTTCAACCTCACTGGAGAGAAAAGCACACCTCAGTGGGGTTTTACCTTTTAAAATGAATTACATAAAAACAGGGAAGTTAGCTAAATAAAAGCCTAAGAGGGTAATTAAAAGACTAAAATAATTGCATATGCCAGGAAAGCCATGAAGATACAATACAAGAATGCTGCAGTAAAAGCATAAAATGAGAGTAAAAAAACCCAAACCCAAACAACAGAAGGAACAGATTATGAAAGTCTCAGCAGTCCAATATAGGGAGCAAGTACAGCAAAATCATTATATTTAATGGACATTTTAAAAACACACAATGTATTATGAAACAGAAATGTGGAAACAATAGAAAGCCTCAATATACAATGAAAAGATGCCAAGTATTAAAAGCCAGTGCATCAAAAATAAATAAATAAATAAAAATCCTGAGCTATTTAGATTAGTAAAAATCATGGACAAAAAAAAATTGCAGTCTGTTCCATAAGCAATAGAACAATATTAAGATATAAAGAACGTGAACTGGAAAAGATGCATTGAGAGAAGGAGCAAACATTGAAAGCAAACACTGAGTAACCTCTCCTAATCAGGCTTTAAGTAAGAGCTCTAGTATTTGGTGAAATGTTTGAAATATGCAGTGACCTACTTATGATGTTCACAATGAATTAAAAAAAAAGAAAAGTCTAGGAGCTGTTCATTAAAGCCAGTGACCCCCCCCCTTCATTTGGTGTTGTGACAACTTTGAAAGTACTGCTTTCCCCTTAAATACTGTCTCAATGCATCACTATTAATGCTTTAGGTTCCAAATTAATCTTAAATATCTTACTCCTGCCAAAAATGTATTTTTCTTCAAGCCACAAAGTGCTGCTCTGATAAAAGCTAACAGCAGCATGAGGGAATGCGTTGGTCTGCCCTGGCACCATCCCCCAGGGACAGAAGCAAACAGGAGCAGCCGTGGGTGCTGGGGAGGTGTCAGGGGATAGGCACTCCAAACTGAATTCAGTCCACATTCCTCCAAAGGTTAGGCCATCCTCAATTATGTTATCAGCTAGGCAAGGAGCCAACCGCCTACATCAAGGCACAGGATCACACTGTCCTTCTGGACCTGTCACCGTGACACTGCTTCGTCCTGACAAACAGGGTATGGATGAGTCGAGAGACCTGCTGCTCCACCCCACCCCAACCCAGTGCAGTCATTGCATCCTATGTGGAGAACTCACAAAAGAAGCAAAGCCAATTTTGAACTCTGCTGATTTTGGATTTTGTTTTCAGGTCAAGCCTGAGTCTTTAAACATGTTTTTAACCTCTACTTGCAGGTTTATACTTGAAGGTTTATAACAGCAGAAATGAAAAGAACAGGCACCAAATGCATATTACCTCAACTCCTGGTGGAAACAAACACAGCACCTCTCCAGTGACGTTAGTGAGATAGCAAATTGCTTAGGAAGTTTAGAGGACAACCTGAGAAACAAATAGCCTGATGTCCTGCAGCAGGGAAACCCACTGCAGATTCTGGAAATAAATATGTAATACAGGGAAATAATTATGCCTCACCATTGTCTGCAGCCAAAAATTAAGACTCATACCTTAAAAACCCAGATACTGAAACTATTACCAGATTACTTGTATGGTCCTACAAAAAATAATGCTTTAAAGCTGATGAAGATCATTACAGCTCTACCAAGCACACAAACCACTGACTTTCCTGGGTATGTGATGAAGCAGCAATGGATTGAAATGCTCAAAAGTTACCTAGTCTGTGTTTTTTCTGGGAAAACATGACCACAGGGATTCATCTCCGTGGCTGGCTCAGAAGGGGATGGGAGCTGCTCTGCCAGGTGGGTTCCTACAGCTGCACAGACTGCTGCCCTGCAGAGGATGCACAACCCAAACACAGGAGCTCGTCCCCCAAAATACCAGCACAGTGCAGGAGGGGCTGGTAGAAACCTGTTATACTACTAGCTTGTTATTAGGGTAAGAATTCAACATTTTGACAAACACTACACTGCAAAAAAAAAAAAAAAAATGTGGCCTGGGTAATTTGAGGAACACCCCTCTTGACTGACTGCATATTTGTCTGAAATGCTGACAACTGCCCACAGGACAATGCCTGAAGCACTTAAGAGCAGAGCAGAAGCAGGTTCTGGCAGTCAAAACATCTCATCAAAAATGAGCACAAACCACAGTTTATCCTCTCCAAACATATTTTAAAAGAAGCTTTTAAATCATGGACTTCCTTTACCGCAGCCCCCCTAAAATGTGAGGTATGCGTTTCTCTTGCATGTATGCACAGAGACCACACAATGCCCAGGTATTACCTTACACAGCAGCACCAACACCAGCAATGCAATGGCTAATACTCTCCTGTTTGATTTTGCCTTACACTGAAGAATTTTTGGCATTGGACTGAGGACAGCAGAATCATAAATACGTGCTGAAAGTTTTCAGATTGTGGTGGAACCGTCACTCACTGCTTATCTACATGGGGAGCATTGAGTTCCCCAGGTTAATGCCACCAGGCACCAGCTCCAGCACAATGCAGACACACGCAGCATGTTTTGGCTTATGTGCAGTGCTAGAAAAAGTGGGAGACAGGCACGGGAGGGAAGAAGGGAACTTCCCAAGTCAACAGCCTGCATTTCCCAAGGGGCAGGGATGCCACCCCCATTGTCTGACTGGCTCTCGTGGCCTTTTTGGAGCCACACTGGGCCTCGCACTGAAGAGGCGTTTGGAAGAGCTCCACATGTCTGCAGAGGGGGACGGGAGGCTGCCAGCCCAGTGGAGCTCCCAGCAGGGATGCTTCGGTGAGACTGCCCCATCAAGTCAAGGACACTTTCACTGTAACGTCATTAAAATCCTTGGGCTGTGGTACAGGCTTCTCCTGTATATGGGCACAGAATGCAGTA
Source organism: Aythya ferina (assembly GCF_964211825.1). Classification (NCBI taxonomy): domain Eukaryota; kingdom Metazoa; phylum Chordata; class Aves; order Anseriformes; family Anatidae; genus Aythya; species Aythya ferina. The sequence continues at coordinate 18,877,191 of NC_140297.1, forward strand.
AAGAGGAACATTAATTAGTTATTTTAAACGTGAGTGAGTGTTCTGCCAGACACTGCAGGCTTTAAAGCTTACCTACAACAACCCTGTGACTCAGAAGAGCAAGTTTTATGCAGCCATTTCCTCTAAAATACCTGAAATCAGCTTCAGGAACTACTCTGGGGTTAATAGCAATGCGTGTTTTCATACTGCAGTGAAGTTCCAGTCAAGACTGGGATGACACTATATTGGGCATGCTTTGAATGCTGAAGATCAACTGTTTGCCCCAGAGTGTTATCCTCTGCATCAAAATGTAAATTACAGGGAAAGGAACAGGAGCAAGGGGTTGCCAAAGCCTTACAGAGGGTCAGCAGCAGTACCAAAAGCAGATCTAGTATCTCCTGTCCAAAGCTTGATACATCAAAAACAATGACTATGTAAATACGTGAATATTATGAGTACCTTATAACTGCAAATATTTTTGCACATACTTAAAGAGTTTTCACTTAATATGCCTTTCATCGGTTGAATAGGTAAGATGTCACACTGGGCATAAAAATAATAACATTATTTATGTGTAATGTTTTCCAGCCTCTATAAAAATACTCTTCCCTGACTCTACCTAATGTTCCTACAATTTTTCCCCATTCCAAAATCAAGGTAGCAAAACAAGTATAAATTTGTGTAATGAAAAGCCTGATGTTGTGAGACACCAAGCTTTCTAGCATCAGATAAAACCCACCGGTGTAAGTTGATCATGGAAATCAAAGTACCAGAGAAAAATGAAACCTTTTTTTGCTGGCAGCCAAATACTTACTGTCTTTAATTTTAAGCAAGCCTTAACTGAGTAGACTTAAGCAAAGTATCAATAAAATAAAGCAGCTACCTTATAATTCAGGTACTTCATTTGATAGCAAATCTCCAGTCCCTTTTTCAGATATAAAGATATAATTTGCATTTTAGCAAATGGTTTTGAGCTTCAAAACAAAGCAGAGAAAAACATTTATACAGAAATATTGTGATATGTTTCACTGAATCAAAAACGGTCTGTTTTCAGGTACACAAGCAATGCAGCTTATTCTGGCTGCCATGTCTTGCCTCACATTGCATAGATGAAATTTTTGAATTTACTGAGTACAAAAGAGCAAGGTAGAATCCCTGGAAAAAAGAAGGTGACCGGGAATAAACTGCTGCTGCCAGGATAAATAATCCAACCCCCTGTGTAAACTCAGGCACTCTGAATTACAGGGTTCCCCCTCTGAAAAAGGAGAGCAGAGCCATTTCTCACGTACCTATCAAAGCAAGCAGAGCTTTGGCTTGTTTTATAATTAGCAACTCTTTGAAGCCTTTCTGAGGTCTGGAATGTGAAAAATAAGCCTCGTGGCCTAACCACTGCAACAGAAGTTGCCAAAACCATACAAGTACATATACCTTGTGCTATTTATCACATTTGCTGCCATGCACATATAAATTTATAAAATACACTTCATATACACACACAGACCGTGTCAAAAGCAACTCCATCTTCAATGAGCTTATTCCCAACCACATGTCAAACAGAGTTACCCAAGTAACGTAATGTTTAAATAACAAAAATACATGTCTTTGGCATTAGGAGGGGTACTTTAAAGCAACTGTTTTGTCTTGGTCACTGCTGTACATTAAATCAGCAAACATTTTTATATTTTACAGGAATATTCTGTAATGCCAATTTAAATATTTTTCTTGTTAACCTGGATGAAAAATATAAAGCACTGAAAAAGGCCAAGTGACATACAATAACTGCTGAGATTTTAAATCAGGCAAGAAATATAAGTAAGTAAAGATGGCGTAATTGTTAGGTCACAGCTGCAAATACTTCACAAAGATTAACAGTTCAAAATAAAATAACATTCTGTGGAAACTCATTTTATGGAGTCTGTAGTGACCCACAAAAACTTGTACTTTTAACATTTTGCAATGAGTGTCAAATACTGCTTTCCAGTGAAAACTTCACAGTTCTCAGCAGAACCTATATTACATTCTAATATTTCTGTCAGAGCACTTATTAACCATGATAACACTCATAATGAACAGAAGCCTACTCTTTTTAGGTTTCAGTATTCCACTGCATTTAGAAAAGTTTGGATTTCTCCAGTGATTGTTTGTCTAGGTTTATTTGTTTTTTCTTTCCCAAACACAAATGCCTAGCTTCCTTAAATGTTAAATCCAATACTCATCTTTGTTTATTATGAATGACATCCCAGACATTTGTTTGCCTGCTTGCTGTTTTTTTTTTGTTGTTGTTTTTGTTTTTGAAGTGGACACTTTACAGACAAGTAAACACAGTATACTGATTCAGCAAGTTCTCCAGTCATTTTCACTTTTTTCATTTTCTTTCTTTTTTTTTTTTTTTTGTACTTTTCTATTTTTTCAAATGTGCTGAATTCGATATCGCAATTGCAAGTGGCCCACCAAATTTCACAAATAACAATGAACAGCTTACATATTCTAGTGATACTTCTCATATATTCTAGTGATACTTTTTTTTGATAGGAAAACAAAGAAAGTGATTAATTTATACTAAGCTTTCAAGAAAGAACAAGACGTATTGGATATATTGCAACACCTAGACTCTGCCTCAGCATAAGAGAAACAGTCAGAAATGACAGGGACACCTCCCACCAGACCAGGTTGCTCCCAGCCACATCCAGCCTGGCCTTGAACACCTCCAGGGATGGGGCATCCACAGCTTCTCTGGGCAACCTGCTCTCAATTCATTCTCCACCCAGCCCGTATTTGTGCTTGGGATTTCCATGGCCCAGGTGCAGGACCTTGCATTTGGCCTCATTGAACTCCATGAGGTTTGCCCAGGCCAACTTCTCAAGCCTGTCCAGGTCCCTTTGGATGGCATCTCTTCCCTCCACATGTTGACTGCACCACACAGCTTGGTGTCATCAGCAAACCTGCTGAGGGTGCACTCAATCCCACTGTGTCACCAATAAATATGTTAAATAGTGCTGGTCCCAATGCTGACCTCCTGAGGAAAACCAGTCATCACTGGTCTCCACCTGGACTTTGATTCATTACATTTCAAGGGTTTGCTACCTTCAGCTCTCCAGAAAACTTCATATTTTCATTTGAATTACCCACGTCTTCTTAATACTATTCACTTTTGTATATACTTGGTCCTTTCATCAAGGAAAGGCATATCACCAACTGAACATTGTGTGGACTCTTCCAATGTACTGCTGTTCTGCTCTGCAACATGCTGGGCCTCATGATCAAGGAATGCTCCATTCTACACTACGGTGTTTGTCCAGCATCACCCATGTATTGGGACTGCAATAATTAGTGACATACTAGTGTAAAAAACATAGTATTCAATTTATTTTTCAATGGAAAAAGATGAGGTAGGAATCTCACAATCCTTGTCGGTGCATCTTTATAGAATATACACAATAATATATTGCCATCTCACTGATTTCCAGATCATTTATTCTGCAAATATGAACAAGTGCAGTTTCTAGAGACAAAGGTTAAAAGTATTGACAAATATTAAAATTGCAACAACACAATAACATTCTTTAAATATTAACATCACCACTAAAATTTCTATAGCAATATACAGCTGTATGGCATTTATGTGTTTGTATGTATCTTCCCCAGGCTAACATGGAAGTGCAATGTTAACAGCAATTGTATTAAATTTCTTTAACATTCATAAAATGAAGCCAAACCAAATTGAAGCTAAAAAGTAAATAATACTTCTACCTGCATTTCCATTATTAGTTCGTAAGATTTGCAAGAAAGAAATTGACCCTTTTTCACATTCCTTGCATAGAGGCAACTACAGCACCAGTATTTAAATACAGTGTCAGAAAGAAGAGAAGGATTGAACCAGTCAGCAGTACCAACACTAGCCTTCATCTCCCAATTTAAAACTCCAATAAGTAATTAAAATTCACCTATATGTATATGACAATAATCTGCACTGGAAGGAACCAGATGGTTCCTATTTCCCTAAGAAATAATATATTCACCAAACTAAAGACTCAAAGAATTTGCTTGCTTCTAATAAATTTCCTCTCCAATGGCTGTGAAGAACTGGCTCATTTATGGGTTCATGCAAAAGAATTCAACAGAGGAAGCTACTAGACATTGCCCCTAAGCATAAAGTAGTGTATTTCTTAAGCAGTTCCCACCTTTGCTACATTAATTCAGATGGGAACAGTTGCTTTGCTGTCTAGTGAATCACTGACACATTTCTCAGAAAAAACAGGATATGGTTGTGTGTATTCTGCAACTCAGTGTCCAAGTGGTGGGAAGCTCTTTAAACCAGTAAGCTAATATGCATGTTCCTGAACAGCAATGGTATACTCCTAGATGAATACATTGTGATCTAGAAATAAATAAATAAAAAAATCCTCTTGCAGTATTTTTTTTTTCTTTTCGTATTGCCTGTTTTGAGAATTTCTCCATGGTAACTTGCTCTCCTCTCGGTCAATATGACACATCATGTTTTGATTCAGCAGATGTTTCCTCTTACTCTTTTCAAGAAGATTCATTATTTATTCTACATTAATGTGTACTGCATTGCATCTGCCATCTGCTAATCTAGGCAGACAAAATACCAAAATCCTTTTACACTTATCTGCAACATTCCTCAGAACTTGCTGCTTCTCCTAGCTGAGCTCATCTGCCTTTCACAGAGAAGTCCTGGAAGCACTGCCCAGGCTGGGGCAGCCCTGCCCATGCCAGCAATTGAGCTTGCTCACGGCAGCCCCAAGGACGACTCAGCATTACCAAGGGCTCCAAACCTGCCCACTAAGGACAACATCGCTTTCATGCTTACCTTCATTATTTCTCAGACAAAATAAAAGAAATAAGCACAGCTGTGTGAAACACTCATATGTCAGAACCACCGATACAACAGCAATATGAATAGCATTAATGTCTAGATAGATAGCACACGTGAACATCTTCAGCTTATTTTAAAAGCCTCTCACGTTGCAGCTTGTCTGGATTCTAAGTTTCAGGAACCTGAAGTAAGAAATAGCCAAAACAAAAGAATGGGTTTGCACTCTGATAATTATTTAATGTAAAATACAGAAGTAATCCTGGCAGCAGAGAATGGCACAGACTCATCTGCTGATTTTTGAATACCCTAATCACTTAAGTCCTAAATAACTTAATAAAGAAGATGTGAGTTGAAACTCACAGGAAAAGGAGAGCTGTTCACCAACATCTCACTTCCAGTGTAAACACTTTAACCCCTGTGTTCCATAAGTGATATTTAAGACAAACCACCCTCCTCTGCATTCCCTCTGCTAGACCGCAAATTAAACCTGTAAATGCCAGAGGATCGTCTCACCATCAGCTTACCTCACTTCTGACTTCCCCAGCATTCTTCCTTCTATTTCAATGGCTGCATCTCTCCTCTGCACCCAAAACATCAGGACACCAAATTTCCATGGCTCCTGTTGTGATGACTCATCTTTCTAGACTTTCACAGAGGTGTGGGGAGCCATAATCCCTTTACAACCCCTCCATGCATGGTCATTGCGAGCATCAGCTTGCAAGAAAACCCCGTAGCAGTGCCTGCTGCCTGATGGAAGGCTTCCAGAAATCTTGCACTCACCTTCTGCCTCATTAAATTTAATGAACCTCCCCTGCAGCTCTTGAACTCATAAGGTCTAACTCTCAACCCAGAAGACCCTCCAGGGCTGAGCAGCAGCCTCTCATTAGGAAGGGCAGCCCTGTAAATATCAGCTGTTTCTTTCCAGACCTCTGGAGGGTCTCTGGTCTTTGTGTGACACTGAACATCAGCATGCCCTGTGGCTTTCTGAAGTCAAATATAGCAAGTATGAGGTTAACACCTCCTGCTACTACACTCAGGCTCTTCTATGGGGGATATGGCACTATGGAGCAGTCAGCGTGCTCATCTCATCCGATGAAGAGTAATGTGCTCTGTGGTGAAAGACAGCAGCTTTCCTGTCATCCTGGTTGTGTCGCCAGGAACACCAACAGGAGTTAAAACATGTTCTCCAGGCAAACCTGGGCACTATCATTCCTTATAGCTTCTCAGAAACAAAACTACGTGTTTGGCTTGGTACCACAACCGCATGCCACTTGATAATGGGGTGAAGAAATTCCAGAGAACTGTGCAACCCCAAGCACAGTTCAACAATCCTCACTAATCCTTGCCAAATATTATGTCTGGGGCTGCTGCATATTGGTGAGTAGAAAGAAAACCTGTGCATTACTTCAGAGAATAAAGAACAGGCAAATTCCAAATTTTACTTTGCTACTGGGCAGACTATGTAGATGACTAAGCAGAACCCCCATTCACAACACAAAGAACAGGTAAAAGAACTGGCACCAAGTAAATCTTAGTATAGGAGGGGGAATATTGATATTAAAGACCAGAACTGACATAACTGTTGAAATATATCTATTCATGGGAGACATAAGGTTTATCTTCTAAGCAATCAGGCATAAAAATCTGAACAAAGACATGTAACAGAAAGAAATGACAATCTGCAGCACTGTCTATCATTAAATATAGCACTTTGTCTCTTTCCAAACAGAACCTGGGGAAAAGTCTCCTTCTATCCATCAAGTTTCCAGAATAATCTATTAGCCAATGAAATGAAGACAAGAACCTGTATTTCTTTTTTTTTTTTCCTATTCACTGAATGCTTCACTTTAATTGAAGACATCCTGGATAAAATATCAGTTTGAAGTTCGTCATTCAAATTAAACTACATTTTAGCTATATGTCACAAAGAATGAATGATTAAATTAGTACTTAATTTCCAGATATGCTATAAACCTTTTCACATTAGCAGAAAATGAGCATACTGTAGAAAAGTTGCTTTTCACTAAGTAATATTGTATGCAGTTTTATAAAAATGGAGTCTCTGGAGAACTTAAGCTTTATCTCCCTATTTCTCTACTAAATGAAATTTTAAAATGCAATTTTACCAATGTATCTGAATTTGTTTCTGCAATTTTCCACCGTTCAGGTAAAAGTAATTGTCAAAAAACCAAAGCTGCAATAGGTTTGTCTCAAGAGAGATGCCACCCCATCGTCCCCAGCTTTTTGACTACACACCCCTGTGGTGTCCTCCTCAGACAGTTAGTGGCTGGGTTCAAAGCAAGGAGAAAAAAGGATTGGATAGGATTACTTCTCTCAGCATCCAAGTGTGTTGCTTAGAGCTGTCTAGTCCAAAACAGCACAACTGTTTCTTTATCAAAGATACATTGCCCATTTGAACATACCTAGCCACCCAAGTTTTACCTCATCAGACGTCTTCCTGGCATATACTCTTTGAACCTCTTATTCCTAGCCTCAACAAAAGCAACCTCCCCAAGAACACTTGCATGTACAAACATACATGATTTATGTCAGAGGTGCAATACCTGAGTAGAAAAGGAAACATTTATGGACTACCGATAAGCTCCATGTAAAAAAATAAAAAAATAAAAATTAAAAAAAGCAAATATTTCAGAACAGAAAACAATCAGCAAAACCTATTCCAAGAATTAGATTTTATTTATTTTTTATTTTTTTTAAATATGCAGTTCAAGTTCAGTTTATATAAGTTAAGAGATATATGTCTTAGCATTACAGATAATTTTGAGGGAAGCTTCTTAGAAGCTGGAAGTGCTTGTTGACCTAGAAAGTACAGAGAAAATTACTTGCAGATCATCTGCAACCTGTACTACATCTGTAGAGCACAGGCTTCACAGAGGCTGTTTATTCCATTATCCACAATGCAGAAAGACAAACGATGTTCTTCAGAGGTCCCGGAGGACATGAAATATCTGATTGAAATGGTAAAATGTTTTCAAAATAAACAGTGAATCGACAGAAACATTCAGGAAAAAGAGTAGTGGCTTTAGGGGGCAAAACAGGTGAGCAGCAGTAAGCAGGTCTACACAAGCAATGGAGGGAGATGCAAGCACAAGTTACGGCACAGAAGTCTGCAGGGAGACACACTTAACCTGACATTACACAGATGGTGGAAGCCATGGATGACAGGACTGTCATGCCAGTTACAGTGCACACATTGAGGAAATCTTTTGTTAGGTGAGTTGAGAATATAACCTCCCATGGGAGGTGGGCAGATGACAGTACTGCAGCACCACCAGTAACTCTGGAACAGTAACAGCTGAACAATGTTCAGCTGAAAACTACTTATCAGGTACAAAAAGTCAGTCCCTTCCTCCTGTAGAACAACAATGGCTCTTCTTTTCCTTTAGAACAAGTACAGACAAGTTAAAACTTTGCTAATGTAGTACCTGAACTCTTACAGTTCATTTGCTACGCTAAGAAATATAAACGAAAGTTCCCAAAGCAGACTTATTTCTGCTAAGCTGTTAGAACATTTTACATTTCTGCTTGGCCTCTTGCATGTAACCTGATGCATGGTAGCTTAGGCTAGTAGTTCATATTCCTTAAATTGTTATGATTTTTAGCTGTGCAACCTTAAAGTTCCATTACTGCAATTTCCTGCATTGAAATAGTCAATGCAGTCAGTCTACACAACTTTATATGTCTGCTTGTAAACATCATCATTTTTATCGTTCCTCAGGCAACCCATCCCTCCCAACCTTCAAGCATCAACATTTTACGAGTGCTATTTTTGATGGGATGCTTTGTTCCTTGTTTAGATTTATCATTATGTTAGCATTTTGCCTCCAGGCACCATGTTGGCCACATACCCATTTACTTACGGTCTACAGGAACTTGTAAAGCCTTGCCTGGCATGCAAGGGAATGTAGCAAACATTTCACATAAGTTCAAGGAAGAAAAAATGAACTCTCTCATTTCTTTTATTTCTTTATTCAGGTTCTACAACTCACCTCAAACAGTTTTGGGCTAAGACTAGAGTCGCAATAATTAATATCATAATAAATTTAAAGAGGTTGTATCATACTTACCACCATAGATTTTAATATACCATTATAATAGCATATGATAAAAATTTAATTTCTAATAGATGTTTCTTAGCACATTAGTCATTGCCAGTAATAACACCTAGACATCACAAACTTTCATTTACAAATGTACTTAGAGACTTTTCAGAAGATGAAGCTTAACAGAAAGTTAAATAAATGAAGGTGATCTTTCTCTTCATCATCTCATTTACTCATCTTTTGGAAATTTGCATTTCTCATCTGGAGTAGAAGAGACCACTTCACCCACTGAGATACACGTAAATGCAGCCTGCAGCCACAGCACATGATACTTATGGGCTGTTGGTTGTAAATAATTGGGGGGAAGAGGGTGGTAAGAGTGACACAGCAGAGGATAACTCAGCTGTAACACACCTGGGACTGGGAGAATGTTGGATAAAGGTATGTTATAACTTTGTCACCACATCTTTCAGGGGAGAATATCATCATGATGACATTTTCCTAGTGCCATAAAACAGCCCTGTAAATTGGTGTAAGTCACTAGGAAAAGCTGGGAATTGTGTGTGAGGTGGCAACAAGGACACAGTTGTCATTTCACAGACCGACATGAGTTTCATGCATTTTCTCATCTTTTTGCTGTCCATCAGCTCTCAGGACATTGCCACGACCTGCTAAGGAAAAGCATGGCAGTCCTGGAGATGTATCTCATGTTCATCACAAAAGTATTCTGTCACAAAAGACTCAACATCTTACACAAAACTATTAACAGCAGCTCTCATCCAACTAGATTATGTCCAGAAATTATTCCAGAATGTGTTCAAGTTTATATGCATGCTTACAATTTACATATATATGTCAGCTTACATGGTGTCTTTTCCACAACACACTTCACAGAGCAATAGTATCTATGTGCTGTCAGATAAATCATTGGATTTGAATGCAGTGACATAAAAAGAGGGTAAGAGAAGAGTATTTTTATAAGAAAAAATGTCTTTCAGAAAACATCACCATTCAAGTTTAAATCACATTTCTCAGAAGCAGCAGAGAGAGAGTCTAGAAGAGCTCACTCATGGGATTTAATGGGATGGAGTCGTCTATCATGGAAAACATGAAAAAGCCCAACAGACCTTTGAAAGCAACATAAAATAGTTTAGCCAGCTGAATCATGATACTAATGCAATCTAATAAACCTTTTCTGTACACACTTTATTCATGGCCTGCCCTTGCTCCACATTATTGCAACATCATCTTCCCAGCCCTCTTTGCCTCTCTTCTGGTATAGAAACATCTGGTTGAGAAAAATGCCACAGCTCATATTCCATCTCTAAGGTTACAGCATGGACATCTTCAAATACTTTGACTTGCCTCACTGTCCTATTAAGATGAGGCTGTTACTTCTCAGAGATGGAAACATGAGTGAGAAACCAGAGATGAGAGTGCCTGCCCCATCTCCCAGTCCCCTGAGCTGGCTGCCTCTGTGCTTTGACCTCAATGGCCAGCTCAGTGGTAAAACGCTCCCCTCTGATGAGAACACAGCTGGGACACGAGATGGTCCACTGCAGGCTTGGGACATGAAGAGCGATGTTGCAGGCATGGCAAGTGATTGCTGTTTTTTGAAGCAGAGATGCTAGAGACCGCCTCAAAATGAACCAGAGACACTGAGTGGATTGAGACTGTCTAGCCAGTTTTCCTCCAAGTTTTATAACTTGTTTAGTTTGTATAGTCCACACGCAATCATTACTTATTTATTATATATAGACTGTCAAATCTGGGGCCTTTGTGGATAAAAAGGGGTTTGTTCTGCTGGCTGACCTACATTCTCATGAATTAAGTTTCTCTTCCTTTCAAGTTTGTTGCGGTTGAAGGAAAAATCCACAAAGCATACTGTGTTTAGGGAAATAAATTTAACTGATCCTCTATTCCAATACAGCTGGTAATTTTTTTCCAAGGTTGTTTTTACATAAGTGTTTTATTAGTTTGAATTTAGTTTGAAAGCGGAGGCCATTATTTGCTGAAGTACTCCCTTCACACTTTGAATTCAAATAATCTAGTAGATCTGAAGAATAAATGATGGTGGATATGATTTAGGGCACCTAAAGAAAAAACAGGACCATCAAGAAAGGATGTTAGTAAATGACTAGGGGACCTGAGCTTGAGCAGCCCTGGAAAGCCACCCGTGCTACAGGTGCACTGCTCAGATGGGAGCATTTCACTGTCCACAGGCACGGCACTGCAGGTCTGCTATGGCATCTTATGTAGCCTGTCAAAGCTAGCGGTGCCAGGCCTTTGAGTTAAAAATATCCATTTCCTGGAAAAAAAAAAAAAAAGAAGAAGAAAAAAAAAAGAAAAAATAAAAAGAAGCCTTAATCCTTTGGCTTTTTGAAATGCAGAAACACAAGGTTTGCTCTTAATGAGCAATCTTTAGTACCAAGAGAGTTTGTCCAATGGGTGACTCACTAGATGCTATTTTTGAAAGCATCAGGATAGGATTCAGAATATTAACTTAATAACCTTGCTTACTGAACTCTGGAACAGGATTTGTGAAGAGGCTTTTTTACTCTCTGTATTGCTAACTTTATATTTTGAAATACTAGAATAATTATTAAAAATAATTAATTTGTTCTTTGTTATACCAACAATCAATACTCCCCACATCGCTTTTCAAAGGCTTTTATGACACAAGTAGAGCTGATCATTGCTCCAACAATACCCAACATAAGATAGGGTAACACCTAAATCACTTTAGCATCAATGCAGTCTCTGTACACTCACTCATAAAACTGCATAAGACAAGGGTAGTTTTCTGTAATACCAAATTACGTATGCACCACAAATTTCACCTGGAAATGTGAGGAAATATATCTACACTTTTTTTTTTTCCTGCACATATTAAGTAGGTTTTAAAGAGGCAATAATGCTACTGAGGAAATGTGCAGCTTTTATCTACTGTAAGTAAGGTATAGAAAACCAGTGGCAATTTTACTTTTTCTTCCCACTCTCCCTCTGTAATCATATAGCTAGTATTGTGCTTCAAATGACACATCTTTTCATAGGCCTCCCTTAATTTTTTTTTTTTTTTTCTAAATCACTTCCTTTTCCTTCTTTCCCCCCTTTCATGCCTTACTCCTTATTACAGTTCCTGTATGCTAGTTCCTCACTTAGGCTGAATTTCAGTTTTTCCTTAAAAATACTTTCTTCTGCTAAAGGTTTTAGTTACACGCTACAATAAAAGGTAAACAGTTGCAAATTAAATGAACAAAACTCTATCACCACAGACTGATGTCTGATCTGGCATCACTGTGTTTGGAGATGGACAAAATATTGCAAAACCAAATCTCTACAAATTAAATCCCATTTCTCATATTTCACTTTTTGTCATAGTGATGTTCTGGCTTGTTATCTGGCTGAAAACTATTTGATAGCCACATCCTAGATTTGCTTATACATTATTATTTCCCAATTTTATATATATATATATATATATATATATATATATATATATATTTTAAGTTAATGTCATTAGAGTAAGCACATGCAACTGATCAAGCATAAAACTTAATCTGGAAATAGTTTCCAAAATTCTCAGTTAATGATGAAGGAACTTTGTCACCGAGACCTCAGGATATACACAAAAGCATTGTACTGTTCACTGACAAAAATACAAAATACACATTCTAAGAGTGATCAGGGTTCAATTTTTCAACTAATACATTATCAATCCAGATGACACTCTTTGGACACAATATCTAAGTACCATTTGAAATCTGATGCCTCAGATTAATTATTTTTTTTTAAAAACTAATATTTATTTCAGTACTTTATACGGGTTTCACAACTGAAACAGAAATTTTACAGCAAACAATGTTATCCCCAACTAAAAAATTGTTTATAATATCAGTGAATCACAAAATAAATAACTATGAACAATTGTACTAAAATCACCATTGGCTGTAGAACAAGCATGGAGGTGCATATGTTTGATTCATTTCCCTCTTTGATGTTGGTTTTAGTGTCTGTGGACATGAGTGCAGGAAATAGGCAGCATCTGCAGAGCAAGAACTCCCACCCTCTACTGCTACATCTCCTCTTGATCTCTTCCAATTTAAAAGAAATGTGCCAGCTCCACTAACTCCTTCACTTGTCATGACCTGGGCAAAGTAAGTCTGCCCTCATAAGACAGCAAAGTAGTTAAGAAAGACAAAATGCAATTCATTTCCCTGGACACACTCAGCGTACACTGATGAGAATGGAGGATGAGAGACAAAACAGGTGGCGTGCAAGTCAAGTGACATCCATTTGTCAGAGCTGGTGCTCACTTGGTAGAAAATCCCTTTTCCCTATATTGCATTCTTCCCTCCTTTATACATACATACGATAACACCTGCAAGTCCGAGATAAAAGACATAACCAACTCCTTCATCAATAGACACTGAAGAAGCCAGGACTATCAGCTCATAAACATCTCTGAGATAAGCTTCACTTGACTATTTCTGGCTTAAAAAAAGAGGAAAGACTGTATTTAAGAAAAGTCTAGATAGCTTCAGTTTAACATACAGTTGTTTCAGTTTTCGGTGAGAAGAGGTGTGAGTGATGGCCAGTAATTTGCTGATGAGAGAGGGGAAGCCACAAAGAGAACCACATGCAAGAGCTCCCCTGGAAGCCCAGAGGTATCAGAAAGACAAAGCGCAAAGGAAATAAAATGCCAAGGTGAAACTTAAAACCTACGTAAGGTTTTAAGTAGGTTTTTCATTCACCCATTATCCAGAACCACCTGATCTTCTAGGTACTGAAACTGAATAGGTGACTCCTTAGTTACGTTTCTAGGAAAAGTTCCCCGTGCACTAGCTTTAATTACCCACAGACATGCTTATGGTGGATAGGCATCTGCTGATCAGCTGTGCTCGAAGACAGGCAGACTCCAGCATACTAGCTTAAGTTATTTTAAAGTGCTGAAAAATTAGATGTGGCCAAGTCTGCAGTAGTGGCAGCAATGATGGAAGCATATGTAACCATTTTATGCTTTCAATCACTGGTTAAGGATTTTAAAAGCAAGAACTGGCTTGGAAACGGTGACCAGACAGGTGAATACCCTAATCACTACATTGGAGTCTGGCTCCACCTTCATTTCCTTTATGACTGTTGAGTTCTTGGCTGTTGGATGGCCCAAACCCAACTTAAAGAGCAGACAGCGCTTACAACTTCACACTCCTTCAGCTGAGACACTCATACCAGATGTGGCAGACAGGCACTGAAGGAAGTTAAACTGTCTGGATCAGTCTGCTGAGGTATCTGTGCTCCTCATACAGTTGACAGATAAAGGCAGACACCTAAAGTGTTTTGCCCGTTGCACATCTCCAGAGATGCAGATCTCCAACTACTTGCCCAGGGAATGAATGCAGGTAGTTAATGCTGGGCTGAATGGAAGGGGATCACCCTGCCAGAAAAGGCATCTACAATTTTGGGGAGGCAGTTCCTGTACACCTAAATAAGATACCAACCTGCTGGATGCCTGTGCAGACCTAGAAAGCTGAGTCACAACAGCTGTGACTCACTCACATCCTAATCTTTAGCTATTTTGACATCTGGAACAGATGTTACTGTTATTTATCACTGCTCACACAAAATTGATGTGTCCTATATCATAACAGTCTTGCTAGAAAATCACTTTTTTTTTTTTTTTTTTAAACTATTAAGCGTAGAATAAAGCCAAGGGCCTCTGAACCACTGTAGCCACAGAAGATGACTTCTTATAGACTCTTCTAGCTCACTAAGAATATTAAGAACACCAAAAACATGAAACATCAATTACTGCTGCAGATTTTACACTGAGATTTCAGAGCTAACATGTACAGTTATTTAACTGAACCAAGATTTCTTAATTTCTGCTGAAAATGAGCTATATAACTACAAAATTCTTTAAGAAGGGAAAAACAAACAAAAAAAAAGGTCAGTTTTCCATTCCCTGAAAAATAAAACTTAGCTTTACTGGTGGACATAATCTGTAAAAGAACTAAAGAGACAATGCAGTCATATCAAAATAACATTTCTTGCCCTAATATCTGAATTTCAATTTCAGTTTTTGTGTTGGACTTGTAGTTTACAGACAATGACCTGAAACAGACAAATAAAACACACCTTTAGATAAGAAAAATTAAGAAAACCCTTTCCAAAATTCTCATTCTTTCACTTTGTGTCCACATGCCTGTATTTGTAAGTAACTCAGTTTTAATTGCTACCTGAGCTAGTTCCTCACATACTTACCTAATTTACACATGGCAGAGAAAATGGCTTATTAATAAGCCCTTTCTCATGGCTTCCAACCATAAACTTTTCATCATATGCAACCGAGTTGCTGAATAATATGTTGTTGTTGGTTTTTTTCCATGAGGAACTAAAATGAAACTCTAAAGCATTAAAACAGCCTACAAAAGGGTTAGCTATTATAAAAACTAGCATTTTCTTCCTTTTATTTTTATATATATATATATATAAATATGCCAGACTGCAGGCTGACTGCATGCCCTGAGGCATCAGGGCAGCAGCAAATAATGCAAGTTTCATCCTACCTCTTTGCATTCAGTTTACCACTGTGTATACTTCTGCATGCTTCTTTAGGCAAAGTCCAGATCTGCTCCTTCATTTGCCAGGAAAACCACAATGAAACAGTGAATGTTCAGTGCCTAATTAAACAGTGCCTATTACTTCTGCACACCTACTGGAGATGCCTAAGGACACCTTATAGCAAGGGAGGAAACTCAAAAATTGGAGAGCAGAACCTGCAGACATCTCCAGGAATATGTCTAAGCCAGAAGGTGGGAAATTAGAGGAAAGAGGAAGAGCTTTCACCAGCCCCTTCTCTGTGCACGCCATTTATTTCACCTGTGATGACACCCTTTACCACAAAGCTGCAGACCTGAGTGATGCAGGAGAGCCAAGCTTTGATACCCGCCTCTGCTAGCTTCAGCCTGAACCCACAATCCAAGCCAACCAAACCAACCTTTCACTAACACATGGTGGGAAGTGCTGAGACAAGGTCTCTTGGTGAGCTAATTACACTCTGCATCAAATAAGTTATTGAGAGAGGGAGAGAGAAGAGTGATGCTGCAAACCTAGCGGTTTCCAACATCTGCCTGAGAAGAAAGAGGCTTTGCTTTCAATTTCTGCTAATATTTATAAAATGCCTTAAAAACCCCTCCTCCCACAAATTTATAAGTGAATAGTTTTGTTAAATTAGCATAAACTGGCAATGTGAATGATGGTTGAGGGAAGGAAATGCTAGAAAGCATTTCCCACATATAATGTTTTGCATTGATTTATTTGCAACAACTCTATCTGCAGCTTATTTACTGTGAGTCACGCAGAAAGAGCTGAGGCAAATTTTGAACAAAAGACAGATAAAACCATGCCTTTGCTATTAAAAAAAAAAAAAAGGCTACAAAATGAAATGAGCTCTAGTTTCATCTGCTATTTAGTCTGCTTTACACTGGTAGTAGACTTTGTATGTGCTCACTAAGTGAGGAATCACCACAGGTCCACTGAGCCTCAGGCACTGTACTGGGGAATAAGCTCATTGCAGGATGTTGAGATACTTTATTCCTTTTTTATTTATTTTATTCTACAATCTTTTATGTCTACTCACATTTATTTACAAATGTTTTTCAAATCTAAAGGTTATTATATTACAAATATTTGTGTCCTTATATTAAATACATACTTAGACACAACAAATAGGAAATCTAGCACTGGAAAACGCAGACGCAATCAGTTACTGTAATTGAAGTACACTTGGTTAGGAACAATGGAAAATACTATTTATGCACTTCAGTAAGCCACAGCTCTGTTTTCTATGTATAAAAGCAGACCAATATACAGGGACAGTCCTCAAAAGACTCTGAAAAGCCCAGCTCCATTTACGTCAGCTGTCAGACTCAGAGTCTGGCTGAGGCAATTGCACTCAGGAAATTAAAATATATAAATATAATATTTAAACAGGACAACACATGGACAAATTTTATCAACTGAATTGCATTCACTTTTATATATATATATATATATATATTTGTATATATTTGTTACAATCCAAAGCTAAAGGGGTAAAAAAAAAAAAAAAAAAAAAACCACCTCCTTTCCAGTGCCAGCAAAGTGAATCCTGTTCCTTAACACAGATAATACTGGGGTCTCTTCCAAGCAGCTAGCCATGTTGTTGCAAACCTGCTCTCCTGAAATGCTCAGCATCAAGCAGCTTCACCATGGGACACTGAGTGTGCCACATCCCCCTAAACATCACTGGTTAAACTCTCACCAACCTCAGAGATTCATGATGAGAACAACTCAACTTGGAGCAGTCTTAATAACTCAGATTTGGAGATGTTTTACCCATTCAGTCCTTGACACACAAAATTATTTAATGTTTTTCACTCAAGTATGCTTTTCCTTCACATAAGAGAACACTCCATCCGACCTCTCTACACCTCAACTTGTACGTGACAGGCTAGGAACCGATAAGATGCAATCACCAAGTTTAAAGATTTTTATAACTACTAGCTTCACAGTATTCAAAAATATTTTCCCACTACTTTGTTTTTCTCAGAAAGTAACAGAGTAATTGCCAGGTTCACAGAAATAGATAGAATTTGGTATATGAGATGAGCACTATACAGCAGATCATACAATCACAGAATATCTCAAGCTAGAAGAGACCCATAAGAATCATTGAGTCCAACTCCTGACTCCCTGCTGAATCACCCCAAAATCAGACCACATGTCTGAGAGTGTTGTCCAAAGACTTTTTGAACTCCAGCAGACTTGGTGCCATGACCACTGCCCTGGGGAGCTTGTTCAGTGCTCAGCTACCCTCTCAGTGAAGAACCTTTTCCTGACATCTAGCCTGAACATCCAGTGGAAGTAAAATATATCCAAAATCCTAATTCAGAAAGTTATTTTAAATTGTTTTCTTATCTTTAAAGAAAAGTGGTGGCAGAGACTGATATCTGTGTTCTTAAACACTTTCTAAATTGAGCTTACTTGATTAAGTTTACTATCGTGACTGTTACTGCCATCAGAAAAAGTACAACAGGGATCTAAAACTACTGCCTTCAGTTGA
Organism: Aythya ferina; assembly: GCF_964211825.1. Lineage (NCBI taxonomy): Eukaryota > Metazoa > Chordata > Aves > Anseriformes > Anatidae > Aythya > Aythya ferina. The sequence continues at coordinate 18,895,174 of NC_140297.1, forward strand.
CTGTGCCAAAAAAAAAAAAAAAAAAAAGATAAAGTTGGTGATCCATTCAGAATATTTAAGAAGTACATCTCAGAAAGGTGTACCATTGCTACTGAGCCTTTTTTGCACAAAGATTTATGACAATCATGAAACTTCATGCCATCTTTTTTCATCCATTACCCTGAGCCATTTTTCACTTTCCTGGAGATGAGATAAGCAGCATCCTGGAGGGGGGGCTGGTGGTATAGCCTGCGAGAAGGTGCTACAGTTTATGCATACGATTGGACTGACAGTGCTATTTTTCTCCTTTTCAGTTTAATAGGCATTTTTCTGAAACTCTGCTTTGCCATACCAAGTCAGCAAGATGTAGAGATGAATAGCTTGTATCTATATTACAATTAAGTCATTAATAACACGAGCTAGATATCAACCCAGTCATAAAGTACTTTCTGAAACTTAAGAGCATTTCAAGAGTAGATGAAAGACCGTTAATCTTTGCAGGAATACATCTCTATATTCTATGTTAACATATCTTTAACAGTTGCATTGGGAATTTTTACTGAACTCTGCTGTCGTAGTGATATTAATCATATTAGTTAAACACACACACACAGCCTCAGCCTTACAGGCAGTCATCGCATGAGATCCCCAAATCTGGTCAAACATTTCCAAAGAAGAAACAAGCATTTCACTTTAACTTTAATCTTGTATTATATTGATTTTTTTTTTTCTGAAATTTTCTTCTTAAAGAAAAAAAAAAAACTGTAAAATGGCTGTCATTGGCCATCACCTGAACTTTTCGAACTGTTTCTATTACTTGTATATGTAACTAATAGAAATATTTGCTTCTTATAAGCCAAGCACAATACATAAGAAATGTTGAGTTGTATTTATAAGAAATTATCCAGTTATGACTTTCTTTACAAGCAAGTTTTAATCTTTCATATTAGTAATAAAAGTGCATGTAAACTACAAACAATGCTTGTCCAATAAGAATGGTCACCTTCCAAAAAAAAAGTAAGAACATCTAAAGACTAAAAAAAATCTGTATGCAAAAGATTCAAGTAGATCTGCTGAATGACCTGAGAGTAATTTTTCTGAGGGCACAGAGCACTAGTGACACTAAACAGTGCCTGTAGTATTGTATAGGTCCTCTGAATGTCTGAGCAAAGAAAATTCCATGCAAGGATGAACATGACAGGTTGGATCCCTCTGTAGTTCTCTCTCTCCCCCCAAAAACCACTTCCACCCTCACTGACTAACTCACTCACTGACTACTTTCTAATCTCCTCATAACCAAAAGAACCTACAGATGGAAAGCTCACTGCAGTCAGGTTAAGAAGAAAAATTCAGAGCTGGCTGAGCTTTCTTTTTTTTTTTTTTTTTTTTTTTTTTTTTCTGAGGAAATTCTCTTCTCACCTCTCTGTTTTATTGGCAGCAACCTCTTTCAAGTCCTTGTTTGGATATTTCTCCTCAATGTTTTCCTTATGCCCTCCATACTGGGATCAAAGCCCCGGCAGGCTGCTGCATCCCTTTATAGGCAGGAGTCATTGCTCCTCTCCTGCTGCTGGCAGCAATGTCTGGTGATGTCTGTGCAGCACTCAGAAGAGAGCAGGAAAGTTGAGGAGAGAGAAGAGGAGCCACTATTAAAAAATAAAATAAAGAAAACTTATAACAATAACGCATGTTTTAGATCCCACTGCTGTTCTTCCCCTAGCCCCACTGGGCTTATTCATAAAAGTCAACAATGTACCATGCAACTTCTGAGAACAGTCTACATAGCAAGATCTACTAAAGCTAAGGACAGCACAAATAATAATTAAAAAAAAAAATAGAAATCATTTTTCTTCTTGTCTAGATGCATCCTGTCTGCTGGCACATTAAAATAGCAGATTTCTAAACACAGCCTTTAAAACGTCGTTTCTGCCCCTGCTGCTTGCTGTGCCTTAGCCTGCTGTTGCAGAACAACTCCCTCATCTCCCCCTCAAAGCTGGTCTGCGGTGCTGGAGGAGGCGGCTTGGCAAGCAGTCGGCCGAGCTGTTGAAACTAGGGTAGTTCCCTGGCGAGAACAGAAAAGAACAAAGCCAGCCTGTAATGCTACAAGAGGACTACAAGGAAACACGGGAAGGCGCTCCTTCTTACTTGGAAGCAACAACAAAGATTTCCGATCAAAACAGTGAATTAACATTATTAAGCAGTTTCTTTCTTGCAGTGGAGCAGTCGGAGCATGCAGCACTAACATACCCCAAGAGACACAAGCAATACAGCGTCTTGCACACAAAAAAATAAGTACTTAAAACTTACGAGCACTGCTTTGCACTTCTTTGGAAAACAGAAAAACAAGCAGTAGTACTACCAATTAGGCTTTCAAAAGATCATAAATAACTCATGTGTCCAAACTTCACTAAGTTTCAATGAAGTTAACCGCCTTGCTTCTCTTGAGGTTTCCTTAACCTATACAGTTGTTCAAAACCTTACTGGAGGTTAGACAAATCATTAAGATAAATGAGGGCCAGATTCCAAAATCCTCAGGAAAAACGAAAATCATTAACATATTTAGCTCTACCCTGAGATACCCAAAAAAATTATCACCGAAACACAAATGGGATGTGGAAGCTGTGCACATTGCGTACTCACGTGTCAGCGCTCCAGCAGACAGAAGGTGAGCCGGAAAGCTCTCACTGCCCACATCACCTATTAATCAGTCAGTCTCCTATAAGCATGAGAAACCATCCAGTGAGAAGCCAAGTTCCTGAGATTGCAATTTGCCTTCTTCCTCAGCAAAAGAAAATGAGTAACTCTGTAAAAACCTGTAGTTCCCCCTACCGTTTCCACCACCACCATGAGGACTTTGCAAATGGAGACTTTGGTGCGTGTAGCCTTAATCTCCCCCGGACATTGGCTTTATTCCCCTGCCTGTTCTTACGAAGCAGAAGCAGTGAAAGTGACTGCTGACTCCTCTGTCTGGGCATTAGCATGCTGGCACCAGCCACGGGGTCAACAGACACAAGTTATGCACCAACAAACTATTGTGCAACTTCGACTGCATCCCCTAATCCTACATTTGTACATGCCTGACTGAGACAAAGCAGGCGAGGCTTCACCTAAATACCCCGTTTCCCTTTAGATATAAAGGCGACTTTCCTGAGCTAGCCCCTGGGATTGGAGCCCACTGTAGGGCTTCATTTGACACCGTGGTGTTTTTTTTCTACTGAGAAAGTTGATGCTTGCAATGTGCAAAATACACTTCCTCATCCACAAGTATGAGGGAGATTAAAAAAAAAAAAATAAAGCAGTCGAAATAGTCTCTCATCCTCATTGAATAATGGCTTCCATTGCTGCAAAGAAAGCACTGCTGGGGAGGGTAGCTTCCCTTGTGCTCCCTTCTCTGGGCATTCCTGACAGTGGGAATATATTAAACATTTTAAAGTATTAAACCTTCAAGCACCCTGCAGACGATCCATGCTGCCTCTATATCTTATAGGTCATACCCTTAAAATCTGCAACAAAGGCCACTAACTTCTCAATGAAGATATTCCAAATATCCAATAAAAATGAAAGAGTGTGGAATGGCAGCCAAAATGCTCCTGGTCCTCAGGGAGGCAAGGTCAGCACAGCCCTACCCGCGCCGAGCACGCTGTGCTTTCATAACTCTCATTTATGTGGTCTATGTGAAATCAGCCACTTATGAGCTTTAAAACCCACATTTCTTCCTAACCAAAAACATAAGCAGAGGAGAGACAGAAAAGGGCCTTAATAGAGAATGATAAAGGCACTCACAGATCAAAATATCTGCAGGTTTATATTACTATAAAGCACAAAGACTAAAAAGTTAAATAACCCATTACTACTGACATCAGTCAAGTGTCCAAACTAAGTTTCTAGAAGCAGTGTAGATGCACACGCACCAAGTGTACCTTGCTGTGGAGGAACTTTCCAAAAGACAATTTCAAAGGGGAACAAAAAGATGGAGGGAGAAGAGGGCTGCCTTTACCCAGGCAGTGCCCTTGCACTGGCACAAAGTCAGCAGCAGTTACCAGCGCTCTGGGGAGAAGGTAAGGTAAAGACATTTCTATAGAACAAACCAGGGACAACTGCAGGCTCACGTATTTAACATATGCCTGCAGTGTCAAGCACCATGAGGTGGAAATAACAAACTTGCAAGGTTTGGCACTGAGCAAAAATTAGTTGAATAGCTTGTGGAAATGACATGCATATGCACACACATTCGCCATTTATAACCCTGCACGGTTTTGCATACTTCCCATAATCTAGGCTATTTTTACATAAACTAAATTTGTAGATGACTCTGTGCCTTCCCAGCTATTATTTTCACTACCTTCTTGAATAATAAGTCCGTGCTCACAGGAATTTATCATTTAACAAGTTATTTATTAATGAGAGGCCAGCAAGGTTACTGTGTTTAAAAAAAAAAAAAAAAAAAAAAAAAAAAAAAAAAGAGAGAGAGAGAGAGAAAAAGAAAAAAAGAAACACAAGATCAACAGTCCAGTTTAATTAGATGAAGCACATGAACTGAAGCGGCCTGAATACATTTAAAATACTCTGGGGGGTTATAAATACCATGTAAGAAAACTCGTAAAATTCTTAAATATTGATAAACATATGCTATGCACATTGAAACACATTACTCACATTTATGATTTGATAGCATCAATAAAATGATTGTCATCTTCTAAACATAAATAGACAAGCTCACACAACAACAAAAAAGCATACATTGACTAATAAAAAGGAGATGAAAGAAAAAAGCAGATGAGATAGATAAGGAGGGATAAGAAATGCCTACATTTCTATTTTGTCACTGTTAGGTGCTTTGATATTGCTATTTAATGCTGTAGATTCATCTGAGTATCCAGGTGAGCTGCACTTTGCTTATGAAGGTGAGGCCTTCTTCCCCCATACTGAGAGAACATCTGTTGGAAACATCAGGAGAAAGGCTATCAGCCTCGCCGAAGGCTAGCAGTGGGGAAAGCAGGATCCCAAACCATAGGAGTAGCTTGACACAAAACATTGGTGTCCAGTGGTGCTAATGTCACCTTTGTGCCTACAATAATGCACCGTCATGTGCATGATATTGTCAAAGCCAGTTTTTTGTTGAAAATATGTCCTTAAAGTATAGAGACATCACTTCTGTGTAGAAAAGCAGCTTGAAAAGCCAAAAGAAAGGGACGTTGCTTCAGCCCACTTAAGGGTTTATGAACCAGATGGCAGGACCCAAAACACATCAGTTTGGTGCTTCTCTTTTGGAAAATTCTGGACAAAAATCACAGGATGAAGACACAGGGGAAAAGACCAGATAACAAAACCAGAGGCAGGAGGTAGCTTTACAAACACCAGTTTCCCAAATTGTTACAGACCTAAAGACCAAAATGATAGAAATATCAAAGTCCTAAGACTGGGGTAGGCTGGTCTTCATGTTGTTTGGGGGCAGAGGGTATTGGGGTTTTGTGCTTTTAACAAACACAATGTATAGCTGCTAGCAGGATCCTGGACAAACGTGAACTTCAAAACAGTTATTTTTAACTGGAATACTACACTTGACTGTGGAGATAGGGACTGGGAAAGTCTTAAACCTACTCTATTTGTGATGAACATACTCTAGGGCAGCACTTACTACCTATACATCATGGGTGTTTACATTCCCCACACTTCCTGACACACTGTTTTGAAAGTGTGTTTTTGAAGTGCTTTTTAAAGTCTTTGCACAAGTATGCTAACAGAGAGTAGTAGGCTCCTCTCACCCCTGGTGAAGACAAGTGAGCACACTGGCAGGCTGGCATACATTTGCTGTACAGGAATCTGCAGTCTGGAAGGGAGGAGGAGTCAAAAGCCACAGACTTAAAGCAAGGGGGAAAAAACAGATGGGAGCCTCTTGTGATGAAGGAAAGAAGAGTAAGTACTTTCTGAAGACTGAGCTAAGTACTGCTGTGGTGGAATGACGGTCTCTGAACTGCTATCCAAATCTCAGTTTCCTGAGCAGCTTCAGAGTAGGGATGAATATCCCTGTAAATCTCTCTATATTAATTTCATAAGTTTTTAGAAATTTGTTGTAAAAGGATGCTTTAAAAGAATTCATTGAAAATGCATAAGAAATTAATTGAAAATAGATAATATAACTGGTTTTGCAGCTAATTCCAATCTAGATTTCAGGTAGATGAAATATTATCTGGCCTTTGCTCGTCTGATGGCTCACTCTCACCGGAGCATATCAGAACCAATTGCATTATTTACACTCCTGGTATGAATCAAAGTCCGAAATGTCTTCTATAACAGAGATAAAAGAACAGAGCAAACACATGATCCATCACACAAGTGAAACACAATAAAGCTTCAACTGTAGACAGGACATCTGTCTGCTGTGCTGCAACACGAAGCTTCCAAAGCCTCACAAGTCTTTGAAGACTGATGTGGTAATTCAATTTGATGAAAAGAACCATATTTAATTTCTTATACAGGGTACAAAGTGAGTTTATATTTCAGTTTTGTTTTCTAGATGTTTCATCATGAAACATCTGAATCAGCAAAACAAGGAGGACAGTTCTCTACATCAACATGCTTCCTTTTTTGTTTCTCATAATATTTAATAAGGAGCACATTTATGAATCCCCTCTGTGGCTTTCGGTATTTTTGTGGAATTCAGACAAGAAATGAGGTAAAACTGAGAAAGGTTTTAATGGTAAGGGATTATCCACTCAAAGGATTCCTAAATATTTTTTCCACAGAAGCCACTTGACAGGAGGAACATTGAGCTGGGCAACACCTAACAGGCAACCCCTCCATCCCATCTGCCATGGAGGGCTCACATAAGGGTGAGCCCTCTTTTACAGGGGTAACATTTTTGGCTTCCCTGTTAATACCATAGGAGTATGGTACAGCCACACTTCAGCGCAGAGCTTTCTGAAGCTCTTCTCAGGATAATTCTTCAGAGATCTGTACCTTGGAAATGATAGAAGTAACTCACGCTGAAATCTGTTGAATTTTGAGACAGTAATAGTTAACATGCCACAAAGCCTCTATTACTGGAAGATTAAAACACATAAGATGCAAGAAGATTCAAAAGGAAGGAAACATAAGACTTAAAAAGGGAAAAGCAGAAAGGCTAGACAATGCATGAAATAGGGATATACTGGAAAACAATAACAAACAATGAGAATTTTGTAAAAGAAAAAATTGTAATTTTCCCATGTAGCATATTGCACAGAGATCTCTGGTCATGCTGAGATACAGGCTTCAATCAGTTCAGGAAAGCCTAGCTACATTCTTTTTTTGGGTTCCTAGTCCCTGCTCTGTGCCAGCATGCCTTCCAAACCTGCGAAGTGTGTGCTAACCAAGCAGGCAACTGAGCACAGTGTAACAGCATCTTTCATCCCAGTAGTTAACGAGATTTTGGGCTGCAGGTGTTTACTGCAGCAAAATGTATACCAGCACAGTCTAGAACAGCAGTACCCCTCCAAGGTCAGGGTCTTGTTTTAACCTCGTCTGTTCTTACATTGGAAAGTGTCTCACACGCACAATATCGTTAAACTGGAAATGTGCTTCCTGCAAAATTTGTGCATCCTGAAAATGCTTGTATTTATAAACTAAAAAAAAAAAAAAACATTCAATTGTTAACAATGCTACAACCATGAATGATTTAGAATTGTATCAAACTGCATTAAGGATGCTTTTAAGTTTTACAGTGCTGGTTTACACTCAGCATCAAACACAGGCTGTCTGGTATACCAACGAGCTTGAAGGGCACCAGATTTGTCTAAGAATGCAGAAGCTAGCAAGTATACTCATGTCTACTGAGCACAAGCTGTGCTAAAATGCTCTCACTCAATCTCTCTGCTACCCTCTAGTGAGCAAGCAAAAATCAAAATTAAGATTAAATTGCTTTTGCATAAGGACACTGTTAATCAACGTGGAATTTTCCACTTTTAGCCTAAAATATTGACCTCTGTCAATACAACATTGGGCTATTATTTTTCCTGACTGTGTCACTCCATAGCTTGATTAGTTTAGACTGCAAACTGCATTTAAACGAGCATTTTAATGAGGCTATTGGACTGTCCTTACCTTAAGCCCTTCTCTCTCTAAATTCAGGACCTTTTTCTTTTTCCTCCTGGTGATAATCATTGTTTAAGTTTAAAGCATATGTTTTGTTTGTTTGTTTGTTTTTACTATAATTGTAAATTGCTTTGAATTTCTAAAAGTATTTTTCTTACTACTGGTCTTTTTTTTTTTTTTTTTTTTTTTTTTTTTTTTTTTTTTTTTTTTTTTCCCAGGGAATGCTGGGGTTGGAGAATGCAGGGGAGAACTGAGCATGTGATAAGCTTATAGAGTTCTCAGTAGTTTGGTGTCCCATACCAGATGCAAGAAACAGGTATTTCACTCTAACTACTTGAGAGAAACAGCATTCAGTACAGATTGTGAAGGTTACTACACTGTTACTGTTTGCTGTTCCTCTACACCACTTCTAGCTCCTTTTCTGCCTCTTTCTGAGTATTAAACAGATGGTAAACAGAAGCTGATGCCAGTGTAACTCACCATCTGGCTAATAGATGCATTTTTGCATAGGCTCATTAGCATGCTTGTTCCATCCCAAATCCTCCATAACAGTTTAATCTCTGTCTGTATCATCTCTCATAACATAGTTAATAAATGCAAAACACATATACAAAGTTGCAGTTCATGTGGAACATAAGCATGGCTTCTAACTAACCAAACCAACAGAAGTGGGACTAGACCCAGTCCTCCTTAGCATCATCTACAGTTGCTGTCTAGTCCATTTATTATTATTATTATTTTATTCTGCTTGGATATTTGCCTTTAATTTACCACTGGTACATTGTTTATGTGATGTGTACACCATAAGATAAAGCAATTGTTAACTTTATTATATTTTATTTATATAAATTCAGAGGGAATGGCAAATCATCAGAAAAAAAAAGCATTATAACTTCAGCTTTTCTGAGATATAGCATGACTGGCTTTGCCAATTATAATTACCTTGAGATTCCTAAAAGCAAGTGGAAGAATGACAAGGCCAATTTTAGTCCATTCAATTACATTAGGTCAGTTCATCAAGAACCTTCCCCCCCCCCGACCCCCTCTTTCTCCTTGACTAATCCTGTCACTATTTAATAATACTGGTCAGAGAGTTCAAAACTTAGGTTATTTAAAGCTCAGCAAATTGCTGCTCAGAATTGACAGTGTCAAAACTGGCTAACGGACAGAGAAACACGGTGACAAATAAAAACACACAAGCCAGACTGAAAACAGGATTCATCAACAGCCAAGTGGAAGTGAAGAATATCAGTACCATGTACTGCACCAATTCAGAACATATTAGTGCCTCTCCTCAGGTGTTTGTGAATAATCAACTTTAAGTGAAAATGGGAAACATTTAGAGGGGAAAATCTACTAATGTTCGTTAACGCGTTACCTATGAGCATTTTAACATAATTAGAGCAAGTAGTTAAAAGCATGATATTCTAAGGCCAAATCCTGGGAGAAAGACAGAAAAAACAGTCAACTGTAGCCTGTGCAGGAGAAGTATGCTCAAGCAGGACAACTGCTGCCTGTTCTATGCCTGGACATTGCCCCCAAAGAGCAGCTGAGGTTTCCAGATACTGCACTCCAGTCATCCCAGATTTAAGATTGGTCTACCAACGTTGTACCAACGTTCAAAGGAAGAGAGGCAACAGCAGGAGACAGACAAGGTTATTGATGAACTGAAATGAGTAGAGCGCAACATTAGCTTGATGTTGGCTTAGGTAGCCATATGACTGGAAGCTAATGGAAAAAGTAGCAAAGGGTGGAAAGAAAATGAGCGTGGAAGCAGCAATGATGTAGAAGAACAAGGAAGCAAGTAAGAAAAGAAAAGCAATCGGTAGAGATAGGGGAGAATCAGTAGGTGCACAAACAAACTTAGATTGTACAAGGTAAAAAGAATAAAGCCCAACATCTAGAAATGCCCAATAATTTTTGAGGGATGATGTTTCAAATGCAAGGCTACACTGCAAACTTTTTTATCCAGATACATCCAGATGCAAATACAGTCTACAACTAGCTTTCAGGGAGCCAAGCTTATTTAGAAAATTTTCTTTGGCAAAAAATCAGATATGAACAGCAACACCGTTTAAGGACGTAACTTCTGCCCACCCATCAGCACGATTACCACTTCAGAAGAGGTTTGAAGGTTTTTGCCTCAATATCATTTGACAAGACTATCATTACACTTTTATACTTACACACAGACTTGAAAGCATAATGGTTTGGCTTAAGACTATTGAGTTACTAACATGAATTTTAAGAACTCTGAAATGTTTTGTTATGAGAGAGAGAGAGCTATGCTGATTCCAAAAAGAGACGGACAGTTTCAGACCCTTCCACAAAACACTGAAGACCCTCAGTTTCAGCTGCTGATGTTTTTGTCAGATATGCTTAGCACAGCACACTCTCTGACCTTAGAATTGTCCTCTACATTTCAGAATTCCCCTCCGATCCACTGGCAAAGCACTTCAGTTTCTAAAGTGCTGTTCTCAACACAACAATGCATTGCTCAATCCCACATTGGACAAATTCCATGCTTCAGCAGCAAGCTCAGTTCCAAATGCAATTTGCAATTGTTAAGCCCAAGGAAAAAAAAAAAAAAAAAAAAGGTATTTCTGGCCTCTTTTATAATACCAGACATTTATGCTTCCACAACTCTTTTCCAGTCCTGGGTGTTCCTATATCTGATGTGTGCCTCATGGCACACATGTGCCAGGTGGCCAAGAAGGTCAACAGCATCCTGGTCCTGGCTTGTACCAGGAGTAGTGTAGCCAGCAGGACCAGGGAGGCAATCGTCTCCCTGTACTCAGCTCTGGTGAAGCTGCACCTCAAGCACTGTATTCAGATTTGGGGCCCCCACAAGAAGGCATTGAGGCCCTGAGGCATGTCCAGAGAAGGGCTACAAAGCTGGTGAAGATCCTGCAACACAAGTCCTGTGAGGAGCGGCTAAGGGAACTGGGGTTGTTTAGTCTGGAGAAAGGAGGCTCAGGGGAGACCTCATTGCTCTCTACAACTACCTGAAAGAAAGGTGTGGGGAGCTGGGGGTCAGCCTCTTCTTGCAGATAACCAGTGGTAGGACTAGAGGGAATGGCCTCAAGTTGCTCCAGGGGAGGTTCAGGTTGGAAATTAAGAGACAATTCTTCTCAGAAAGAGCAGTCAGGCATTGGAATGGGTTGCCCAGGGAAGTGGTGGAGTGCCTGGGGGTGTTCAAGGAAAGGTTGGACCTGGTGCTTAAAGACATAGTCTTGTGGGTGATATTGGTGGTAGGGGGATGGTTGAACCAGATGACCTTGGAGGCCTTTTCTAACCTTAATGATTCTATGACTATCAGCCTCTCAGTGTTCTTCAGCAGGAAATGACAGGCAACAGCATGAAAATCATAGCTAAGAGTCTAGGCATCTATTTTTCTAATTTCCATGTTGTAACTGTTTCAGCAAGTTCCTATCAAACCAGCATGGTCCCATACCTGACATTGTGGTATTAAGATGTAAGGCCCACAGTTTTACCAAGGCCTGAAAGGCAGTATGCACAGAGCTGCCAAATACCAATGGGAAAAACTAACACAGAAACAAAACAAATGTAAACCACCACCAAAAAAAAAAAAAAAAAAAAAAAATCACCACAAGAATTGTACACACACAACAATTTGGAGAGTTTTGTGGAAAACCTAATCCACCCTGGTAAAAGCAAGGCCCGCTTCTGTAGACACCCTCAGGGCAGTCTGAACATTGCTGTGTCCTAGGAAAGTACCTGATAGGGTTTCCAAGGGTTAAGTCATCCAAAGTAACTATCATTTGGACTTGCTGTTACAGATGAAGTGCACCTCTCAGCATTATGAATCTTGACCCATTAGAGGTATTCACTACATAAAGTACTGGACAGAGGAAGGACCTACAAAGTAAGAATAGTGAGTATACATCCTTCCAAGAGAGGATGATGTTCAGTTGATGCTGCAGTGATGCACAATTTCAAGGTCTTCACTAGGTATCATGGACTTTTAAATCAACAAGGTTAATCAAGTAGCATATGTCCACATGACAAAATCCCAGAAGGGTGGGACTTTATGAAGTCAAGTATGAGATTATAGTGATATGGAAAATTTTGACATGCCCATCCCAGGTGGGGTCCAGAACAAATACAACAGGATAATTACTACCCTATTAGAATATAATGTAATGCTATTGTAGTCTGCACCACTGGATAGCCTGATAAAACTAAATACATGAAGCAACCATCTACTTAATTATTTCAACACCTGAACAATATACATCAGATTAAAGACTTGCTGGAACTAAGATTCATCTCAGTGGAAAATTCCACTTTTGTGAGTGTTGACTATTTTTATTATTTATATATTTTTAGTCATATAATTCCAATTGAATATCAACAGAAGTATTTTCCTTGAGGCAAAATTAGAACAACTAAAATGGATTTCAAGCAAACTAAAGCATTGTGTATGGTAAAACTGAAGTGTTTATTTCATTTTAGCTTCAATGCACACACACACAAAATAAAAAAGTCAAGGCAAAAACAGAAACTTACCTACTTGGAACTGACATTTTCCCTGTAGCAGGACATGCTTCTCTCCCCCTCCTCACTGCTCTCCCACCCACACAGGAAAAAAAAATACAAAGCATTACTGAAATCTCGATTTTCCAGCAAGGAAAATATAATTTTGACCAAATGGCATTTTCCAGAAGAAAAAATATCAGTACTAAAAAACTAACCATAAGTTTTTCCAAAGCTATTCCTGTGGCAATACTAAGAAGTATGCTGTGCTGTTTGTCAGACATCTCTATTACCACCTTTGGCTTGCTGTCTCCTACTTCAACAAATCCCCTATTAGAACAAACACAGAGCATATTGCCTACCTTTGCCTTAGATTATTCCTAGTTTCCTGCGTCTTGCTGAGGCAAAATCACCTAAGCCATCTGGAAACATTATGATTATCCATTTGCAGAGGGAAGTCTGGCGGTCCTTTCCATCAAACTCCTTCAGAACAGTATACAAACCATTATTCTGCTCAAGTACTCAAAATGTTTTTTTTAGAATACAATAAGCCAAATTCAGAACCACTCCAGACAGAAGACCTGCCAAAAGTAACACCCACAGACTCAAAAACATTCGCCGCCTACCAGCACTGGTGCAGAGTTCATCCCAAGCTAGCCCTGGATATTGCCATCCCAAACCTGTGCCACAGGCCCAGCAATCACTCAGCTCCTCTGGCTTGAAATGCTGAGCTCTGCTAGCTCAAAACCCTGAGCTCTGCTAGCTTGAAACTTTGGAAGTTACCAACAGAAGGAATAATCTGAATACTGCAGCTCCTTCTTGCCACAAAGCCATTATTCTTCAGGTATTTACATTGTAGTGGCAACAGCTCTGGTGCACATAAATCTCTAAATCTCCACTGATTTAAAAAGGACAGACTGTGAACTGATTTCTCTGTACGATTCCTCCTGTATATTAAGCAAGCTAGGAGAAACTTTCTATTCTCCGACTGCTGGAGGCTGGTGTAATGCTGCACCTTTCTCTGGCAATATCAGCCTCCCTCTCTTCACATCACTATTGCCTAAAGCATTTGTAGGAAATAAAGAGGAGCTCTCAGTAGTTTTGTAGCCCAATAACTGCTTAGAGCATACACAAAACATCTTCATGCCACCACACTAAAACACAATAGCTGAGGTTGGAAGGGACCTCTGGGTCTATCAGCTCCAGCCCCTGCTCAAGCAGGGCCACCCAGAGCAGGTTGCCCAGCACCATGTCAAGGTGGCTTTTGAATACCTCCAAAGACGGCGACTCCACAGGCTCTTCACCTTCTGCAGAGAACACCTAATCGCCACAGATTGCTACCAACTGCCACTGCCATTTCCCAAGATAAAAAATAACCTTAACCATGAACATGCTCAATTTTGCTGCGCACTTACCATAATTTTGGAAAAGTTATCTCCAGGGGTATCCTAGGAGAGATCCTACAAGAAACTCCACAGTTCTTTTCAGCCTGAATTCAAAAAGGGAGAAAACAACACCAGGATGAAGCATGTACAGGCACATTAGGAAAGGAATCAGAGACACTCCTCCTTGCCTCACTGGGATGTAGCAACTTCCAGAGACTGCAACCCAGCCCCTTTGCCAAACTGGTTTGTGCCTTGAAGGGTATGCCAGGAAATTAAAGACAGGTCATGGGCTTTTGTTGTGGCAATAAGTTTGTATATATTTTAAAATAATACATATGATCAGAAAACATACAGTGCGTGATTTGGTGTTTTTTTGTTACACAGATGTAAATAAAACATCATGAATATATAACACAGAAACCTTTCTCTCCAGGCATTTAGCCTCCTGTGGGCCTTAAACTTACCCAGTTAATGCACAGCTGTTTCATGACAACTTTTTCCTGAGACAACCATAAGAACTATACTTGTTCACACCACTACGTCAAGAAAATTTAATCTTAGAGTAGAAGCAGTTTATAAAGACAGTTAGAAAATTCCTTACAAGCACTCCATGCCCATGACTCCTTTAGGAAGAAAAATAATAAAAATCAAACAAACAAAACAACAACAACAAAACAAACACAAACAAAACAAACAAACAAAAACCAACACCATCTCTTGATCTTCGTGAATTGTTTATAACCAGGTTTGATCAAATACAGACTTTAATTAGTATAAGTCAGTTGTTTAAAAACAATTGTGAAGACGGCTTTTAACTTGACAATACTTTCTTTGGGTACAGAAACTAAGGAGGTAAATTCAGTTCCTACCTTTCCACATACAGTGGAAATCACTGCTGATGATCACTGTACTGCAGTGTGTAGGGAGATTAACAGTAAATCAGATAATACTGACAAATTATGCCCTATCAGCTCTCCTTTCCCTAGTCTGTGTCTCTTTACCATATAACACAATATCTCACTTGTGAGGTTTAAAGAGAATTATTAGAGGGTAGCAGAGAAGGATCCAAGTAGCAGAGCCACATGCACCAACGTGTGTTTCTATATGTCTTTCTGTGTTCCTGAAAATCCATACAGCTCTACCCAGGTACTCTATGTAGAGGCAATCCCCTTCTATCTAATTTATCTTCTGTAAGATAGATTCCTAGTATGCAAGAGAACCATCCACAAATCCAGACTTGGCAAAATCCATCTTTTGTGCAATTCTACTCAGAGCACGGTCCTACAACCTTCCACTGCATACTTCTGCCTACACTGTATATCTCTGTTCCCTCCCTCCTTCTAGACAGGAAAGGAATTAAGCATTTGGAAAATAGCAAGTGATTTGCATGCATTATTAATACCTCTGTATGTAACCGTATTCAGTACATTGCTTTTTGTTGCTTCACATCACAGTCTCTCAAATTTCTGAGGAATATTTGCCCACTCACTGTGTAAAACCAAACATTACCAAAGAAATTTCTGCACATTCCTTAACTAAAATTAATTATGTTTTTATAAGCTTATAGGCTGGTGGATCACAGATATTTTGGAATGAACTCTAATATCAAAATTTATTATAGGCTACATTTTGCATGCAGCACTGGCAAATTCTACATAGAACTTCTATCATCAATGATAAGGATTAGTCAAAAATCTTCTAATCAAACAATAAAGCTCAATACCTTCTCTACTATCCACATAACTATTTCTCAAAAATGCAGTCAGGTTACTTATACCATTTTATATCATATAAAACTGTGAGATTCAGATAGACTATTCTTCACCAAGTATTGTTTGCCAGAATTAACTTTCATTTTTCTGTTGCATAATTAATTTATATTAAGGTAGAAGTATCTACAGGCAAAATGTACATAAACAGAATAGTGTATCACAGGCATGTTTCACATTACCACCCTTTTGAATTCAGTGAGGAACCAAAATCACAAACTGATACAATGACTTTCCCAAGGTTATGGAAGTGCCTGGAAAAAATGGGAATCAAACCTTGAATCACCAGAGGCCACACAGATACAAAAATCTAACTTCCATTCTTTTGAAATTGGAAAGAAAAAAATAAATCAAACTGCTCTCTTGATCCATCAGAAATGTATAATTACATACTGCAAAAATTAGACTAATTTACTTGTAGCCATACATCCCTTTTGCTAACATTGACAGTTTGTTCTATATATTAATCATCATGTGTAATACTTTGGTTCAGAATTGTTATATATTAACTCCCTTCTTTAAAATTGGAGCAAATTTTTTCACATTTCAAAGTACTACTCTCTAAAACTCTTCACCATTTCTCTGAAATTTTCTTCATCCTTTCAAAACTCAAACATGTTAGTTTCCAACTATGCAAAGTCCAAGCCTAATATCAACACCTGGCTTATTCTAAGCTCTGTGTGCCCCACTTTCAAACAAAAAACCTCTAATGAGATTAAAAGAAAAAAAAATTCAACTAAATAGAGCAACTCATTTGGGTATGTTAAAAGATCACTTCATATCCATGTAAGCAGTTTGCAAGGGACTTACAGCCCTAATACTGAGGAAGTAACATATTGGCCACAAGAGCCTGTAGTTTCTTTTGGACATACAATAATGGAAAAAACAGAAAAATAAACAGAAGTTCAATTGTTTCCACTTTTGCCAGTGCTATATATTATCTTAAAACAATGTAAACCTGAACAGAGTAAACCTCCATCCCTCAAAAATTATGAATGGCTTCTCTGTTCTGTAATTTTCCACCAACTCCTGCTAAGTGATCTGCAATGCTGACCAGAAAAGCAGAAATATCTTTGCTGTGTGTTGTGTAAGGATCATTGCCTTTTCAAGTCACCTCAGGAACCAGCTGTGAGAGATGGTCAGAATCGAAAGTGGTTCCTGAGCTCAAGTGATCCGATTGTGTCACTGATGATAATAAACGTGATGATACTAGTTGCATCCTTGTTAATCAATGCTGAAAGATCTTACATATTCAAAATATTTACATATTCAAACAATTCACAACCACATTTCATGAG
This sequence comes from Aythya ferina, assembly GCF_964211825.1. Classification (NCBI taxonomy): domain Eukaryota; kingdom Metazoa; phylum Chordata; class Aves; order Anseriformes; family Anatidae; genus Aythya; species Aythya ferina. The sequence goes on from NC_140297.1 coordinate 18,912,172, forward strand.
CTACTGAACTGAGAGAGCCAGCAGGCAAATAAGACTTGAGCCGCACTAGTTTAGTTCTAATATACATATATATAAATGAAACAAAACACACTTGCCCCAGGCAGTACATATGTCTGAAAGCAATATGGCTAGTCTTTGCTGTGAAAATGTTAGTCACTCACATTTGTCTAAATGATAAAAAGAGAAAAGACTATTAGAAATAAAGGATTTCAAATGATTTTGCAAAAAGAGCAAATCTGTATTTAAACTCCAAAGCAGATAAACCACAAAGCATGTATTTAATAGTAGTAAATTCAGCAACTAAACACCATGTATTTCATAGAATCATGGAATGGTTTGGGTTGGAAGGGACCCTAAAGATCACCCAGTCCCAACCCCCCTGCCATGGGCAGGGACACCTCCCACCACACCAGGTTGCCCAAAGCCCCATCCAGCCTGGCCTTGAACACCTCCAGGGATGGGGCATCCACAGCTTCTCTGGGCAGCCTGTGCCAGCGCCTCACCACACTCAATGTAAAGAATTTCTTCCTTATATCTAATATAAATCTACCCTCTTTTAGTTCAAAGCTATTACTCCTTGTCCTATCACTCCATCTCCTGACAAAGAATCCCTCCCCAGCTTTCCTGTATACCCCCTTTAGGTACTGGCAGGCCACTATAAGATCTCCCTGGAGCCTTCTCTTCTCCAGGCTGTGTCTGCTTCCTTAGACACAGATCTACCTACCAAGCCTTTAGCACTAATATATTAATATTGAACTTACAAGCTCAAAAACTTTACATGACATTATAAGGCAACTTCAACCTACATATCAAGATTATTATTTTAGGAAGTACACAAGACATATACCTCTTTCTGGCATCAGACAAACACATTCCCAAGCTTTGGGCAATTTAAGGAGTCCTATGGCAGGCAGTTCATGGGGTTACCCTGCCAGTGCTGCTGCATGTTTTTGTAGCAGCCACCTTCTCCTTGTTTCCCCAGGGACATGCTGACCATCTTGGCTATGTGTCTCAAGGCAGACAATCAAAAACAAAATAAAAAATGCTGTGTGTGCCATTATGAAAGTCAGACCATCTTAAACACTTCACTTAGGCTGATGTTAGTTGTGCTATAGGATACTCAAAGAGGAAAATAAGTGTGAGAATTCATCTGTGGTCAGTAAGTGAACTCTCTTTTACTCTCCCAGCCTTTGTATGTGCAAATTACACTTTTCCCATTTCAGTGGAAATCTGAGATGACACTTGAATTAGGCTGCTTTCTGTCAACCTCTACTTAATCTACTCAACACCTGCTCTACTGCATGGCATCTAAGGCAGCCTGTGTTGAATGTAAACTCCTGAACAGGCTTAGCTGAAGGTTTCTCTTGCCATGCAGTCATTCATAAGGTAAATGTTAGGTGAGAAGGCATTAAATGGAGCCTTCACCTGTTTCCAACTTAGAAACCTGCATGGGAGGGAAGCATCTTTTAAATAACTGAATCTAAAATTTAAAGAGTAAAAACTGTTTAGACCAGATCTTTATCTTCTGTAATGATATAATATCATTATAATGATATTATAATAATAATAATTGCTGCAACTGACTGCAAGCTATCCATCAAATGAATTAAATTTTCAATGTCAAAGTACTTATTTTTTCATTGTTCCTGGACATCAATTCATCACCATGCTGGAAAAAAGTGAAGCCAGTTTTTAACTAGAGAGCTGACCAAGACACCCTCCCATGACCTCACGATTCACATCACTTATCAGTAAAACCAGAACAAGTAGCAACTCACGTTTGTCTAAATACAGCAATAACAAAACCTTGACCTTACTTTTAAGTCATCTGTTGTGCTTTGATGTGCCTTCTGTATTCTGGGAGATTTGAACCATTTCAAACCTTAATTTGCCTTCTCACAATAAAATACCAGCACCATTCTGACATGACTGAACATAAATCCCTTCCCACAGTCATGCCTTGCCACCTCCCCTCTCCACTGAGATCCAGTCCGTGCCCACTGTGGCAGCTGATCCCACTTTACAAAGGGGAAAGGAACCCAGCCGATGAGATGTTCCTACAAAACTAGCTCAAACAGCCCATGTCATCACTGGAGAAATTATGTAAAGAGATGCTGCTTTCCTATGGGGAAGAAAGGGCAGAAAGAAGAATGAATCTCGATCAGAAAACTCCAGTTCCCAATTCACCTTCCCTCAACGTAGTAAATCACTTTGCCCCTAGGCTGCGAGTTCAGTTGCTATCAGTAAGACATCAGGGCTAGAGCTCCAGCAGTTTGTGCCTAGTGATGTCTCCAAGCTCAGGCAAGGACAGCAACATCAGAGCCCTACGTTTATCTCCACTCACATTTAAAATGCTGGTTTTGCTGATTTGAAGTTAATGCCCAACTCAGAAACAGTGATTCTTTCAAAAGTGCCACAGAGTTCATTTATATCTGGCTGTAGTTTTTGTAAACTCCTTAAAATTCGCAAGTTGGAGTTAATTCCAACATTAATTGCCTAAATATTGAGCCAAATTGCTTCCCTGCTCCCAAGTCAGAAGGTAAAAAACTAGGCTGATGCATCTCAAGGTTTGCAAACATAATTGCCTTGGCATCCATAGCTCTGAAGTACTGACAGCTCTTCATAATATCCAACCTGCTTGAATATTCAGAAGTTAGACTTCAGGGATCACTGAAACTGATGTAGTTTTCCTTCTTTCTCCTTCCTTTTTTTTTTTTTTTTTTTTTTAATGAGTTTGGCTCTTTTACTCTGAAAAGTGGACTTTTGCACACTTTTGTACTAAATAACCTTGGTATGTGAATCACTGGTATTTTCCACTATTAATGGTTGGACATTTTGATGTGTCTGGGGGAGAGACCTCATTAATAAAACTTTAACTCAATATAGGTAACAAGAGGCAGACACAGGAAGAGGGTTAGCTTTTATTTTAACTGCTTTTCTAAAAAGAGCTAGTTTTCAAGTTCACTGCCATCCTTTAAATATAATTTCTCCACCCTCTAAGGCAGCTTCCAGAGTGCTTCCTCTCTCATTATTTAGCAGTTGGCCACGAACTATGTGCACACGAAGCACACCCAATGTCCTTTGATTAGGATTCTCATTTATATGTATAGCAAACTTCCCTACATTACATATTTATTAAACTATCCTTCATCCATTTGTGATTTCTGCCAATCATAAATTCAGCACATCCTTATTTTTCAGAGCAGTAAAAAGCTTCAAGAACAATTAACAAGCGCATAAAAAGGGACTTTTTTCATACACCTACTCCAGGTTTCTGCTTGCAGGGAAGGAAAAATGAACGGTTGCTCTGTGCCTAGATTTATACTACAAGCAGCACAGCTATCTGACAATTTTGGCCGGTATAATTTCCTAAGAAAAGCAAATACAACTGGAATATCTCAAATTAAATCACAGGACTGTTGAAAACTTCACAATAATCCTGAGGCTGCCAATGCACATTTCCTACACAAATACAGATATATTTTAAATTCAAGTCCCAATCAACTAGCTTTTCCTCTTCCACCTGGCTAAAGCACTACTTCTTTTCCTTACCCTACACTACTCACACTTAACAAAGCTGTGGTTTCCCAAGTGTTCTCCTGCTTGACAGCTTAAAATAGTCTCTAACAGCTTAGTTTACAACTGAGTGCCTGTCATTTCCTAACGTGTCCTGAGGCAGTTTCCTAAACTGTATCATTATCCCGACAAGTCTTCAGGGATAGGGCTGAGCTAGGCTTACAACATTATCTGCAGCACTCCTCCTTGGCTCTTATAGATTTCTGCTAGTTATCTGAGTGCTTAATATCAGCAGGGAAAAAATGCTTTTGTATTTTTCATTTCATATTAACTTTCCACTGTATGTTTTCCACAGCTAACAAACTCACTGCCTGTGTTGATTTGCAGAAAACCAGTATATTTTTTAATTGCATCTTTTCCAGCTTCTAAAATGTTCTATCATTAATTTTATATTTCCGTTTAAGACTTTTTTTCCCACTAAGCACTCCCTAAACATTTCTATTAGAAAGGCTCTTCTCTCTTATTATATGTTTAATCTTTCTAACACTCTAACTTCACTAAATTTTACAAGGTTATTGTAAAACATTTCAGAAATGAAAAAAATGTCATTTTGTCACATTAGTTATAAAATGATTGCAAGTTTTACAGGAGTCATTTTTTTCCATTTATTTTACTCTTACTCAGCATCCTCTTATTAAAAATGACAGCCACTACATATCTCACGGTTTCAGTTAGGGGAGAAAACCTGCAGCCTAAGAAGAGCTAGACTTTTTTATTCCTCCTTGAAAATGAATTGCGGAATTATTCTGAACATCTGCGCATCAAAGGGAACTGGATGTTTTTGTGTAGTACAAGTAGCTCAGCAAGATTATTTTGCCTTCATTTTTATCTTCTTTACAAACTGATAAAAATTTGGATTGCTTTCTTGACACATACTACAGGCACAATAAAAATTAAAAAAAAATATTGGCTCCCATGAGCAGTACTCTAGGACAAGGGCTAGCACTAATTTTCTGAGCTGGCTCCAACATGCTGCCAGCCTACAGGTCACCTTCAGAGCAAGAAGAGCCTGGGCACCTCCTGGAGAAACTGGTACAAGCTGGAGCTTAGCAGAAGACCCACATTATGGGTTTCTAACTAGTCCTGGTGTGAAGTCCACACACAGATACCCTGTGTAAGCAACCATACCTGCTCAACCCAAAAAGCAGTAACAAACATATGGCAGCTTCCCATTTAAGAAATCTGTTTTGTGTGTTTGTCTGCTAAATTTGAAGGAGAAAAAAAAAATAGCAAGAATGTTTCTACAACTTTATAACATGTCAAAATGGAAGAATGAGACAGACTGCAGTCAGTCACCAACAAAATTAAAATCTCTGGTCCCATCTACTTCCAAAGAGTATTCATGTAATTTTGAGTTATAAATTCTCAATTTATGCTACAGTATAGAATAGAATCTCATTGCCAAATTTGATTTGCAAGGCTAAAACACACCCTTTGCCACTTCTTTAAACCTACTGAGGTCAACAAAAACACTAAGTGTGAATTAATATTAGTTATCAGTCTACAGAGTAGAATCACTTTTTTTTTATTATTATTTTTTCCTGTTTTTAGGAAACATAACCAACAACACAGTAAATAAAATGGAAAATGAAGTATGGATTCCAGCCCTGGTCAGCCTCTTTTTTTTTTTTTTTTTTTTCCCCCCCTTAAATTACTTCTATCACGTTTAAGTTAATAAAATGGAAGCAAACTTTATGAATAAAATAAATGCTATTCTTATAAATTGTTAGTTTATCATAGTTAGTAGCAGAAAATAGCTTAAAGAATATAGAGACCTGGTAGTAAGATAAACTGGGTATTTATACACTCCTGCTTTAATTCTTTAATTGCCTCAGCTCAGGTTACTGTTCTTGACTATAAGCCAAAAATAGCTATAGCTAGCATCATTCAAGAATTAACTACTTGGTTCTGAAAACTAAAATTAATAAATTTATTTTTATTTTCATTCATGTAGTAGAATTATTTCTCTATTAAATGGTTTATTCAAAGTGGATGATGATTTCATATTAATGTAGCTGTGTAATGCAATTAGAAGATTACAAAGCTTGAGACGAAACATTAATGCTTACAAAACATATTAAAGTGAGTTAAACACTTTCTTGAGTCAGAAGTCCACAATTATTTTATTCTAACTATCAGGATGCTATTGGTTCTTTTCATAGGATTAAATTTTATTAAATTAAATTTGTCCAAATTATTTCTTTTTAACATCCAGTTAGTTTTCTTACCCATTTGAATGGGATTTTGGCAGAAGAGTATAATGTTTCATATTCTTAAACTTTTCCATATTACATTCTATTTAGAAGGTAACAGAGAGCTTAATGCACTACAGAAGGATTCTTTGACCCAATTACTATCGCCAGTAAGCTTTAACATTATTCTCCCCAGTTATTTATTTGTTTCACAGCATGAGCTCAATCAATTTCTTTCCTGTTGGCAGGGGTGTATATTTCTATCTTCCATATAAATACTCTGAAATGTTAACAATTATCTAGCACTTGATTAAGTATATACACACTCACACACTACATATATTATATGTATATTATTTTGAACTACTGAATGAATGGCAAAGAAAAAGAAAATGAACTATAGCTGTTAAAAGAGGTCACTGGAAACCACCCAAAGAGGAAAGCATTAACCACTGACATGAAGCTCCAGCACAAAAATAATTAACAGTGGTCAGCAATAAAAGACACAGGCAAAAAGTTACTGACATCCAGAGAAATAAGAGAAGCTCCCTCCTCGTTTAGCTCAACCACCAGGATAGCCTCCTGGCTGCTCAGATCCCTCTTTCTTTAAAGCTGGAGAAATTCCTAAATGGAGACTTGCTCCATAACCTTCCCTGCCAAGCCCAACCCAGGAGGAACTTTCAAGTTCATCCCGTCCCAAAACAGCAGCAAGCAAGAGACTGCAGCAGTATTTGTAACACATGTCCTGGCTCCATCCTTTGTGGTTGGCTGGTCGGTGGACACAGAAGTCTGTGGAGGAAACTCATAATCATTTCCCTTCTTGATCTCAGGGAACAGGGATCCCTAGCTCGCCTATGTCTGCCCTAATCTCAAGTGTACACAGTCCTTCTCAGCAGTCTTCTTGCTTATTAAGTATTTAAAATAGTCAACAACTTCTCATATAAATGATATGTTCCTCACCAAGTTCACTGCAGGGCATCCTGCAGCCAGGTGGCTAGGTTCTTGCCAAGGAGATGGCACATCTACGCTTAGAGACACCAAGAGGTACATGGACATAACTAGATCCACAGCATAAATGAAATCTACACTTGCTCAGACCCATGCAAGGCAGATATGTGTTAAATGTATCAAAGCCAGGGCAACAGGAAGAGCATAACAACAACAAAACAGGCTTTACACAAAGGATTTCATTTCAGCTGTCCATGCAATATATTAACTCACTAAGAAATCTTTTCTTCTGTGCCTCTCCTGCAGAGAAAACATGTGAAAATAAAACCAGGAGAAATGATCCTGCAAAGAAGACAAGCACAGCCCCCAGCTATTACAGGCACTGGAGTCACCAGGCATGACCCAAGCTGCCACGTGGAGAGAACAGACAGCAAAAATCACCTTCACTCCCTATTTACAGTAAATCACTCTCACCCATCTTGACCTTCCACAAATTTGTTTTGCAGAGTTATCCAGCGAGTAATCTAATACGAGAAGGCCTAGGAACAGGCATACCTGCATGTAGAAATAGCTCTCTCTGGAAAGCAATCTAATTTTACTTTCATTAGTTAGTGGTCTTGCTCAGATAGATAAGCTCCCAGTCAAATATTGAACCTGTTTTAAAAATAAATAATTAAGTAAATAAATCCCAGGAAGTTAAATTAATGGTAAAGTTTCTTATGCCCACCGTGGAGGTCAAAAATATTTCTGTGTCACAGAATTATCAACTGATGCCAACACAACTTGTAGCTAACCATCCTTGAAACATTCACTGGGCTAAAGTTTCAGCATAATGATTTAATATATGCATTAAACAAGATGTTATAACAGTTCATCACAAGCTTCTTTCTGCTTCACAAAAAGAATGTGAAACATAGGAAATGAGAAGTCAATTGCTTTTCCCTCTGTAGATGGATGTGTGAGACACCAAGGCTGTATAACAAATGCACTGCATTCGTTCCCTATAAATCAGTATCTACAGATTCGCAATTTGAGTATTCCCTGAAGTAGCAGGAAGGCATGAGATGTTTTGAGGTAATACATACTGAATTTGGAAATCAGTCTAAAACTGCAGCTATTAACAAGGACATCCAGATACTTGCTTTTAGAAGAACTTCATACTTCTGAATTTTGTCCTCAAACTCTGAATTCTTTCATTGTTAAATAATGATTTTTTAACTGTGATTTATTATGAAACAAAAACAGCCATTAAGAAAAACAATTCTTCCATGGACAGCCATGTTAAGAACAAAGCTGGGACTTCACTATCTGAGACTGCTCACACATGCAGGTCTCACAATGTTTTACCAACCTGGGGACAGCCAAACTGAACATTTCAAAATTCCCAGCTCCAGCAGCAGCCACCACGGCATAAGGGGACCACCACACTGATATTTGAGATTCAACAAGCAGACATTGTAGCCAGCAGAGTTGCAGGCTACAACACCATCCATGTGCTAAAAATTAACATCACCACATGAAAGCATCGCTCTCATATTCAAATTCAGATAGTAATTTTAGAAATTAAGTAATTTTAAATCTATAACAAGAGGTGCCTAAAACCTCTCAGATAAGTAACTAAGCATGAATTTATTATTATGTGTTCAGAAAGGACTAATAAATGCTGAAGAGTGTGACAGTTTGAAACAAGAACCTTCTGACACCAGATTAAAACCCAGGGCATGGCCAGCCTTGACTAGCATCACTCCAAGCCAGCAGAATATGCCGGAGGTAGAAAGCTCAGAGCCTTTTTAGACCAAAGTGCTCTGTATTTTGACAGACCTTTCACATCATGCATATGCTCACGATAGACTCTGAGACATCACAAGATACAAAGCAGAGATTAATTTAGCCTTCCATGTGGAATGGCAGGTGGTTGCATAAAGCTGAAAAAGCCGTGTTTTTATGAGCGCTACAAAATGTTTGTAAATGTAAAAATGTTTACACTTGGATTTGGATTTGCATGACAGCGATTTGAAAGAGAGAGGAAGAAGCAAAACAAAATCTCCTGGAAAAAAAAAATAAAAAAAATTGCTGATATTTTGATGCATATCAGGGAAAAAAAAAAAAAAAGTGATCACCTTCATAAAAGAAACAGGTCTTCATCTCTATTTCTTGATAGAAAGAATAGCTGGCACACAGCAAAACACATCTTAGCTTACTCTTATAAATATTAAATTCCAGGTCTGTTCTTGACAATATCAGAGAAAAAATTAAACACACTTAGAAAATCCAAGGGCTAAAATCTATTCTTCTTTTGAAAGGAATGAGATTAATAACCCTCAGGAACTAAGCTATGTTGCTAAAAGAGAGAAACCTTTAAAAAAATAATTAAAAAAAAAAAGGCTCTGTTCCACCCCCACCCCTGCCTTTAGTGAAATTCTCACCTCACTAAATCTCTCCCTCTCCAGAAGGTGACAATTTTGTACCAGTGTACAGACTCAGGTATGGAAATCAAAGTACAGGCAGTTCCATTTCCACCAAGCTGTTCCATTTTGAAGTCTGTGGTTAGCACTTTTTTTTTTTTTTTTCAACACCAATTTCCTTTAAAAACTTCTGTGCAGCAGATACATGCCAAACCAGAAAAGTCTCCTGAAAGCACAATTCTTATCTGAAAAAATAAAATGTAGTCTACAGACATGCTTCTAGGTGAATTTACATAAATAGATATAGATTATATTGATTTTTTTCTCCCAAGATACCTATTTTTGAAATCTATATTCAACATTTTTCTCTCTCCTAGTTACAGGACTAAAAATCCTTTAATTTAGAAAGAATATGAAAAAAAAAAAAAAAAAAAAAAAAAAAAAAAAAAAAAAGAGTGAAATGATTTTTCCATGTCAGAAATCAAAAAAATGTCACAGTAAAAGTGCAAGTTTTCATCCCCCTTGTCCCTACAATTCTCAAACCTGATATTATCAACAGTATTTGCCTTGCAGCAACACGTAGATTTTCTGCTGTAGCCAGTCTTTGAGAAACTTTTCCTAACCTAGAACTCTTCATTTTCTGCAAGTTGTTCCTTATACACAAACTCTGGGTTACAGCTGGGCTTACTTTGTAACAATGCGTTCTGCTGCTGCTCCAGGAAGAGACGGCACTTGGAGAATGACCAAGTTGCAATTCTCACTTTATCTTTAGTATTTCTCTTTCCATTCTCAGCTCAAGCTGTTCAGAGCAGAAAGGACTCTTCTTCAGAAGAAAAGGATGGGTACGTCTGAGTCCTCACCGCTATTTTTCTGCTGGTAGCACACAGCACTTGGAAGGAAGCAGCTGGTGTCTCCAGCAGATTATCCTTGTTGCAACCTCCAGCACTTTGGGAAGGTTTGCGTGTTAGCAACTACTTTCCAGTGGCTGCCTCTCCTACAAGCCTGTGTCTTCTCCCTCAATATCAGGAAGCTGCACCTTCCCATAAGTGCTGGCAGATACCAACCTGCAAGCCCCCAAAGCCAGCACCCCTCACTATCTGATTTGTTCTTGGCTAAGGGTTTATTAACACTACATCTCTTAGACCCAAAGTGAGTTTAAAAACTCTGCTCAATAAATTACATTTTCCCAACTATGGTTGGGAAGTAGCTAACTGCTTAACTTTTGAAGCAATGATTTTCCCATGTGGTTCACCTTTATGCTAGCATATAAGAAAGCAGGCTTTCAAATACAGAGCCATATAAGATCAGGTTTATCTTTCTCTGAACCAGAGAAAGGTACCTAAAGGTCAAACAATGCTATGAAGTAGCATGGACTACAATATAACCATACCCTACTACAACCATATATACCCTAATATAAACATATAGTCCACTCAGAAGAGGCTGCTTGAGCTACTGTGAACATCCCATGTAGCCCTTGTGTCCAGCCCAGAACATCTACTGGGTGGCACAGAATATCTACTCTAGCACTCAACTTGAACCATGTGTACAGATCCTCGAACCCTTTGTCCTCTGTCCTACTCAGGACCTACAATACAAAATACAATACAATACAAAATAACTTGTAGCATTTTGTATGATACTAGACAAGAAGCTTTCTCAGCTGTTCCCCTTGTCCTAACCAATGCCATGACACCAGCTGGCAGCAGACGGCTGACTGAGTTTCAGACTGTATGTTATCATCCAGGAATTTCTGCTGTGACTTCTTTTTAAATTTACTTTTATTTTGTCTTGCTTTGTAATGTAGATTATGGTCTGTCATTTAACATTATCTCAATATTTTAAATCTGCTATTTTGGTAACATTTGGTAACATTCCTCATTAGTGATGCCTTTGGTTCTTCTTCCTAACACAGCTGAAGAGCACATCAAAAACGCATCACAAAATTCAGAATGTTAATTCCTTTACAGTTTTGTTTTTAAAATGTTATCAAGAAAATCCATTATTACATTAAAAAAAAAAAAAAAAGTTAATTCCTTTCTAATGTATATCACTATAGCTACCTTTATAGCTGGATACTCTGCCAAATCAGACAATGAATCCTCAACTTGCTTCAGCTCTCTATATTGCCTATTGGGTAAATGATACGGCTGCTAAAGATCCACTTTTAATTAAGAAAACCTGCATATTGAAAAGTACTCAGCTATTGCTTTGAGCCAGAAGGCCTAGAATAGCTTCCTAAAAATCATCTGTTTTACTATTCAAATATTCATCCACGTATTTCTGTGCAAAACCAAATGCAGTGTGTTGATGGCACACTTGAACACTGGCCACGAACCACACGCAGCAGCCAGCTGAACCATATGACTACCGTAGCACAGAAATGCCAGCATGCCTCTTGTAACACAAACGGCTCAAACACTTTGTAAGAATTAACACGGGATATCAGGAGATATAGCATGGCCCCTTCCACTCAAAATGCACAATATTTTAAAGACCCCAGACTAAGTTTTTGTCTGACACCTCTCCTTACCCCTATCTTTTCCCATTTACAGTTGTCCATGTGGACTTCAGCATGGCTCTGTTAAAGGGAATTATAAATATCCATTTGTAGGTCTCCTCTTCTGTTGTTACAAGCCATTGTAAGTGTTTTTCAAGGGGATGGAGTAAACATTCACTGTTAATCTGTGTGGCATTTTTATACCATAGCTGAGTGAAAGCAGATCTGTGATCTTCAGCCTCCTGCAGCACCAAATCCCTGGATTCCATCAGGTCCTTGACCTTGCAGTGCTGCTGCACAGCATTTCCACTAGATGGGGTGGGATATGTAGGACATGCAACTCTCTAAATTATTAGTAAATATATATGCAGGAAAATAGCCTTTCCTTGAACTTCAGTCGCAATTCTCTACCCTTCCAATGGAGAAAATTAGTTTATAGGAAAACCAGAATGCCTACCTTATGAAGCGTTAATTCAACCCAGGATGCATAAACACTGGTTCCCTGGGAGCATAAAAGCAGTAACCCTGAAATCCTATTATCCAGTGAATTGCCTTAAAAATTAAATGCATCGGTTTATTACTTCAATGGGGAAAAAAAAATAAAATAAAATAAAAGTCATCTCAAGAAAAAACTGCAAGATGTCTCCTTTATCTTTTATAGGAGAAAGGAAAAAAAAAATAGGAAGTCAAAGAGAATGAAAAGAAATAAACAAACTAGGGTTTGATCAGCCCAGTTTCAGCCACATCGGAAGTGTTACTTTGTTTTGAAGCAGTAACTATAAGAAAACAGTCTCTTGCTTAGGAATCCTCTATCAGAGACCCAATGTGACAAATGAAGTTTTCTACGGCCCTCAGCCGTGTCAGCTCGGCGCAGCCCCACCCCTCTCCCCAGAGCTGCGATGGCATGAGCTGGGGAAGGAGGAGGGAAATTAATTATCACCACTGCTACGCAAATTTCAACACTTATTCTTCAGTAAGAATTAGTCTCAGATGATCTACAAGGTTATTGCTGAGGACCTGATAAGACTTGGGTACTATATAATTGTTAATTAAGACATAATTTCTTCAGAAAAGTTTGCATTTTTGAGTGAGAAGGAATGAACTCAGCTTGACTCTGGGATCACGGAATGAATTTGTGGAGTATGGAATAAATAATAATAATTAAAAAGATAAAAATTGTAATCCTCACTTATTTTTAACCTAAGCACATATTAAAATAGAAACCATTAAGATATAACAGCCTTTAAATCCTACTGACATTTTTAGGCAATTTTCAGTACTGAATAGCATGTTAAGTCTATACGCTGTTGAAAAAATTTTGAAGAAAGCACACATGATCTAAAGCAGAAACAGATTCATTCCCCACTGGCTAATAATCAGAAACAACTGAATAAATCAGAAATGGCAAACTAAAACAATATTCTCTGCTGAGCGTGCTCTACAGCGCAGAGAAACAAAAAAGTCGCAAAGGCCACTACTGAAACACAGAAGTTGTTTCAATAGGGAAGGATGTGGAACAGCTACCCTTGATTTCTAATGCATTTTGAAGATTTCAGGCAGTGCAAAACATTTATAGCGTAGCGTTCTGAATGAGAAAGGGAGGATTTTTATTTATTTACTTTCTTACTTTAACCTCAGATTTTACAGCCAACTTGTGAATTACAGGCAATTACAAGAATAGTCTACTCTGAAAGGTCTGCCACAAGAAGCTCCCATTCAACTTCCCTTTCAACTAGACTGATTTTCTGCCATCAAGTTTCCTCCTACCCACAGATCAGTAACAAACAGTGTTTTTTTCCAATAAAAGATAGTAGTACAGAGATAACAAAGTTCAACTCCCTTTTGAACCTGTTCCACATCCTCACAGACATCTCACCATTGAAAAAAAAATCCCCAAATTTCCCCCCAAAAGCATACGACTTAATCTCTTCCTATACTCCAGATATAAAATTAAATTCACAGGGAAACTGAAAAGGAAGAAATATCCACCTGAGGATGAAAAGATATCCAGAAGATCATATCGCATTGTTCAGAATATAGCCAGCAATCACCAAGTAAAGTGATCAGAAAATAGAGGAAAAGAGAAAGGGAAGAGAAAGAACTGGACCCAATGGGAAAACACGCTGAATGCAAAGGCAACAATAGGAGAAGACTATTGTGAGAAGAACACGCGTTTTAAAACTTTTTTACCAATCCTTGAGAACCAGGACATGAATTACTACGTAAAACAAAACAACCAACCAACCAAAAAAACAAAACAAAACAAAACAAAACAAAAAAAAAAACAACGACAACAAAATATAGACTGCACTGAAATTTAAAGAAAAACTAGAAAATCCAAGTGACTTGTGTAATGCAAGTAACATAGTACAAGCTAAATGGAACATCAGAACATCCACGCTTATTTATAAATGTACTATCTTCCTCACTCCATGAACAAAAATGATAGGAGTGTAAAGTTAAAAATTTAAAAGAAGAAGAAAAAAAGATTCAACTGATTAAAGGTTAAAGGTGAAAAGCAGGTACAAAATTAAATAAATAAATAAATGAAAATCAAAGGCTGAGCATTCCTATACTACCACATAGAAAATTCTTAAATTAGGCTGATTGGATAGACTACTCCGTAAAACAGATAATGCATTATATTACCTCCAACGTGCAGCTTTCAGTAACATACTCCAGTTACTCCTCCCAAACTTGAAGGCACAGAGACAATACTGAATTCAGCATTAGTGTGAATTACACAATCGTCTCTTTGCTATGATGAAAATACAAGAAAATATCATTACCATACATTTATCATGTTGATGAAAAAATACTTCTTCCAATTAAACTAATTCACTGCTTCTTTCTAAAGAACAGTGGAGAAGAAAGCTGTTCTCAAATAAAGTCATTCCTTCTTATTACTCTTCCAGTTATCACTATTTTTTGTTTTGTTTCTGTTTGCCTGCCCCCTCCCCCCATTTATTCCCTTTCTTTTAGTCTCTAACTCTCTTACTTGGTGACTGCTGACTGTCTCCTGAGCTCTGCTTTTCCCTTGAAACTTCCTTAGCAAAATGCCCAAGTGTAGTGAGCAGCTCCTCAGGAATCTGATAACTGCTTTATATATATGTATAATTACTTTGGAGCTATGATTGAGGGTATTTCATTATTGCTTTATAACTCGAGGCCAAACAAATCAGTTACAGAATCAAATGAAGAGGTCATTCAGCTTTATTTTTAAAAGCCTATGTATGAGACAGCGATACTTATGGAGCCAGACTATCTGGCAGCAGATGCACTGAATTACTTTATCAAGAATCCTTATCAACAACTGTCTGGAGTTTGTGATTTTATACATTTTTAGAATTAACTGTTGTAAAACAGGTAGCTGAGATGAAAACAGAAGTTTAAACAGAAGCCCTTTGGGAAGAGTTTGTGCAGCATTCTAATAAATCATTGCAAGTAACTTTTGAAGAAGGAGAAGGAAAAGGGGAGGGGGCAGGAGAGCAAAAAAAAACTTTTCATGATAAGCTGGTTTTGCATTACTGCAGGCATCATCTGTATTTACCTCTGGAGGGGGCTGATGTTATGTACTCATCCCAGAGAGGCCGTGACTGTACCAAAACCGCCTCTCTCCTGCTGCGTGGGATCGTGGCGTGCTGCCCTGAGGCACCAGCTGTGAGAGGAGCATCCTAAAAGGCCACCCACAAGTGGGTTACAGCAGAGACAGAGCTGCCACTGCTGTTATAAAGTGTTCTCACGGAGAAATTTAGGAACAGCAACTGCTATTTTTGCCCTCCTCTAAGGTACTGTATACCACATATCAAGTTTAACTTGTCCTTGCTTCTATCACAGCCAGGACACAGCTCTCTAAAGGGCTTCTCCTATGTCCCTCTATCCTCAACTATTGCTGTCCTTCACAGGGACATCAATTACAGCAAAATCTTAGTATTCTATGGTTTTCAGGCTCTCCTCTGCCTGCGTGACCACTGCTCCTTTAGCTTCAGTTCATTGTAATTATCCCATTTGCCTGTGAAAAAGCAAAGCAGATGTATTCTTGTTGTTAAAAAAAAATAATAAATCGTGTATTAAAAAAAAAATGAGAGGCAGCATGACCTCACAGGGTAACCTATGGTCTATTGTTTCAGTTCCTACTAAGTAGAAAGTTTATGTTCTAGGGCTTGACTCTGGCACCATCACCCAGTGCATGGGGGGAGCAGAGGACAACCTCCAACAGAGGACACAACCAGACCTGGCACGTGAGCAGTATTAGAGAACAAGGGACTTCTGGGTGAGCAGATTTTCAGATAAGACTTAAAGGACACTCTGAGAACAAAGGAAAAAAAAAAAAAAAAAGATGATTACAGGGATTACACAGTATGTATGAGATACAGAGACTGGGAGGGAAGAGATGGGCAGAAGGATATAGCCCACAGGACCAGCTTCCAGTCTGAGCTAACACAAGGCAATATGTGCTGTGATGTTATTTGCTACACTGATGCCTGGGCAAACCAAGATCAGGACTACTGTGGTAACAGGGAAGTGGTGGCATCTCCATCCCTGGGGGTATCTAAGGAAAGGTTGGATGTGGTGCTTAGGGACATGGATTAGTGCGTGATACTGGTGGTAGGGGGATGGTTGGACCAGATGATCTTGAAGGTCTTTTCCACCCCTAATGATTCTATGATTCTAACAGGATAAAGAACTGCTCACTAGGCAAACCCAATACCCTCTTTATCTCCAGCATAATATTCAGCCCCTTTTATTATATTTTTCAAGGTCCATATCAGAAGCACTCTTTTTTTTTTTCCTGGGCACTCTTTAGAAAACTATCCCCTGCCCCCCCCCCCATTTTTTTTTATATATATATATTTTTTTTAGGGATATTCTTTTTAATTTCTGTTTCAAAACATCAGTCAAGTATAATGCTTTGTTCTCCATCATGTTGCCCTTGGCTTCAGGAATGCATTCCAGATTTGTACCATTTCTGATTTGGGAGAGAGAAAATAAATAAATAAAATTTAAATAAAAAATAAATTAAATAAAAAATAAATTAAAACAAGCAAACAACAACAACAAAAAACTTCTTTATTCCAGACACTTCTATATTCAAGCTGCTTAGCCCAGCAGACATAGATAAACTAAGGGATCAGATTAATGACGTCTGTCCTTTCCAAACCCAGAACCTTACTTACATATATGTTTGTGCTTATCTTTCCATTCATTTTAACTTGGGAGAATTCAATCCAAGGCTATTTACTAGAGCCAGCTGTTTTAATGGCCTCATTACTTACCCAAACCCACATCTCAATAAGCTTGGGGAAGCTGCCAAAGGATTTGGCTGAATCTCCTACAAGGCCCCATGACAAATGGTAACTATCATTTTATTATCTGTCTCAGAGATATGAAGGCCTGGTTGGATTCTCCAGTTCTGGATGATTAAAGAACATCAGCAGGTTTCTGCCTTCCACCCATCATCATCAAGAAGACTGTGACTTCCTGGACATGCAGACATCACCACTATAATACATATTCCCTCACCTCCAGGTACAAACCCTGGAACTTGCCCTAAATTGAGTGAGATCCCTGTGGTATATTAAAAGCCAGGGCATTTATTGCCTATTACTTTCCTGAAACAAGAGCTCCAACATAATAACTTTGAAATAAACTAGGACACTGATGTTTTTCCTCCACAGCAGCCACTGTTGTGCAGAAGACACACAATAAAGGTCACAGACCCCCAAAATGAGCACCCCCAGACTCTGAGTTCATTTTTCAGATACCTGAATCCAACTGGTTTAGCTGCAGAGAAGACTGCAAGAGGTTGAGGCTTTTGAGCAGGCAGGTGGGAATGGCTGAAATGCTCCAGGAAGTCCCCAGGATTGGATGTTTCCAGGGTAAGGCATCTCCTTGGATGCTTGCTTTTGTGCTGCCTTTTGCTTTGCAGTGACCGCGACTGCATTTCAACAGGAAGCACACCCCACCCTCACATTCAGTTGAGACAAGAAGATTGTTCTTTGTCTTTATTATTTATCCAAGGCCAAAAATTAATATTTTAGGAGACGGAAGGAAAATTATATAGTAGAATATGGAAGCTTGATTTGTTTGACAGCATCAATTTCCTCCAGCCCTGCTTTTAGAAAACAGTGGTATCCACAAAATAAATAAATAAATAAATAAATAAATAAAAGGAGTCCAAAGTATGAGAAGTTTGGCCTAAAAAGCTTTATTTTGGACCTTGTCTGAAAAACAGTCTGATCTGCACAGCAAGCCTCCCTGCTGCCTCCTGTTTGCTGACCCTTTAATTGCCATTCCATCACTTGTTACGTTCTGGTTAATAAGTGCTCAGTTATAAACAAATGCTATGTGGGATAGTAGAGAGGAACAACCCAAGCAAGTAACCAAAAGCCATGCGTAAGGCAGAGGGTAATTGAATAAGCAAGAAAACAAGGAATTGTGCTGCTATGCAGTACTCCTGCCGCTACAAAGGTGCACGCAACTATTACAAAGCTCACCCATCGCAGACAGACTGGTAATTCTCAAGAGGTGACTTCTGTAGCTGAATTGCTCCTTCACCCCTGAATGGTAATTTCAACTGACTACAAGTGAAAGAGGTCTCTACGGCTACTCATCAGAAGGGCGGAGAGCACTTGGGCAGCAGGATACAACCAGACTTGAGGGCAGACACTGCACCTCTGGAGTTCGGACACTCGCATGTGTGCAATGGGATATACTATGAATGTAACTAAAGACAAAATGGAGTTTAAAGGAATAGGGGAAAAGAAGGCAAAGTTTCTAAGCAGAGGCAACTATTTAAAGAGCTGCAGTTCCATGAAAGGTCACTGCTTTTCTTGGGGATGTCTCACAAACAGGTCCCCCATGCCTGCATTGTTGCAACCTCTCCCTCCTCACCAAATAGAGAAAGGCTGCCTAGGATTTACTGTTCCAGTCTTCATTACTGACAAAATCAAATTAATCCTTTTCAACACAGATCAACACAACAGCTGAAGATACTACCCCAAAAATGCTGTCAAGTTGACATTTTTTATGATTGAGTGGCACCTCACCAATGATGCATAGGTGTCTTGCATATTTACCAACAATCCACATTCCGAGTAATGTTAAGCTTCTTTGTTCTTAAACAACAAGGTAATATTTACACTTCTTGTTTTCAGGGTGCTTTCAAACATTTGGCTAGGATTAAAACTGTGAATTTACTGATCTTGCTTATGGGGGTGTTTTCCTATCATGCAATTATATTAGACTGCTGACACTTACCAACTCATAAATTTGTCTCCTACCTTGTTAGAATTTTCCACACTTCTTTTCTTAGCTAAGGTTCAAAAGTTCATTGGTGAAATGCCACTTATCTCTGCTCTCTGAAAAGTCTTATGACAGAAAACGTCAAGGAATTTAACACAATTGACAACTAAATTACATAGCACTACATAGATCTTGTAAGGTTGCAGAAAACATTTATAAGTAATTAACTGTTGTTAACAGGTTTATTCTGAATCACCAACACATGCGTAAACCCAAACCTGAACTGCTAATAAGTGTGTCAGTGATTTCTCTAAGCAGTCAGACTGAGTACCTCAATGGCAGGTCCCTACACAGTTTACTTATTGTTTTCCTAACAGAGAAAAGAGGATTACAGCTGATTCTCCACTCACCTGTGCATCCCAACAGACTTTCTAGAGGCTATTTTCATAGTACCAGAAGTCTATATTTCCTTCTCTTTCCCAGCCACCAACAATCACAAAGTCAACACCTCTAAAATAAACTTCCTGGAAGAAGACTCATGGTGTGGAAGGGAGAAGGTACAAGGTTAAGAGCAGCATGTGAAAGAAAGTGTTTTGCTGTGAACTAAGCTGAAAGGTGCTCCCAACAGGGAGACTTTCAGTGCACACAAAAAAGCACACAATGCATAGGAAAATGGCATACAGAAATCACTATTTACTTACTGAACAGCAGTTTACCTGTATGGAAGATTTAAGGGGTCCTTAGTTTACAAAAACAAATACATGAATAAAAATTATTCAGAAAAACAGACTGGCTGTCTCCACTGTACTTCCTTCAGAACATGCCGTAATTAATTCCTGCAACTGTATGTAGAGATGAATCTCATTCAATGTTACTTTTACTTCCTAATTCTTGCAATGAACCTGTGCAAGGATATTGAACAAATGATACAGCCCCAGAAGTTTCTTACTTTAAACAGAAAACACATTCAAGCAACTACATCAATAGGTCCCTAAATCAAATTTCCCCCTTTTACAGTGGGCTACAAGAAAAACACTCAAGCTGATGCAGCATATTTATTCCAAAATTAAGCTCCAAACTAGTCTATACCCTCATAACACCTTCCTCTCTGTAACTTCACGAGCACACACCAGACAGACATATGCTGGTAACAGGTTATTGGTTTTCAGTCTACACTCCTAGAAGTACCACTGGCGTGCACAAATGCCCTGCTGCTTCCAGGAGATGTAACTTCATAAAGAGGACCCCATAGTCAGTACAGGCTAGGTAGTGACAAGTGACAATTAAAAGAATGAAACAATCAAATCTACTAGGATTAAAATAAATAAATTAAAAAAAAAAAAAGAGATGCTATTTATTGCTTCATATTAATCAAGCTGTCACAGTTCTATTCTTTTTTAAAAAAATGAACTCCAGACTTCATTTACTTTAAAAAAAGCCGTGATAGGGTGTTTGCCTCAGCATTTCAAAGTTCTCCAGAAATCTTACAAAGGGAAAGGGAACTAAAACCTCACAAAAACATTCCTAGTAATTTTAAATTTATGGTATTCCCTCCTAGAATAACAACTGAAATGAAATTATGGTTCAGGCTTATGGAAAGACAGGATAGTAACCAGTCTTACATTTCTTTTCAAGAACAAAATGGAAAAACAATGTAGCAAATGTATTTTTCCATTCACATAAAGAAACCAAAGCTGAATATTATGTTAAAAAAAAAAAATCAGCAGCATAAATGCAAATATTATAAATGCAAATATTTAGTGAGGTTTTCAATGACATTTCATAGGATTGCACACTTAATACAACAGCAGCTTCAGAAAGAAAATATGGCCTTGGATAATTTAAAATCCAATTTATCTGGTCAAGCTACTGTTGAGGACAGCAAAGTTCATTTAAGTGATGCATTCACCTTAAAAGACAGAACGCACACACATTTGCGATAGTGAAAGAAGTGATCCTACTCTGACTGAGATAAGGAAATGTGATGAGGGTGTACTCGGTAAAACTAGCACAATAGTAAAAATTACTGAGAGACAGAAAAAGATCAAGTGCTAAAGCCACGCACAGCTCTAAAATGAGCAGGAAACGGTACTCAAAAAAAAAAAAAATCTGAAAAAAAATTAGAAAGCACTCAGTACATATAAAAAGCACTCCATGCTTGTCTATTAAAAAAGCCAGCACGTACATTAGGATGAACTGAAAGCCCACACATTTCTAAAGGAGAGCTTTGATGACTTTCCAGCTGTCAGCAACCAGCATCCCCAGCACCAGCAACTGCCCCATGTGCAGGGCTGGGACCCGCATTCAGCACTGGCCACACTGCACTCCCAGCCTGTTCCTGGGGTCAGCTCAGCTACTAGCAGGGCTGAAGCAGCAGGACAAGACAAAACTCCAGCACTAGGCACCCATTGCAGAGTTACTAAATTGCATGGGCCACTGGCATCTGCAGAAACTCAGGCTGCAGATTGTATCTGGCCCTTCAGCAACAAATGAAACAACATTGTGCTGCCACATCTGAAAAACATTACTTAGCTCCAAATCCGATTTGAAATTTCTCAAGCTTTGCCATTCTCCATGGGGATACAACTCAGTTTCGGGCACTGCCCAGTGCTTCCCAGGATGCTGCTGAATGAGCACAGAACCAGCACAGCCCACGCTGTTGCCCCCAGCCCACCTGCAGGGACTGCCCTTTGTGCTCCATCCCCTCTTCCACAGCTGCCAGTAGTGCCTCCAAGCATAGCTTGCAGCTCCACCTTCACCATGGGTTTTCCATGTTAAAACAACAACAACAAAAAAGAGAGAGAGAAACCAGGGTTTCTCTTGCAAGCTATTCAAGCACCTTCACTTCAGGCCCCATCAATATGAATAATTTCACTTGCTTTCAATTATTCAAATCAGAAAGTTAAGCATAAACATACCAACTGATGCAGTGTCTTTCTAAGTTTGGGCTTGTTCATTTCAACCCTGGAAAATTAAATCTTTATTAGCAATTGTTTGGGCTGGAAAAATTTGCACCACCCTGCGATGCCTCATGCTTGGCCTAACTATGCTTCCTCAGGATCCTTCTTCATGAGCTTATATTCACCTTAATTATTTTTTTTTTAAAGGATCAGAAGAGGGTGTTAAGTTTCTGGTTTGTTTTGTTTGTTTGTTTGTTTAGTTTGTGTGATTGGATTATTGCTCTCCATAATGCGATTTAATGATTCACAGAAAAAAAGCCCCCACAGAGTGCTCCAGAGCTACACAATGATGGAATTGTCTGATCAGGGCGATGAGGCAGCCAGCAGCTCTGTTTGACTCATTGGCAGCATCTTGGATTGTGTTGTCCCCTCTGCCAGCCCTGTGCCCCCTCCTGCACCTGCAGCACTCTTAAATAAAAGGGCTGCTCCTATGAATGGCAAACCTTCACTTTGGAAGTGTGTTTTAACACTTTAGCAACTTTTTTTTTTATATATCTGAAGATCAGTAACAGTGACAAACAGAAAGGTTGGGCAGAAAATCTGTTCTCAAATCAGCATCCACACCCAGGGAGAGAACAAGCACAGGGCCAAGGGGAAACAGCTGACGAGGGGCAGCTGAGCCATGATCACGAGGTGAGGTACAGCAAGAAGCCACAGAGGCACGACCCAAAGCCAAAGGATGGAGAACACCACACTGAAGGGCAGGGTTAGAGAAAACAAAAAGGACGTGAGCTCTAACATCAGGCATGCAGAGCAGCCTGTAAATGTCGTATTTAGACCAAAGAGCTGCAGTGTGCCCAGATTCACCAGGACTGCAGAACCCTCCTCACCACCACATCTTCCTGCTGACCTTACCTCTTCCCAAAGCCTCCCTAAGAGCAAGAAGAGCCTTCTTTTGCATGTTTTTAAATGCAAGTCTGTTTCTCTTTATATGCCAATTTTTCAGCTTGCAGCCCTTTATCCTCCCACTAACCCACTCCCCCAAGCACTGCCATTCATATGGCACTGCTGTTTGGAAACAGGCACCTACTCACATCCTTTCATCATTCACTCAGTCAGCTTGACACCCTGCCTACCACTCGCCTGAGGGTTTTATTCTGAGTATTTTTCTGCTTTCTGCTGTGTGTTGTCAACTGCCTGCCACATCCCACATAGCATCAGCCCTGGATGATAAAGTAAATCCTCCACTGGTGGGGCTGCTGCCTCTGTGAAGTCCCACCAACTTAAACAGAACCCATTCCCTTGGCCCAAGAAGGTTGAGCTACAGGCTCTGCACATTTCTGTAAGCTCCCTGTACTCATGGACTCCAAAATATCAACAGATCCTCTTGTTTGCATTCATGGAAACCTACCCTGAAACCAGAAAAGGAAACAGAAGCCCAGAGGGTGCAGGTGGCACCACGCTTTGAGCAGCACAGATCCAGACACTGCTTTGGAAGCAGCCTTGGTTCCATGGGCAGTTTGGCTTTCAGGTGGGCTTGTGCCCACGTACACATGCACACGTACACAGCAGCAATTTCAGTCATTGGATTGGTGGCAGACACTTCCTCAAGAAGGTGGGTCAAACTATACCAAGAAACACAACTGAGAGCTCATGGAAGTGGATTTCAGCTCCTCTCTCTCTCATGCAAAGCCTCTCTATACTCTGCCCTTCAGCTGTTTCATTAGCTTAAGACAAAAATCTAATGATCTGAAGCACTGAAAGGGGTATCAAATCAGGAATATTTCAGAGCATATTAAAGCCTTCATCAGTGTGTTTTGTACAGACTACTTCATATGCATGAAATTAAAAAAAAAAAAAAAAAAACTCCCCTCCCCCCTTTAATTGACAACAGAAATATAGTATACCAGGGCATACCAAGGCATCCTTATGCTTTTACAGTGCTGGGCCCTAAAACATTGGCCATTGCTCTGCAGGATTAATGGAACATAACTTCTACATAACCAGATGATTTTTTATTATTATTTTTTTTTATCTGATATATGTGCATTGAAAGTAGAATCTTTCAAAAGCAACATGTATATATATTTTGAAGTCACAGCAAAGGAAATAGCCTTTCATCCTTTCTGTGACAGAATCACATGAAAACTCAAGCAAAATGAAAGGAATGGTTATCACTTAAATCATTTTTATCTGTTTGTTTAGACTGTATCAAATTAAATGAATATGAAATATATCAAAGAAAAACATTATTTCTATGCAAAAACTCACTAATAGTCTTAATACACTAAAAGTGGTTTTTGCTCATTTGCTTTTAGGAGTAATTCCAGTGAAAATATCATCTTCCTTTCACTTTATAAACTCAGATGACCTAGGATTACATATTTAATTCTTAGTTCCGTATGAGAAAGAAGCCTAAAGATATATTCATGCACAAGGAAATTCCTCTTGCAATTAATGGAACATACGTTACACACGGCATGAGATCAGTCCTGGTAAGCACTGGGCATGCAAGAACTCCTGCTACTACAAAATTAACTGAAAAAGGTGAAAACGTGAAACTTCAAAAATGTTACATTGGAATAGTTTCATTCAAAAAAAAATAATTCAAAGTTGGTAAACTTCCTGAAAACACATCTAAAGCACAAAGGTAGCCAAGAAACAGGAAATCTTATGAATCTGTCCAAGTTTCTGCATATTTTTAAACACTTTTTAGTGTAAATGTAAAGAAGCAATAGCAAATTTCTTCAGCCAAAGTTAGAAATAAAAAAGTAATTTGGGCATTAACTTATCTGCTTGGTATATATAATACTGTACTTGCATGCAGAATATTCAGTTTCTTTTTGGATCTAGTTTATTTAGAAGTCAGCCCCAAAGGTGCCTAAAATAATTGCTTAAATCAAAACCATATTTAGGACTCTATGTGAATGTGACGAGTTTTGCAGATATATTGGGCATGCAGAATTCCCACCAAAGAAGTTGCAGAACTTAATACAGTTTAAATGAACAGAAACACAGACATGTAATAAGAGGTACTCCATTCATATGCTAATGCTGTCCCTGACTGTACAAACATGAGATATATTCCCTTCTGTTTCCAGTTTTCATATGAACGCTCCTGAAATAAAAAGGAAAACTGAACCAAATCCTGTGATTTAAAAGCAGATCACAATTAACAATTTTGTTGTGGATACAAGTGTCTCTAAGGTAATGGAAATTCCACAATCTTTTGGACTAAACTCAAATTTTCCCCATAAAAAAAATCACACGTGCTTTGGATAGGATACGATTTCCAACATTTTATAAAATTCCTTTTTCAGAATCACTTCCCTCTTAAACAAAACTCACAACTGAAAACTGCCTTGTCTCACATTCAATAGACAGATGAAAGCATATTTAAAACCATGCACTATAAAAAGTTTTACAGTCAAAATAAAATGTATTTAAAAAAAAGCACAAATCATTAGAAGCTCTGGAGGGGAAAGAAGAAGAAGAAAAAAAAAAAAGGTACTTAACAATACATGGTAAGTTGTTATCGTTCCAAGTACCATAAAATATTAGTAAGGTTACAATCATTCACCTATTTTAAAACAGGCTGTTGTGAATTCCTTGAGAAGATGCAAAAGCTACATTCACCACCTGCTTCTGTTCATATTTCATCATCCCAGACCCACATTCTCTCTCATGCACTGCTAGGAAAATTTAAAAAAAAAAAAAAAAAGAAAAAAAAAAAAGATAATGTGTGTGTGCACAATTTTAAAATGCAAGAAAAATAAAAGTTTTGGGTCGGGTGTGTGTTAAAAAATGTTATTAGACACTCCACTGGTTTGGGGGGGGGAGGAGGATTATCTTTTAAAATAGCAACAGTTTAATGTTGGAAAATGACCTTTTCTGCTAAATATATTTTTAAATCCACAAATTTATAAATAAAGAGTAAGATGATACATATGCAACAGTATGTTGTTTGTGCAGTACATAGAGAGAATAAAGAAAATTCATGAAGCAATGTTCCAGGTGGTACAGTGCCTAAACTATTCTGGATCTGCTGCTGGTCCCCAGATTTGCAGAAGGAATGTTACTCTTCACCTGCCGCTTATGAGCAACAGCAGCCCCCAAACTTCTCAACCCATGCAAGGGAGTAGTTCTGTCATAGCATTCATATAATGGACATTATCTCCAGAATGGCAAATTGTTTTCTACCAAAGATCTTCAAAACACCAAATTTCACAAAAATTATTCTCATGACCAGTGTACTTTGGGTTTTCTTCCCCTTCATTTACTATTCTAATGTCACTGACCTCATTACTAAACACCTTTTCTCACTCTTGCTATTACCTTTTCAGTTAAATGTCATAGGTCTAATTTTTCACCTTTAGGAAAAGCAACAGAAGTAGAGACATTAAAAACATCTTTATTTTGAAATGGCTACAACTTTTAAAAATTACTCTGATTCAAAAGATAACTTTTTTTTTTTTTTTTCAGAAGATGTATTTTACAGAAGAATTAAAAAAAAACAACTTATATGTCCTGTAAATCTGTCATTTGTTTAATTTAGCTGTGCCCTGAGGTCTGTATTAAAACAAAGAAGTCGAGTTAATCACAGAATTCTTTCTCAGGTGATTAAAGATTATTAGATTTTAAAACTGGACTTCTCTTTTGTTGAAGATGTTCTTAAGAGTTCATTACCAAGCTTACTTTAGGCAGTTCAGCAAAAGAAGAGTCAGCTCTAGTACTGACTGATAGTTGTATGTGGTGTAGGACGTTCTCAAAACTTTCCATGTTTCTCAGTTTTATTGGATTTTCCCAGGTGATCTTTGTCTATACACTTTCTGTGAAGTGTATTAAATATTGGTAAAATAAGCTAAATCTGTTGGTTTGTTTGTTTAAAAAAAGATAATGAATCCCATGACTGTTAAACTGGTATGCTACCATTCCATCTACCAGTTTGTATGCCTTTTGTTCCTTGTTACTCTAGTAAGAGCATCCCCTAGCAAAGCTCAGCATGTCCTGAAGCAGTACTGAGCCTCTGATATGCCATTCTGACAATAAACAATTGATGTGAGGATGGCACTACCAAATTACATATAAGGGACTCCAAATTCTTGTCCTGTGGTTCCAGCACCTCAACACCTCTGCTTCTTCTGATGCTCTCCTGGTTTGCAGACCAACCCTTTTCCATGTGTGCTGTATGAGAAGAACAGAGACGTTCTGAAAAGTGGTATCACAGAGACTGCAGATTTTCTGGAAAGCTTACCTTCAACAGGAACTCAAATCTGATCCTGAAAAATTAAAACGATACAATTTAGGAGGACCTCAGAATATGAAGAAGAAAAATCTTAGGTAGTGCCTTTTATTCAAAACATTTACAGTCAATACAAAAAAAAGCAAAGAAAATACCAGGATCCTCTGAAATTTAAATAACACACTTCCAAGTTTCCCACACAGCTGTAGAGAAAAATCTAGGAAGAAGCTAGGAATAGCAGAACCCCCTCTATTTGCCACAAGGACGAGAGCAGAGGGCCTTCTGCGATGGAGCTGGATTGCTCTCAAGCAGGGAGTAATGTGACTGCCTCCACAGTTATTTGTATCTGCTGCACCTTCAGAGAATAACAGCACTGCCAATTACAGGGATCATTTTTGAAATGTGAATATGGGTCCCCTGAAAACTGGACGGAGCCCAGTAACTCATTTTGCAGACCTCGAGCTAGTTATTCAGATGCTAATGGTCTTCAGTCACCACAGTCAAGACTGAATTTAAACCAGCACCCTAAGAGAGAATAATACCATTTCTCCACTACCTATCCCATCAGCCATCTAATGCTTCCCAAAGCACTAAGCATTTTCATGTGCAAATATTGCTATACCTTCGACTGTTGCTATGCAACACAAGATCTTATATTTCCTAGAAAGATGTGAAGGAAATTGGACTCTTGATCCTTAGCTTAACTACTATTACTCACCGCCATATCTGCTATACACAATTTGGATTAATACTCATTGAGGAAACCAGGTTATAGTCTTCAACAATTTACTTTTAGAATCTGGGCTCAGCTCCAACGTATTTCCCTCCGTTTAATATTTAATTCTTTTTTTTTGAACATGACCTGCCCTGCAATTTAAGAGAAACCATCTGAGTTCCTCATTCGGCTGTATTGCAGTCATTTTGCAGCAGAATTGCTCTCAAAACAGTATCAGGCATGTCTCAGGGATAATCATGTTTTATGGTTATAAAAGTTAGCATTGCTGGAATGCGAGAGGACTAAAAGCAGAGCACACACAAGCCCCTCTCAGACCCGCAGGAGAAGGAATCCCACCCCATAAACAACTTCCCTCCCCCGGCTCCTCAACTTTGGGCCTTCTGGGACAACAAATCACCTTATCAATCAGCATAACTTTTAGAAGTGAAAGCAGGATTTTTTTCTTCCTAGAGCCAATTATTTGCTCCTCTGTAGACACACAGACATTTTTAGCAATACTTCTGGATAATCAGCATTATCAGCCAGATGGTACATTTTTTTGGAGCAAGAGACACGGGCTGTTTGTTTCACCACAAACTGGGGCAATCTATTTTGATAAGAATTTAACTCACAGCTAATACAGATTGTTGGCATCTGTTTTGATACAAATTGATTGCATGGAGAAATCAGTTCAAGACCAGCTCAGAGTAGGGAGACCAGTAGACCTACTGGTGAACTCCTGTGGCTGTGTGTCAGCCTGGAATTTGGCTAACCACAAGTTCTGCGTGTGGCAGCAAAACAAAGCATGTGTTGCACATGTACCCCATCCATGCATTAAAGAAAAGAAAAAAAAAAAAAAAAAAGCAAGAGAGCAGGGAACACTGGGAAGTGCTCTACCATTTTACCTGGGCACACATACTAACAGCAGGGTCCTTTACAGCATGACATCCAACCAATACTTTTAACACGTTTGCCTCCTAGTATCCAAGTTGAGAAGAACTTGGTCAATAATTGCTCAGAAGAATGATAGAGTTTCACATAACAAAACAGTTTTAGTGCAGTAGATTCTTTTAATCCAAAGAAAACCTGCCTGCACATGAGCTAATCAAGACCACTGAAAGTTCCAAGAACAGCACAACATTTGCACTGTATTTACAGCAATTTCCAGAGCAATTTTCAGCAATTTGGTTTGCCTTGTTTCCCATCCATTCCAGAAACGGATTAGGTTTTCTTTACTGTGTTAGAAAGCTTGTAAGTGAACCTATCTTTGGGAAAACATCATTCCAGGATAGAAACTTTGGTAAACTTCAGGCTGCAGACACATTGTGAGAATGTGAACGAAACTATGACCAGATCTCAAAATATTTAGTTTAAGATTTGTCGTTCCCAGGGTGCAGGACTACAAAACTGATGCATGGCTTTTGTGTAATAATACATTTTATACAAGTTCTATTTTCAATTAAGATTACTTTACAGTACCTAGATCATGTATAAGCAGAGTTATAAGTTTAATATGAACTGGGTATTTTCCTGCACATCTCAACTGCTTTCTAACAAAGACTCATCTAGAGTCATAACTGTAAGGAGTAAAAAAAATAAAAAAATTTAAAAAAAAAAGTTATTTTCCCCACCATGTGGAAAAAAACAGTTCCTGTTATGCAGTTTCATCTTATAAAGGTCTTTATTCACTGAAAACTAAAGGAATCGAGTCCCCAAGTCACAAAACAAACACATACAACAACAACTTTATGCTGTTTGTGGATTTTAAACAATGCTTCCAACCCTAAGCATTGAAAAAATTATGACCCCACAAAAAGGTTATTAGAGAAGGAAATTGCAAGTTGTTTTTTCCTTTTTTCATTTTGTTTTTTCACTTGGTCTTAGAAGCTTTCACCCTTTTCATTTCACATCTTCATGTTTTTCTGCAGCAATGACAAGGGCAACGGATTACTGGCATTTGCAGAATGAAGGCTGCATCTCCCACAATCACAGGACTCGGAGATGGAGATGAAGATAGTAACAGAAGGTAGCCAGATAAAATCTCAATAGCTTCCAAAAATCGATCACAGCGTCCCAAGACCCTTGTCACGGGCATTCCCAGCACCCACCTGCAGATGATAATGCACTCCAACACAACCCACAACCCAAAGAAGTCTGCTACTGCTTCATGTAGCCACCTCTCCCGCCATGGGTGCCTCAGACAGGACCAGCTCTTGTTCCAAGTTCAGAGTAATTAGCAGAACAGCAGGGAGACACATGCCCTTTCTGTTGCATTTGGGAACAGCAGAGGAGATCACACACACACACAAATAAATAATAATAATAATAACCACAGGAAAATAGGCTTGCAAATTTTCTTGTTGACTTCACTTGAACAATGCAAAATACAACATAAAACATTAGGAGGCTAAAAACGACCTCCTGCAGACAGTCTGAGTCTTCAGTTCCACTAAAACCAGTGTCTGGCTGAAGCAGCTGTGCCATTCCAGCAGACATATGTCAGCCTAAAGCGAGCCTAGAAAATTCAGTGCCTCTCTCGTCATCTTCACAATTTTTTGTGTGTTTTTTTTTTGTTTCTTTTTTTTTTTTTTTAATGTGGAAGTAGGAATTTCATATAGCTTAGGATCTAACTCTTAATGCACAGAGGGCTCCATTCAGAATATTTAAAAGGGACCATTAATACAACCTTTTGAAACAAAACCAGCAAAAATTGGAGGTGGCATTGCAAAATCATGTCTGTTTGAAACACTATTGAGAGAAAAAAAAAATTAAACCACTATTAACTACCAAAATTATATACTGTGTAACAGCAGGCTACAAAATGTAAACCTACAAAACCTAAAGCACTTCACAACCGAGGAAGCAGCACTGGCTTTACATGGGAGCCATTAGGGCAGGAGGTGGCAGCTCCTACCCAGCACCCAGGGGGCAGAAGAAATCAGTACCTAGTACATGAAGAGATGGTCCCACACACTCACTCCTTACTGGTTGTGCCTGGAAGCCAGTTACTTGGTCCTGCACTCTGAAGAACACTGCAATGAATGTGCTAACATGAAATTTAGCCAGCTCATAGAATTTTAATACACGTGAGATATATTACTTCCTGCATTTGTTAGTTTTAGAGTAAAATAATAGCAAGCTGTTGTTAATAACTTTTGACATCTGATCAAAGCACAACAATTTGGAACCCTCCAAAATCTTTTGAAATATATAACATAACAATGGCAAATAATCCCATCAAAAATGAGAGGCTATGTACAACTCTGACAAGATAGATCTGCAAGTTACAAAGCAAACTGTGTAAGAGGTGGATGGGGAGCTAGGTTTCATTTCAGGAAGCCTTCTGGCAATCTTTCAGCAACTGCAAACAGACAAGGCCCATTTTATTCTGTCTATTTTAGCATTCTTTGAATACCATAGAAGGCCTCTAATGATTTGTGCAACTGGTAATTATTGCATCCTTCTGGTTAGCCTGGAAAATGCCTCCAAAGTGTGCCATATCCTTCTGCAGGGCACAGCTCTAAATCAGACCTCAAAGTCAAGCCCTCAACAAAGCAGCTCAACTATTTCATACAGGTTATGGCCAGAGAGGGCTGCTAAATCATCCAGTTGGATTGCCTGCCTTTCACAAAACATTTCATTTCACCCCCCATCCCATGTGGAACCCCATAGCTCTTTAAGACATGTCAGGAAAAGTTTATTCTGCAGGTCAGGTACCTGTATGGCAAAGATGGAACTGATGCTGTAATGCAATGGAGAACTGGTAAGTTATGGCCAGAGTCCCAGCGGGTAGCTGAAGATACCAGCATGCCTAATTTTAGAGAGAAGGAAATTCCTTCTTACACCTAAATTTTATGACCACATAAGAAACAACACATCTCCCCACAAAACAGGGAGCTCTGTAAAACCTCTAAGCCCTGACTTCCCACAGAGCATCTCCTCTTCTCCTCTGCTTCCAAGGGTAACCTCTTCGGCTTCTGAAAAGGCCAAAAAATAAAAATAAAAATAAAAATAAAATCAAAAAGAAAGACAAACCAACTCAAATATATTTGGCACCAGCATCTTCGTTGCACTAAATCCTGACTTCTGCAGCTGAATTCACACACATCAGATCCAGTCACAGGCACTGAGCACAGAGCTGGGAGGGATGTGAACACGTTTGTTGAAACACTAGAAATTCTTTCCTTCCATGGAGAGCAGGAAGATGCTCAGAGGCACAGAAGCCCATGAAGCTGCTCACTGTCCATGAAAGAAAGGCCACAGCTACAGAGCTTACAGCACTACACTTAGCAGCCCTTGCAGGAAAAGGCCACGGACTGTTAATGCAGAATTTAGCAGCCAAGAACAGAGATATACAGGCTCATTTTAAAAGCATGCATGTCTGATGTTTGTGTGTTATTTATGTCGAAAGTCAATGGAAAACTGCAAGGGAATTAAATATATATATATAAATTACACTTATATTTATTAGGTATATCTATGAAAATGTACAAGCAACTTCTATGGACTCATCTAAAGATTTCTTATGATTTTAAACATGAAAAACCTAAAACATTAAATAAATTTAAACCAAAGGGCATGATTCTTCAGGGACTATATAATGATTATTTTCTGACATTTAATAAGCCCCTTTAAAAATGGGGCTTAAAAACTGAAAGAACCATCTAAAGCCGTGCGTGCAGCTCCCCTTCAGGAAGTTCAGTGGCAATCTGCCCAACTATTTTGTTAACCAAAGTAAACACGCTCTAACTTTCAGACTGTTCTCTCATTCATCTCGCACTTCACGCGGTATTGCAGTGACAACCATGATGTCTGCTGTATGAAGGAGCAATCCAGGCTATTGCCATTAGTAGTATAGGAGAGAAAAAGAAAAAACAAGAAACCTTCCAGCCTCTAAACACTTTTCTTCATTTTCTGCCTTAGGTGCTTTTCAGTACATTGCACATATTCCCCCAAACACTGTTTTCTCCCTTCACTTTCCATCAATAGGCAGACAAGACCATTTAGCCCAATTTGAATACCAGGCTATACAGCATCTTCTTTTCCTCCTTCCAGCTTTTTATTCCCTCTCCTGTTTGTGGGGACTCTTTAACAGAACCCAGGAGTCCCAGCATTTTATTTTCCCTTAATACTGTTAATACTTCTCTCACTCAGACAGCACTGCCTTTTCCAGTTCCCACATCATGGCAAACACATGGTACTACCATGTACGACTACATATCACTTTATTTTTTGTTATATTATAGCAAAGAATAATACTGTAATGCTTTCTTGCCATCACATTCACAGCTCTCACCTCTGTGCACCTCCTTCATCCTTCCTTCTGAACTGCAGCAGGAAGGTGACAGAAAGGGAACAGCTCCATACAGCAAAAAGAAATGCGCGTACCCAGCACGCTTCTATGATCAACATAATGAATTCTGTTTAAGGACAAGCAGACATTTGCATGAACTTTCATTTTTTCCATGTCCCTCATTTGGGGTTAGCAACAGCAGTCTGTTTTGTTGGGATGCTCACATGCTGGAACAGGAGCTGCAAGCAACTCGCCTCCACGCCTGCCTCTCTGGGCAGTGTTGGAAGAGTCTTGTGGGTCCTGGCCACAGAAACACAAGAGGTTCACGGACATCTGCTACTGCTGTTCTGCAGCCTGGGTGTCATCACAGAGCAATAGGGCCCCACCATCATTGCTGGGAATGGCCACTGGCTGGTTCTAACCAACCATGGGGAAATCTCCACCTCTCCCTCACCTCCACCAGTGCTCAAGGTGACCCAGCTCTGCCCTTCAGACAGAGGGCCTTAATCCTCCCAAATCAAAACAC
This sequence comes from Aythya ferina, assembly GCF_964211825.1. Classification (NCBI taxonomy): domain Eukaryota; kingdom Metazoa; phylum Chordata; class Aves; order Anseriformes; family Anatidae; genus Aythya; species Aythya ferina. The sequence goes on from NC_140297.1 coordinate 18,945,714, forward strand.
CCATCCTCCTCCCCATTTCTGCATACAGCACTTTGTACCCCCGTCTCGTGGGCTGGAACCGCTCCAACAGTTAAAGAAATGTTTGGATGCAGGTGGTGGGAGGAATGATAAAACAACAAGCACTGTCTGCCAAAGAAGGAACAGAAGGTTTACCCTACCCACCCGTGAAAGGATGCAGAGGGACACTCAGCTGTGAGCTTTTGGAGCCCATCTACTTTTTGGATAGGAGGTACTTCTGACAATACAACGTCTTTGAAAGAAAAACTAAATTTTTGCTATAGTTTTCTAAGATATTTCAATAACATAAAAGATCTTCTTAGTGTAACTCAGAACCTCTTCTTGTGCTTTACAATTAGTTTTAAATAAAATTGCTTTGAATTTTATGTTGCAGTTAATCAACAACATTTTTGAGATTAACAAAAATTCCCTTTGCTGCCAAAGTACAAAAAAATTATCTGCATGTCAGTGCTCAGAACAAGAATAGTGCAAGCTAAGTACGTAAGAATGAGATCTAAAAAACAAACCCAACACATGCACACACAAAAACAATCACCCTGTCATTCCCAACCAAGTGTAGCCAATTTGTGGCAATTAGCACATTGTGCACAATGCAACTCACGCAGCCTTCCACTGCAGTGCCAGAGAAATTGTGGGTGGCGTTTCATGCTGGAGCTTATCAGCAGTACTGCCAAGGGATGCTGGAGCATCATCAGACACCTTCTAAAACATGCAGTGGTTTGGCTGCTGTCTCTACCTGCCAGCTGCTTTTCAGTGAGTTGTTATCAAGAGGGAGAACACTTAATCACAGCTCTCCAGCAGATTATATTAAGAGAGAGGGCCGGATGACTTCTGGCAAATTAAAATCAGATGAAGCTATCACCTTTCCCTTCCCTCCCCGTGGCACACCACTCCCAAGCTCTGGCCACCACTACTGATAAGGCAGGAGGCATTTTTCCACCCATTAAATCAGCAGACCACTATATTAGGGTAAGCAAAAACAGATATCCCATGCTCAGGGTCATTACTGAAGTGGGATGACCAGTTCTGGGCAGCAACAGCCTCGGCTGTCTAATTTTAATCCATTGCTGTAAGACCACCACAGTTTCTGCTTTCTTTCATTTCAATTTTGCTGGGGCTTAGCCAAGACTGAGCTTCTATCTTTATAAAGCACACAATATATTTAAGATGCAAAATATCCAAGAGGCACCAAGTTCTGAAAATGTTCACCTTGTTATTTATTTAGCATCTAATAATTACTCTTGGATGCACCAAAAACCCCACAACACAGGAAGATCTTAAAGATACTGTGTGTTATGGAGAAATTAAAATGAAAGATGCAGTCCTTCAGTGGCTGTTGTCATCAGACATAATGACTTTACTCATGCCTTTTTGCTGAGTTTGAAGAGGTTTCAACTCCTTCTTTAGAGAGGGGGAAAAATACCACTGTGACCTACAACTCATTTTCCTTCAAGAATTTCACAGATGTTTATTACAGCAAATTTGATTTATGAAAGATGCCTGTGAATTCTTGAATTCTGCCTTTTTCCTTCCTTCACTACTCCTATTGCAAGGCTATAAGTCTAACCTTCCCTTCAAACCCTATTTTCCTGCTAATATTTTCAAGAAATTACTGCATCAACAGCCTGACAAAGACACCCCTGAGAGGTGCGAAGGACTAGAGAAAAGGAGCTGGGTTCAAACTCTTTGATAAATTGGTCTGAGTGAGAATACTCCATTAGATGTGTAGAATTGCATAATTCATTTTCTTCTTGAACCTGTTAGTGGATTTTAATAAACAAGTTTTAACAAACACAGCACATTCTCACTGACCACAAAAATACATAAATAAATAAATATAAAATTAAAAAAAAAAAAAAAAAAAACAGCGGCTGGCTTTGGTTCATTACCAGGGAAGCCAAAGGAGATGGAGGAAGGTCTTTCAGCCTGGCAAAAGCCAAACTTTTGCTATTATCTTGTCCTCAGCAAAAGCCAACAGGCTTTTGTCACTGTCCTTTTGCTGGCAGGGGACAGTGCCACAGCCATGAGCACCACCAGACGGTTGTAAATCTATCTGTTACTGTGAAGAGCCAACAGATTTCTATGAGAAGTACATGCACAAACATCCTGAAGAGGAGCAAGATTAATTTTAAGTGTCTAAGTATTCAAATAAATGTCATACTTAATAAAACAGAACATAAGAAAAACTGAATACATGTTAATGTGTGCATGTATAAACTCGTGCTTCACTGTGCCTTAACACTGCACATGGAGCACTTCAATTTTTATTGTTTTAAAATATTGTATTTGTATTTTAATACAAAATATTGTATTAAAAATAAATAAAAATAACTTTTAACCGGATTATGAAGTGGTCTGTTTGACTCAAAACAAGGCACTTGGCACTGGGGCACAGGGTTCAGCTAGAAGATGAAATCACTTGAAATTTCAGGGTAGAGAATCCCCTTTGGGATTCTTGGATCCCCTTTGGGGCTTTGCATTCAGATGCAGGAACCACAGGAACAATGGTTAGGACAGGGTCACCTGCTTTCCCAGGCAGTGTCCCAGTGGCCACAACCCAGCTCTGGGAGGAGTGCAATCAGTGATGCCAAATGGGGCACCTTCAGCACAGTCCCACAGACTTCCTGAGGTGAGAAATTGTGGTGCAGATTCTGCCATGAACAAGGCAGAGAACGGATTCGAAACTGGGTCCCTTCACTCTAGCTTCTTACTTATCAAGCTAAGGGTAATTTCTGACTTTGACTGTATGGGTCAGTGAAATGTGACAACGTGCATTAAAAGGAATCACTTTTAAAACACATCAATACAATAACCATTTAACAATACCACCAGTCCCTCAGAAGAAAACTCCACACCAATATTTGCATCATTTATTCATATATTCTCATGAGACTAAAAGCTCGTGTACTTTAAAATTCATTTAAAATACAATATTGGACATGCACGAGGATGAAGACTAAGAGTCTGTACCATTTTCACATTCTGGATATAAAGAAAAAAAATTGATGGGCTCTGGAAGAAGCCTCTCTATGCACACAGCAGCGTATGTCAGTGCTCTTCACATCTTTTGCTCTACATCATTTGGCTAAAGAGACAGAAGAGGAAGGTGCAAAGTCACACAGCTTTATTTTTTGCCTTGTGGAATGTTTTAAAACTGTCATTAGCTGATTTTATGAATTAAAATTATTTTTGATAGTCATGTTGCATTCATGCAGGAGAAAGAAAAACACACTAAAAAAAAAAACACTGACAGACATAACTGGTAGAAAGGGAGGATGGTTTGCTGAAACCAAGCTACATACTCACAAGTCATACAAAACATTTCTGTTTGGCTTTTCTTCTCTGTGCATGGCAGGTGCTGCCCCTCTGGGCATAAAACTCACCCCGAGGGACAGCAGAAAGCATCCCCCTGCTTTCTGTCTCAGCCAGCAGCTCCTAGCAGCACCTCAAGGCAGCAAGGAGACTCCTGCCCAGGAGACCCCTTGTGACGTCCATGATCTCACTTTTCACGATAATTTTCTCTCTAGTCATTTCCCTGCTTTTTAGGACACAATGAGGTACCAATTTCATAGTTACCAAATCATTTTTCCTCGTATTTCTAACCTATTTTACAAGTATCCTATAGGCTCAAGGCTGAACCTTAATTTTTCTTCGTATAAATGAGGATGCATCTCAGCTAGCTGCTGTATTTTTCAGCTGTGTTTGTCAGGGTTCCCCACATATCACATACTATTGAAAAGGCTACTGGCTGTACATGTAGACAATGGAAAAACTCCTGAGAGCATTGCTTGTGTCTGACAGAAGGTTTGTTGTGATTTTGAGCAGTCAGCCTTCTGTAAAGTGTTTTTAATAGTGTGCTGGGCAGCTCAGGACCAAGTCACCTGCAAGAAGTATAGACAGTCCCCACAACTTTCAACTGCCAGGCATAGGTTATGCTATCTGTGGCAAGCATGCAGCCTACATGGAGTTTTACTTATCCATTGTAGCCAATGAATCTGATGAAGAACAATAAATGACACAGGGACTCCCAGAGAGAATGAGACCCAGATAAAGCCACATGACTACAACTTCACCTAGATAAAGCACACAAAAGAGTAACAGGCAGAAGAACTTCTAGCAAGTATTTTGCTATCATCTAAGCACCTCTAAATGATGGAGAGCTGGCATTATTTATTAATCAGGTTGTTAATTTAAGAACCTTGCTAGACTGCAGCAGTAAGAACGAACACTTATGCATGTGCAAAGCATTAAGTGTGGAGCTTTAGTCTGGAAGAGGTTTCTGTAATGCTAGTCCATGATTCCTGCTGTAGGATTCGATCCATCCTATGCAGAACCACTTATTAGCAACTCTCAGACTGCAGTAAGATGTTCATCAACACCCACTAGGAGACAGCACCTTTCAGAAAAAGAACATAAAAGCTCTTTTCTAGTGAGGCTGCACAGGGAAATGAAATTACAAATTTTGACTTCTGAAGCTCGCAGTTGTGTGCCATAGAAACAACACTTCCCTTTGCTTGGCCTGCCAGAGCCTCCTCTGCCCAAGGAGGTTCTTGCAGCCACAGCCCTCCAGTTGGACGAGTGGTTCCCAGCACAGTGCTTCCCCTCTTCTCAAAATGCACATTTCTCACCCTGTCTGCCAGAATCCAGATTTGTTTTAGTTACAGGACCATCTGCTTTTTGAAAGGCTCTTTTCTCTTCTCTTTTTTTTTTTTTTTTTTTTTTTTTTGGATGACAGATGGATGAGGTTCAAATTCTTCTTGTAGCCAGCAATGAATTTTTACAATTCATTGTCTCTGCTGCTTACTGTCTTGCTTTAATTACTTGAAAGGAAGAACTCTCATGGGGGAAGAAGGAGTTTTCCAAATCCATACACTTTTTAAACCAAAATAAGCATATAAAATACATTTCTAACGCTTTAACTAAACAAATAGTCTGGCTCTAGGTTTGTAACCTAGTTCCGTAATCCTGTACTGGCTCAGGTTTCTCTTTCATGTCCCAGAATAAAGAGATGTGGAAGCAGAGGGCCTACTTTAAGGAGCTATCTCCAGTGTTATAGCATCATATTTTTCCCCCTAGAGTCTCACAGTATCATCTGGCTCTTTCAAAGTCTTAGTTCTTGTAGTCTGGTGTTTGCAGAAGCGCCACACTTACTTCTAAAAAGCTCACCAGAAAAAAAAAAAAAAAAAAAAAGCAATAGACTTTTAGCCCTTAACATTTAAGAAATAAAAATTTTAAAAGCTGGTAGACAGATTTATGTTTTTGCTTGAATTCTTTTGTGTTTTAAAACCTTGCTGTTTTTATTTCATATTTAATACCCTTTCTGGAATGACAAGCGTGTAATAGCAAATAAACCTCCAAAATACCACTAAGACATAGTAAAAGAGCCCCCACTAGTGTTGTGCTGCCAAGCTGGCAAACCTTGGACCACAGGCCATAAATCACAGGCCCACGAGCCGCAGGCATCCCACGGCGTACCCCAGCAGGCAGGAGGCATGGGGATGTGCTTCAGGGAGGGTGGTGGGATTTATGGGGCACCACCAACCACGGCTGCCTTGGGTTGGCACCCTGCCTCCAGACCAACACCACCATGCTGCCCACTTACTGCTTCACTTACTGCTCCACGGCCAGGGATTGGGGCATGCAAACCATGCAAAACCAACCATGCAAACAGCCCTCAAACAGGATGCATTAGAGAAATGCTCAGGCAGCAGAGGAGCCCCCAGCTCCTCAAAGTAGCAAACCTGAGCTGTGAGCAAAAGAGGGACAAGAGAAGGTTAGGGACAAATAACTGGGCAAAATGCTGGATAATCCTCCAGTTTGTATCTCCAGGTTATGCCACAGACGTGGTCCATCTGTGAAAATATTTTACCGCATGTCACTTTTATATTAATTTCTTAATAATAAATAAATGCTGCTGGCACAGCTGCAGGCACCAGGCTCACCAGTGCGTGTCCCATGCCCCAACTCCCAGCATGCCAGCCTCGCCACCACCAAGGGGCACATCTGTATCTCAAAGCAGGAACAAGCACTACCAACAAATGGAGCCCAAATCAACAACATTCAGAATCTCTGTCCTTTATTCTTCATTCACTGTGGAGCCTTTGTAGGCTTCAGTTTGGTTTTCAATGAAGCAACTGTTTCGAGAAAAGGAGAAAAAAGAGATGGAGGAAAGGAGAAAGTCCAAGGGGCGGAGGAGGTCTGAGAGCAGAAATAGAAGTGCAACCCAAGAAAAATCTATCTTTTTTTTTTTTTGCTCCGGTTGCTTCTTGATTTCCCAGAAAAACCAAAAGCAGCTGTTCTAATTTACTGTTCCCATAGTAGTGTTTAGTGTGCCTTGATCTATTTCCTGATGTGATTCCCATTTTTTCCTCTCATTTACTGATTTGTGATATTTCATTCCTTTTATAATATAGACAGGAAAAAGTGACAGCTGAGCCGTTTTTCATCATGTTAAAAATAATTTTCAGGACAATGTTCCTACTAGCCATGTTCTTCTCCAACAGAGAATCATCTACTCCTCAAAATGAGTACTGCCTAGTTGCTGACCAAGCCTTCTGGAACTACCTGGGTTTAGGTTTATTAAAAACAAAAACAGGAAAAAAAATCCTAAAAAGATAAAAGCCCATTCTATTTACAGAAATATTTTCTAGCACAGTGATTGTTGATCAATATTCACATCCACTTCTTTGTGCTCTGCAGCTCTGACTACATTTCACACATTCTTTCAAAATCTTTATTAATTTAACAGAGAAAAAGTAGGCCAGAAGGAATTTTGGTATTGAGGGCATTTCTCCTGAAGTCACACAGGATCTGAAGTAGCCATGATTATGCATCACAGGAGTTTGTTTTGTTTGTTTGTTTAAAATTAAAAAAGCAATAAAAATGGTACAGAGAAAAAATATTTGAAAAAAATTAACTGCTGCTTTAACATTTTCCCCATATTATAATTCTCACCGAAGTCCCAACTCCAACTCTTTTTCCTCTTTTGAAAGCTGGTGTACACCAAGGGTTCATTTTAAAAGGAAACACCCACTGAGGTTACCTATACCTGCCTCATTTTGCACTATGTTTTCTGTTCATGACTCGACTCCACTAAATGACCTGAGCACCACTGGCAGTGCTGCATGCTGCTCCTTGTGCCTCACCAGACATTTTAAAGAAAGAAGTTGATAAATAATGTTTTCATGCCCAAAACTCAAAGGCCAAATAATCTCTAGATAACTCAGGAATGGCACAGTACATGGCTGAAACCAGAAGAGAGATGCAATACAAAATCCCAATGATATGCAGAGGTTAAGTGATGCTACTGACCTCATCTGAGCTGTCAACAGCAATGGGAAATGCATTGGCAGCTTCCTAGCAGGTTCCTGGGCCCTCCTGATAACCAAGAAGCAGCAGGAATATTTCAGCCCCAGAGGAAGGTGAAAGGCTTAGGAGTAAAAACACAAACAAACAGAAAACCCACGGAGATGCTGGTGTTCAGACAAAATTGGGAGGGAGCTTTGAGAGTGAACAAAAAGAGGTTTATCCTTTTGCTAGGGAGAGACACACTGCAGAGGACTGGCTGTACGGAACTGGATGTGTCCTATTTCCCTGAAAATGGCCTTGGGCAAGAGGGGAAAAACACCTCAGTAGAAAACAGCAGAAATGAAGAACTGGTCACAGAGTCAAGTACCTGACATGTGATGTTACATAAAATCAGATCAGCCTGGTGTGGACAGAGGGCTCCTGACATGACAACACACTCTCAGAGATTTCAACCCTGTAGATCCCCAGAAAATGTCAATTGATCATCAATTGACTGGTGGAGAGTGAACAGAGAAAACATTCTCACAGCAATGAGAAACCTCTCTGTCCTGATACAGGGTTCAGCATCCATATCCTGGGACTAAGGGGATGGACTTCAGCTTCAGATGATGGAAAAGTCCTGTATGTTTCCCTAGTCACACTCCCCACTGCTAAAAATGTGTTCTTCAATAGTTCTCAGTGGAAGAATTAGCCATCATCCCTTTTGAGTTCACAGAGGACCAACATTTTTCCTCTCCTATTCTAGACAAATGTAAACATCGTGCTTGGAGGGAGCAATCAGGTGGTCAGAGTCTGAGATAGCTTCGTAGCTAATAATGAGCAGAGATGAAGAAACCAAACAGTCCCTCAAGACACTACCCCAGCAGAGAACTGGTGGTATTAAAAGACAACGCTCCTTTCTTCCGCAGGGATTCCTGTAAGTCTTTCTGAGAAAAAGAGGATAAATGAACACATCTTGGCAGCTCTTGGCAGGGTGGCACAAATCAAAACCCAGATAGATGAGACTCCTCCCTGCTTCTCAGGCTACTTGTGGTGGGCAGCTTTTATCTAAAGGCACACCTACCTTGAAAACGGATGTAGATTCATTGCCTAAGGAAGAGCTTAATACACAGGGGCTCATCACAAGGCATCAGAGATTTATGGTATTAATATTGCCCAGGTGATTCCCTGTCTGTGGTGAGCGCTGAGCCCAGCCTCTAAGGACAGCAAGAGAGTTAGATGCTCTCTTTATCAGGATTTTGATGGAAGACAGAATTTTTATAGCTTGGGAAGGAGGGAGTGGAACTAATATATCACAGAAGATAAATGTATGCGGCCAATTAAAATAGATATCTAGATGTTCTCACCAAAAAAACGGTACTAGGGCAGTAGAACTAAGGTTCTAGTAAGTTATAGGATCTGCTCCAACATGGAAAAGGTGAGGAGGAGCATGTGGCTATTTTTTAAGGCTGTGTCCAGCATTTCAGGATCCAGGAGTTTTTAAGAGCTACATCTTGGCATTCCTAATAACACAGAAGAAGGTAAAAAGGGTCATGGTGTACTCATTTGTACAGACCATCTGCCTCTCTCAGGACCTTGCAGTGTTCAGAAGAAGCATTTTGCAGATTTTATTAAAAAATAGGAAGATAGCTGCACAGATAGGGAAATGCGCTCAGTGCCAAGTCCCTTGACTTGCCAGGTCTGAGATGAAGTCCAGACTGACCAAGAAAGTATGTTCACATATACATTTTTAATTTTTTTCTTAATATTTTTTAAACAAAGTGGAGCTAAAAGATCAGCAAATTGAGCATTTGCTCAGGATGCAGTTTCCTCCCACACAATAGCATCACCTTATGTGAACAACTTCAAAACAAGCATCCCACCACAGGATAGGCCAATTCAGTCATACCAGGAAGGAAGGATGAACAAAAGGAAAGAATAAAAATTAATGAAAAGGAGGAAAGGGATGACAGAAGTGCCATACAACTAGGATTTTCCCTCTTGATTAACCTTTAAAGAAAAGTGAAAGCAGAAGAAACTACACACAGAAACAGATGCACACAAAGAACAAGGAGAGCAAGCAGTCCCTACACCAACACACTGGCAAATGCAAATTCTGTAAAGCAAAAGAGTTCTGACTCATTCAAATGACTGATGGGAACTGAAAATCATACATTGGGTACTTCTGTTCTCCTTAGACACATAAGCAAAAGAAACGCAGGTTACAAGTGTCTTATGCATGCTGTCAAGAAAAGCCCATTTCCAAGTAGGGCACTTGTAATACAGACATCTGATGCAAATAGATGTGCAGAGATAAGGACTCAGAAGCAGAACCAGGAACACACGCACTTTCATTTCCTGCAAGAAAAGTAATAGATTTGAAAAGCAAATGTGAAAAAACCTTTCTGAACACACAAATTTGGCAAGTGATGATCATCTAACACAACTAATCAGACACATGTGCTGATTATCCATAGCAGCAATGATAACAACAGTAAATAGCAATAAATAACCACAAGATTCCCTTCAAACTCCTCATCCTCACATGGTTCTCCAAGTACTGGTCTGGGAGCAGTGTAGGGGAGGGAGAGCCTGGAACAGGCTGCCCAGGGAAGTGGTGGAGTCACCATCCCTGGAGGTCTTTAAAAGACGTTTAGATGTAGAGCTTAGGGAAATGGTTTAGTGGGGACTGTTAGCGTTAGGTCAGAGGTTGGACTCAATGACCTTGAGGTCTCTTCCAACCTAGAAAATTCTGTGATTCTGTGAGAGACATAGTAGTGCCAGGGTCATGAAGCTTGAGCTATTCAATGTCCCTTATCCCCAGCTCCCCAGCCACTGCAATGGCTTTATTTCAGCTCCTAAAAACCACTGGACTGGAATGGAGCTGGAGGAAAACTCCATCACAGCACTGGGAATCCAGGAACATAGAGCAAAGGTTGGAAGTGCTGCTACTGCTCCATCCTGCTACATAACCATTTCCATTTTTCTATTAGGTTGCCCAAAATGGTCTATTTTAGTTTGATATTACCAAGCAAGTTTTAACCAAATAACAGTACAAGCAAGAATCAACCTGCAGAGAATGCCAGTGATAGCTGGATGTGAATCAACTGACCCCAAAAAAACTACTGCTGGAAGGTGCTCACAATTAAGAGCACCATTAAAAACAACTAAAAGGCAGATATATATATATTTTTTAATCTCTGAAAAAAAAAAAAAAACATATTTTTAAAAAATATTCAAGGTTGGAGTGACACTAACCAGATTTAAAAGGAGAGACACCACTTCAAAGTTTTTCTGTCTCCCAGCTTGAGTTAATAGCGAACCCCTAAATAGCAGGCCACTTGCAAGTCCTAAGCCTACTAAAAAGAATTGTACTTTGGATCAAAGAAGGTGTCTGGCACAGACTCAGATCCTGGCCCTCAGAACTGCAGTCATACCACTACGGTGAATTTAAACCCTATCTATAGGCAGCCAATTTGATGAATGCAAAGCATGAAGAACAGAAACAACTTCAAACAGCTGAGCGAACAGCAGTGGTTTGGCCTCAAAATCCCGGTGACAAGGTAACTCTGTAGTGAGGCCTGAAGGTGAGAAGAACAGGGGGTTGCTGCCACTGCACTGCTTAGAGGCAAGGAGAAGTGCAGTCCCTCCAGGCACCCAGAGAGCAACCCTGGTCCTGAACACAATCCCCTGGATATGACACGATCAGAAGTTAAAATGACTGTTACCGAGAAGATGGGAAAAGAAGGGACAACAACTGGTTAACAGCATGACTTTGGAGGGTCATTTCCTAAGAATGAGACTATTTTTCAACATCAGCAGCATCTTTCCCCATTATGTCAGACACTGACAATGGTTGTCAATCACTGCATAATTGAGCTGGTACTTACTAAAGCAAGTACAGTAGTAGACCGAAAACGCAAGTATTTGGCCTCAGGGAATTCAAAGAATCAAAATGCATTCTTGTCAGAGTCTAAATTAAATCCAAAGGGCAACAGTCCATCAGTAATCTGCAAGTTTCCTAAACCAAAGGTCTGAAGAACCAACCCAGCATCAGCCTGTGTTATCTACATAAATCAGGATAATTTCTTCGCAGCTCAGCCTGGCATATTCAGGCTCCAGGCTATCCAAGAGTGCAGCTGGACTGTTCTTAGCTCTATAAAAATAAAAGATAGTATTTCTTTGATTGAGAAATGCATCTCTTTCCTTCCCATATATACAACGAAAGCAAGCCATCAGATACCAATTGGCACTTTAACTGTCCTCACCTCTGACATTTAGCCCAGACAGATAAATTCCTAAAGATTCCCCACAGACCCACGGGGGCTTCTCACTAGTGCTATTAGTAGAAGGATCCAGAAGTCCACAGTTCTGTCTAACAGATGGTAACTATCCATAAACCAACAACCACAGACACAAATATCTAGATTTATTCACAACGATGAGAATCGTAAGCAATGTTTGCTGTGGCTCAGCAAGGCTCCCTAGCAAACGTACTGATCTATACACTGATAAAACCACAAAGAATGGCCCAATTCCAATTCAAGGACTGAAAATGACCAAATACCTTTCTTACAGGGTCAAACAGGAGGTTCCAGGTACCCACTACACCTTTATTTTGCAAAAGGAAAATGATTCAACTAGTATATTGTAAAAGAGAGGAATTATTCCAAAAAAGGTAGCATTACCTAAGAAATTTTAGGAACACATGGCAGATGTGATGGGACTCAGGATGCATGAAGGAAATCAACATTGTTCATGGCAGAGAAGACAATTATTTTCTGGAAATATGTTGCTTTTAAGAGAAGGGAGCAAGAGGACAACCTACCCCAGTGCTTTTCTTTTGTTTTAAAAAATGCCTTGAGGAGGGGGCAGCTCACCATCCTAGTGAACATCTCCAGCTCCTACCAATTCATCCAACCCACAGCCACCTCTCCAGAGGAATACCTCTCAAGCACATTAGAAATAAATGTAAATGCATGTGAAACCATCTTCAGCCAGCAGATCTTTTCCCAACGTACTCTAAGCCAAGAGAGCACAGGAAAATGCACAGAAAGAGGCTGATGAAAACAGTCCACATTACCGGGTCTGCCCCATCTCCCAGGAAGACCTATGCAAACACAAGAGACATGTCCATACCAAGGACAAGGTGGCACACTTACCCAGCTCCCTACAAGGGAGTGCCATGCTCCAGCGGGGTGGCCGGGGACCTCTGCCATGGGGCATGTCGGGGCATCGCAGCACTGTGGCTTCAGAAAACCTAAAACAGGGGAAAAAAAAAAAAAAAAAAAAAAAAGAATTTGAGAGCCAAAGTGCCAAAGCCCTTTTCGAAACCAGCAGATGCATCCTTCCAGACAGCTGCAGCATTGCCTCAGCTTTAAATGCTGCACGCAACATATCATCAAGGTTGACTAACCAAAAAATTGTTTGTTAAAATGCAATTAAAACTGGAAGTATAAGTAATTTAGCAGCTACACACATCAGAAAACATCACAAGAGTCTCAAAACCAAACATTTCTAACCCCGTAATGGTGTCCTGCAACAGCTGTTAGCAAACAGACGGTCAGACTGTTATAGCATCAGCTGTCCTTCAGTTTTTGGCCACAAGGCTGAGTTAACATATGCCTGAAGAAACAGTGAACTTTTGTCATTTGCAGTAGTATTTTTCATCTTTGCTTTACCAAAATCTATTTCCAAGATTCATCCATTTGCAAGTTACTTCTAGCCATTTCAAATAAGACATTATATCTAAAATCAAAAGGCCAAAATGAATACTGCCTAATGACTGAAAATGTTGGTAACAGTATGAGTTGAACAATTAATTATGTAGTTAATGCAAGTTAGGTTCATGGTGATGGTACCTTGAAAAAACAAGCATTTTCAAGAGCGCACCAAACAATCCGAATCTACCAAAGTCTCAGTTATAACTATGCAATTTGCCCTTTAACTTACATCTGACAATGGTTTAAGTGACATTTCCCATAAGCCATATTCACAAAGTTTTGCAGGTTGATAATCACAGTGTATTTTCTCTCAAAACTTCAAAACAAAAACATTTTTTTAAGAACACTCTTTAGCAGTGGGGAATCACCAGTTCTGAGCTGGCCACATCTGAAAACCACTGGCTGCATTAGTGAGACTCCAACTATCCAAAGAGAAAGCAAAAGGCAGAAGCCCAGAGCCTCCTTGCTTCTATTTCCCGGCAAGATGGAGCAGCAATGGGAGGACGTATCTGCATTGCCAGACACCCATGCCAGGACACACAAGCGGCATTGCTCAGAACAAGCCCAGACAATCCATTAACCAAAACCACAGGCTCACATCTAGAACTCACAGGGCCGATGTCCTTGAAGGCACATGGGTCAGAAATAGCAGCCAGAGAGATTGCTGGTTTTATTTCTTCCAAATTGAGAATGACAACATTGCTTATTTAAACATGAATACAGTCCATATAATCACAACTGACAAAATCAAAATCCTTTGCTGTACTTGAAGGAATTAGGTTAATTTTCCACTGCAAGTTTCAGAGAGATTACTGATAAAAAATAAAATAATAATAAAATAATAATAAAAATCATAGAGAATATTCTTTATACAAAGATTACTCCAGTTTGAAGAATGAACTGTGTTCTTCTCATACAAAACAGAAGAGGCTGAATTGCTTGAACACAAAAGATAACTCAAATTCAACCACAGAGTTGTGCCCAGCAACTCTGTAATAATTGCATGCAGAACATAAACATGCTTTGTTGAGAACTCATCTAATCAGCTATAATTGTAAATTTATTCTCCATTTGTAAATTACCAAGGGATCTAACTAAAGAACAGGGGATGTAAAATAATATCCTAGCTGGGATATTTTATTAACACGTAAACCTCTACCCACCCCTCTCCTAATGCCTGCAAGGCTGTTCTGCTGCTGAACTTCTTTTAATTGTTAGCTTCTCTTTGAAAGTATTTCAACTATAATGTGAGCAAAGCTCTAATGAATTCTCAGTGCTGTACTATTTTTCCAAACAGTTTCTATATCATCTACAAATTTGGATGTTGAGATATAGTTTTTCTGCCCACACACATTTCTGTTTCTGAAGAATGTCAATATTTTCACCAAGTGACATGCCTGGAAGTTTCTAAACTAACTAACTAAATACTTCCTATGGGTTTGTTATTTTATTGCTCGAACTTGTTTTGGTGCTTAGCCCATCTTTCTCCTCTCCACCTGCCCAGCTCAAGCAGCCCTGCTAAGCCATGCAACTCCCCCCGTGAGCACAGCTTCTAGAGAACAGGATCCAGCTACCCAATGCAGTTAAGGTCTCTCCTCTACAAGGCTCCTCCCTTGGACAAGCACATTTGCTAACTCACATCCCCTTCCAAACTCATCTCTAACTCCTGTTTTTCAGACTCACATATTTCTACCCCCATTCTGAACTCCCAAACCACGTCCAATAACCGCACCAAAGCCTGGGCATAGCGGGTACTGCAGCAGAAAGCAGACAGCAGTCACCTCACGCTTGAAGCATACAGAAAATACAGCTATTCAGGGACACTTCCAACGATGTCCCGTATCATGCCTTCCCCATGACAGTATCTGATGATGTTGTGCTATTGCTTAAGGTTTCACATGACAAGGACACGTCATTAAGGGCTCATGCAGAGCACAGCACAGCACAGGCCTTGCTCTCTCAGCCCAGCAGCAATGGGCAGACGTTTCAGCAAAGGAAAACTTTTGTCACCTGGGTCTGTATGCTGAGCAGCCCAAACCAAAATATAGTTTATAGGGGGAACAATGAAAGAATAGAAGCAAGAGATACTGGCCTGCCTTGTAAATGGATGTTGTAGGTTTGGGAGGGTTTTGGTTTTTTGTTTGTTTTTTAAGGTTATCATAAATGAGCTTAGTCGAGGCCAGCAGTCAAGTGAACCAATACCCCACGTACACCAGCCCTATTGCAAGAGCCACACAAAGCTCACTGAATATACAAAGGCAAAGGAGGAGAAAAGTGAGGGATTTGCCCTGGTCCACCGCATCCTGACTCATCAGCTATGGATGGGGGGAAGGGACAATAATATTTGTTAACGAATTAAGCTGCAATTAGCAGTCTTGCTGACCCAGGTATTCACCTTGTGTCCTAAAAAAAAAAAAAAAAAAAAAAAAAAAAAGCCACCACTTTTTCTTACAACCTGAAAATGTTATGTGTTATGACAAAATGGAAGAGAAGGAAGGAAGGAAGTGTCACTGTCACTTTTCTGAAAATAGCAACTGACAACTTTATACAATAAGGAAATGCTATTTTATAGTAACAAGTGCAATATCAGCAATACAGTAAAGTTACCATATTAACACTGACAGAGATTATCTCTGTTCTCCATTAATCTGCATTCTTTACAGATGGTTATTTATGAAAATTAAGCATGAAGCTGAAAGGTTATCTATGGCCATATTAGCAAACATCTGCTTGTGATTCTGATTTCATGTTTGCATGCTATTCTTGGAAAAGCATGCATTTTCGAGAAGTACCAGATGTGACCGAGTATTCTTAATCGTAAAATATTCATTTTAGCAAGATAAAAGTTCATTGAAAGAGCAAGGCCAGGAAAGAAATCATATTCTCTGAACACAACCACAGTGCTTGTTTTTTACCCCTATTGCCACTGCATACTCCAGGGGAAAAGCATTTCTGAAGAGGAAAAAAAGCAGTTTATTTAGTGTGCTACTACAGATGATTACTCTTCATTTTTAAATATGAAACATTGAAAGGAATAAACATGAACTCAGTTTCAACTTTAAAGCAGTACATTGCATGAGGTGAATCATCTATTTGCCTTCCTGCTGTGGGATTTGCACAGGAGCCTGCAGCCTCAGGTGTCAGGAGGTCGAGCAGCACGCAACCTTCAGCAAGGTGACTTTCAGGACCTTGACTTCCTCCCAGGTGACTTCACCAAGATCCCGTGCTTCCCGCAACAAGGGAAAAAAAGGTTAATTTGGGGCTGGGAAGGTGCTGCAGGCCACAAGCTCTCGAGGGGAGCTATATGAGGAAACTGACTCAGATTGAACAATTGGTTTAATTCTTTTGGAGCCTCACTATGGTTAACCTAGTTCCCAAAAAAGTTCCTGATCCTTCAAAATATTTGTTCTTTACATTTGACAGCCATGCTCTTCAATCAAATAATACTCTTAATCCAAAATAAATTTGTAGATAATGGTCAACATGATTTCACTTTGTATTATAATACAAATACGTATGTAATCATATAGTCCCATATATACATATAGAGAGATGAGTACATATACACACACATATATATATGTTCTGTTTCTAAACTATCACAGACTCCTTTCTTGGCTGAGACAGCACTTCTGAAATTAAAGAAAAAAGTGTAATAATAAAATGTCAGATTGAGGGATTATGAGGATGGCCACCAACACTTATTGCCCTGATTTGGAGACTTTCTTACCAAGCAGTATTTTAAATAAGTGGTTCTGAATAACAACAACAAAAAAACAAAACAAAACAAACACCTTGGCTACAACCCAAGCACCACCCCCGGTGGTTCTGAATGCTTCTGCTGGCTTTGAAAGTTCTTCTGGTGAAGCCCTCATGCAAAACTCTGTGTCACACTTCACTTGCATTCCTTGTAAGTTTTCAAGGAACATAATACCACATAAAGATTCAAGGGCATTTACTGAAGTAGCCCAGCTTTCCCATATACTACATCGCAGTAGAATGTTGTGCTCCCAACCGTATCTGCAGTCTGCAGTTCTTCTAGCATTTTTTTTTTTTTTAATTATTTCACAGATTTAATTTAATCCCAGGCTGGCTAAATGACAACTCTCCTAACATTTAAAGTGAAACTACAGGTGACAATCGCAGATGTGCATTATTAATTGACACTGTGCATACATCCTTCTATGTGATGAACACTGATTATCACAAATCCCAAGTATTAAAAAAAAGTCATAATTTATCTCTTTACCTATGAAAAAGGAGTTTGATCTGGAAGGCTACTGTTTCTCAGAATATCAATTTAGATCCTTTTCATGTTCTAATGGTTTGGGACATTCACTGAATACATGATTCATATTTGAAGATTTCTCCATTAGAGAAAAATATTTCTTCAACAAGTAAAATTCTCATATTATATGGCTCTTTGTGCTGGAGCTTCAAGACAACAAAGACAATAAGCCTCACAGTAAGACTGAGTTAAATTCTGTATTCTGAATCTCCACTGTCATTTTTTAAATTAAACTATTCATATGGAAAATACACATTGCCACATTTTCAATTTATAATACAAGTATTTTTATTACTCTCACTGTGTATTTGATTCCCATCTAAAATATTCACCTTCAAGTTCATATGGAATCCAGAAACTTTTCCTCTTGAATATTTATCAAGCTATTTTTAATACTGCTTCTCCTACCCAACACACCTTTGGTAGGAAACAGAGATCCTAACAACCTCATCCGTTCTTAGATCATAGAACTTCTTGATGTGGTCAACAACTATATACATTAGAGACACAAGTTTCATTTCATATAGGAAAATTAGGAAACTAAAGTGTGCCTGAGATGCTGGCTTGTTGATATATCAAGAAAACAAAGGATAATAGAAATATACTTATTTTAGACCTATTGGGATTTCTTCATTGAAAATATTGACAGATTTCTGAATCATGTTCAAAAAAAGCAGAATTTATCTTCCTCGCATCATGTTGCTTTTCTAACACAAGTCAGAAAAACAATGATAAAATAAAGAAATTATCAAATTAAATTACATTCAAGTTGTTAAAGCTTCTTCATGCACTTCAGAAGTCATGAGCCGCCCTGCTCTTCTTTGGCTCAGAGATGCTTTTTCATGTTTTGCTTTTCACTCTCTTGTCCTATCAGTTCACACATGGTTTTAGGACTCAGCTGAAGGCTCACAGAAGGCTGCATGCCATCCTCCAGGTAGAAATGGGGAAGGCACAGGTTGGATCATGGCAGGGAGGAGGGAGGCAGAGACCCAGCATGCTCACCGAGCCCCTACGCACCCTGGCCATCACCTCCTGCCCTTCTCTTCCCAGCAATGGGATGGGATTTCAGTTTGGGCCTGCTGCCGGCTTTTAACATTTGGGACCTAGAGAAGATTTATCCCCACCACCACAATGAGTAGGACAAAAATTATTATTATTATTATTAATAATAATAATAATAATAATAATAATACTTATTTCCCTCCACTTCCCTGAAGCACAAGAACTTGCAGAGGGGGCAAATTATACCAAAGTCTGCCACTGCATACACCAGAGGCAGGCTGGAGAAGGGGACTCCATGGAGGGAGGAGTCACACCACGTTAAGGTATGCAAAATTTAACTAACTGAACTAAACAGCTCACTGTAAACTGGGAAGAGCCCATTTCACCTCCCATCTTCCAGACAGGCTGAGATGGTGCCACAGGAGATGCAGTTTGTGCCTTAACCCACCCATGCAGGAAAGCAACCACTCGAGGGCTTTTCCTAGGACAAACAGCAGCAATGATGTGGGGAAATCTAGAAACACACAGCAGCAGCAGAGAAAAGGCAGAGAAATAGAAACACCAGAAGTCATCTATTTAATGCAAAAGCACAATCAGATCTGAAATCCTTCCAAGTCTCTTCAGCAATGATGCGTGCTTTTGGAAACAGAAGTAGCTCTGAGCATACTTTCTGCTTGAAATGAATTCCTCCAAATGGAAGAGTAGAGCAGAAGGACTTGATTTTTGGATACGTGAAGGCATCCATATGCTGTTCCTTGCACACCTCTGCACACTTGACATCTTTTCAGGCGTAAGCCAAGGGACCCAATGCTGCAGGCAGATGATCAAGTCACACACACAAGTTGTACATTAGCTTCTGTGCACAAGAGCATCTGCATTTATCTAGGGTGCCTTGGAATCAAAAATCTGGTCAAAAAAAGTGTTGTTTTCAACAATCGGATAAGCTATGAAGCTACTATAAACTCACATGGTTTATGTCTCTGCTCTTCTTTACATTTTTTCAGAATAAAGGAGTAGCATAACTATGTTACTAAGTAACATTTTGCCGAGGCGATCGGCTCCGAGGCAGACGCGTTCTGCAGCGGAGCGGGGGATCGGGCCAGGCAGGGCTAATTTTTTCCGGCATCGAGCCTACTTGAGGGAGCCGCCAGGACCCGGCAGCCCTCGTGAGGGAGGCTGACGAGGCGAAGGCGGAGCCAGCAGCGCCCCCTCCCCAGCCCTTCAAAAGCAGCCCCTAGGGAGCGCGAGCGACCAGGAGCGCGGCGAACAGGGCGGGCAAACAGGGCGTGGCGCGTCAGAAGGGAGTGGCGCGGCAGTTAGCGCGGCAGGGCGCGCAGGCAGGGCAGAGCGCTCCCCCTACACACAAACAACACCTCGTTAACAACAGCCGTAACTAGGTGATAATGGTCGCCACCAGGCACGGCGCGCTCTCCAGAAAGTCGGTACACACGCAGACCGACTACCCGTTAAAAAATGCCGCAGTTCAAGTCACCGGATGCATGGAGTGTCTGAGCCTGTTGCTGCCTTCGGCGGGAGGCAGAGAAACTGCGTGCGTGAGGTGCGAGCAGGTGGATGATCTGGTCCGCATGGTGGCGGAGCTCAAGGAGGAGGTGGAGAGGTTGAGGGCCATCAGGGAGTGTGAGCGGGAGATAGACTTCTGGAGTAACTCCCTGCAGGGCCTCAAGGGGAGGTGCCGAGGTGAGACTCCTCAAATGGGGGCGGACCCCCCGCCCTGTCCCCGTCGGGCAGAGGGAGGGGATCTGGGAGCTGAGGAGGAATGGAAACAGGTCCCTGCTCGACATCGCAGGCGATGCTCTCCCCTTCCGGCCCCACCTTCCCAGGTGCCCTTACACAACAGGTTTGAGGCCCTAGAGATTGAGAGGCCGGTGTGTGAGGAAGAGGTAGCAAATGTTCCCAGGAGGATGCCTGGGGCGAGGAGGTCGACTCCGCGCCTCAGGACTGCCTCCACCAAGAAAGACAGGAGGGTTATTGTTGTTGGTGACTCGATTCTTAGGGGAACAGAGGGCCCTATTTGTCGGCCTGACCCTACCCGTAGGGAAGTCTGCTGTCTCCCTGGGGCCAGGGTCAGGGACGTTGCCAGGAAGCTTCCTAACCTGGTACGCCCCTCTGACTATTACCCCCTTTTGATAGTCCAGGCGGGCAGTGATAACATCGAAGAGAGAAGCCTCAAGGCTATCAAAAGGGACTTTAGGGGACTGGGTCGGTTAGTGGATGGAGCGGGAGTGCAGGTGGTGTTTTCGTCCATCCCTATGGTGGCAGGGAGGGGTTCAGAGAGGACACGGAAAGCCCACCTGTTAAACACGTGGCTCCGGGGCTGGTGCCAATGCAGAAATCTTGGGTTTTTTGATCATGGGGCACTTTACTCAGCACCTGGCCTGATGGCCGCAGACGGGTCCCTATCTTTTAGGGGAAAAAGGATCCTGGGCCAGGAACTGGCAGGGCTCATTGAGAGGGCTTTAAACTAGGTAGGAAGGGGGATGGGGCTGAGGCTAGGATTGTTGGGGCTGTGCCAGGGGGAACAATGGCAAGGCCGGAGGATAAGGCAATGGCCCAGCTGAAGTGCATCTACACCAATGCACGCAGCATGGGTAACAAACAGGAGGAGCTGGAAGCCATCGTGTGGCAGGCAGGCTACGACTTGGTTGCCATCACGGAGACGTGGTGGGACCAGTCTCATGACTGGAGTGCTGCAATGCCTGGCTATAAGCTGTATAGAAGGGACAGGCAGCATAGAAGGGGTGGTGGTGTGGCTCTCTATATTAGAGAGTCTTTCGAGGTTGTAGAACTCGAGGTTGGGAATGACAAGGTCGAGTCCCTTTGGGTTAGGATCGGCAGGGACAACAAGGCTAGTGTCCTGGTCGGGGTCTGCTATAGACCGCCGAACCAGGATGAGGAGACGGATGAGGAATTCTACAGGCAGCTGACAGAGGTTGCAAAATCATCAGCTCTTGTACTCGTGGGGGACTTCAACTTCCCTGACATATCCTGGAAGCACAACACAGCCCTGAGAAAGCAGTCTAGGAGGTTTCTGGAGAGCGTGGAAGATAGCTTCCTGACGCAGCTGGTTAGTGAACCTACCAGGGGTGGTGCCCCGCTAGACCTTCTCTTCACAAACAGAGAAGGACTGGTGGAGGACGTGATCGTCGGGAGCTGTCTTGGGCAGAGTGACCATGCAATGGTGGAGTTCACTATTCTTGGCGAGGCCAGGAAGGGGACCAGTAAAACCGCTGTATTGGACTTTCGAAGGGCTGACTTTGAGCTGCTCAGGACACTAGTTGGTGGAGTCCCTTGGGAGGTGGTTCTGAAGGGCAGAGGGGTCCAGGAAGGCTGGGCGCTCTTCAAGAGGGAAATCTTAATGGCGCAGGAACGGTCTGTCCCCAAGTGCCCAAAGACGAGCTGGCGGGGAAGAAGACCGGCCTGGCTCAACAGAGAATTGTGGCTTGATCTTAGGAGGAAAAAGAGGGTTTATAAGCTTTGGAAAAGTGGGCAGGCCACTAAGGAGGACTTTAAAGAAGTAGCGAGGCTGTGCAGGGACAAAATTAGGAAGGCCAAAGCTCATCTGGAGCTCAATCTGGCTACTACCGTTAAAGATAACAAAAAACGTTTCTATAAATACATCAACACAAAAAGGAGGACTAAGGAGAATCTCCATCCTTTACTGGATGCGGGGGGAAACTTAGTTACAAGAGATGAGGAAAAGGCGGAGGTGCTCAATGCCTTCTTTGCCTCAGTCTTTAGCGGCAATACCGGTTGTTCTCTGGATACTCAGTACCCTGAGCTGGTGGAAGGGGATGGGGAGCAGGATGTGGCCCTCATTATCCATGAAGAACTGGTTGGTGACCTGCTACGGCACTTAGATGTGCACAAGTCGATGGGGCCGGATGGGATCCACCCAAGGGTACTGAGGGAACTGGCAGAGGAGCTGGCCAAGCCACTATCCATCATTTATCAACAGTCCTGGCTATCAGGGGAGGTCCCAATTGACTGGCGGCTAGCAAATGTGACGCCCATCTACAAGAAGGGCCGGAGGGCAGACCCAGGAAACTACAGGCCTGTCAGTTTGACCTCAGTGCCAGGAAAGCTCATGGAGCAGATCCTCCTGAGAGCCATCATGCAGCACTTGCAGGGGAAGCAGGCGATCAGGCCCAGTCAGCATGGCTTTATGAAAGGCAGGTCATGCCTGACGAACCTGATCTCCTTCTATGACAGAGTGACGCGCTGGGTGGATGAGGGAAAGGCTGTGGATGTGGTCTACCTTGACTTCAGCAAGGCTTTTGACACCGTCTCCCACAGCATTCTCCTCAAGAAACTGGCTGCTCGTGGCTTGGACTGGCGCACGCTTCGTTGGGTTAGAAACTGGCTGGATAGCCGGGCCCAAAGAGTCGTGGTGAATGGAGCCAAGTCCAGTTGGAGGCCAGTCACTAGTGGCGTCCTCCAGGGCTCGGTGCTGGGGCCGGTCCTCTTTAATATCTTCATCGATGATCTGGACGAGGGCATCGAGTGCACCCTCAGTAAGTTCGCAGATGACACCAAGTTAGGTGCGTGTGTCGATCTGCTTGAGGGTAGGAAAGCTCTGCAGGAGGATCTGGATAGGCTGCACCGATGGGCTGAGGTCAACTGCATGAAGTTCAACAAGGCCAAGGGCCGGGTCCTGCACCTGGGGCGCAATAACCCCAAGCAGAGCTACAGGCTGGGAGAGGAATGGTTGGAGAGCTGCCAGGCAGAGAAGGACCTGGGAGTGATGGTGGACAGTCGGCTGAATATGAGCCAGCAGTGTGCTCAGGTGGCCAAGAAGGCCAACGGCATCCTGGCTTGTATCAGGAACAGCGTGACCAGCAGGGCTAGGGAGGTGATCGTCCCCCTGTACTCAGCTCTGGTGAGGCCGCACCTCGAGTACTGTGTTCAGTTTTGGGCCCCTCGCTACAAGAAGGACATGGAGGTGCTTGAGCGGGTGCAGAGAAGGGCGACAAAGCTGGTGAGGGGCCTGGAGAACAAGTCCTACGAGGAGCGGCTGAGGGAGCTGGGCTTGTTCAGCCTGGAGAAGAGGAGGCTCAGGGGCGACCTTATCGCTCTCTATAGGTACCTCAAGGGAGGCTGTAGCGAGGTGGGGGTTGGCCTGTTCTCCCACGTGCCTGGTGACAGGACGAGGGGGAATGGGCTTAAGTTGAGCCAGGGGAGTTTTAGGTTAGATGTTAGGAAGAACTTCTTCACTGAAAGGGTTGTGAGGCACTGGAACAGGCTGCCCAGGGAAGTGGTGGAGTCACCATCCCTGGAAGTCTTCAAAAGACATTTAGATGTAGAGCTTAGGGATATGGTTTAGTGGAGGGCTGTTAGCGTTAGGTTGGAGGTTGGACTCGATGACCTTGAGGTCTCTTCCAACCTAGAAAATTCTGTGATTCTGTGATAAATTAACTCCTCTTGCAGGAGAAAGCAAAACAAAAAGTTAAACAAGCACAAGAACTGGGGTTCCCTTTTCTGGGGTGGGGTGGGGAACAGTGTATGAAAACTTTCTTCCATTCAGGATCATCTGACTGACATTATCTACTAGAGAAAGGAAAGGATAAATGAGACTAGTGTTTTAAATATTTACACCACTGTACTTCGTATCTTTGTAACTTAATAATCTTCAGCTTACTCAGTGCCCTTTACAGATATTTGTTCAGAATTTTTAAAATGTCAACCATAAAAATAAAGCTAGTAAGAAAAAGTAAAATTTTCTCATTCATTAGAAGTTGCCAGCAACTCCAGAAATCTGCTACATGCTGGCATAAGAAAGAGGCTCTTGTTCTGGCCCTCACAATGCCTCGTGTAACCTTTCAAACTGGTGGACGCATAAAACAGCATTGATCCCAGCACCCCGAGAAACAAGGCGCCGCAAATAAGAGCTAAGCCACAGATGTTCTTCAAAGGACAAATCCTGTCTTCTGTGCGCAGCCTGAGCCAAGAGCAGGCGGGCAAGGGGAACAGCAGGGGAAGGGGGCTGCCACCCGGGTCCCCCCAAGGCCCCTCCCGGTACCCCCCAAGCCACCTCGCCCCAGCGCCGAGCTCCCTCCGGTGGCTGCAGAGGAGCAGCAGCAGCAGCCTCAGCCACTCGCATCCCTCAGGCACAAATTTCGAGCAGTAGATGCTAAACTCCTCTCCTCCCTGGGCCGTACATCTCATGCCCCAGCTTCTTTTCCATCTGCCGCTTCTCTTCTAAATCCCCCCGAAAATGCGAGCAGGATTTGCTCTTTCGCAGGAAAAAAAAAGTTAAAACAATTTGATGCTGCTCTGGATGCTAGTGAATGGCCTAATTTATTGTGAATGATATAAAGCATTCAGAGGTCTGGTCTCTATTGTGTAAGCCAGAGACCAGCTCTGTGCCAGAGACCATAAAGAGAATCCCATAAAAGAACTGGTTACAAGCATTATGAAATTACAGAAGTACAGTAACAGGAACTTAATGTCTAACCATGGAGACACTTGGTTGCAAAAATGCTTTTTAAAGGTTTAGCATAAACAAGACAGCACCCTAAAATCAGTAAAAATAATAAAGAAGTTAACTCCTGGGTAATCTGCACCTACCAGTAACCAAGAATGGCACAGCGACCATGTCAGGTAGACACAAAAGAAACTTCCTGTATGTAGGGGAGAGACTTTGTAAGCTAAAACAAAGTTAAAATAGAATTATCATGTTCTTCACTGCATCACTTGGAAGCTTTTAGATGCCGTTTTGCAATTTCAACAATATCAACTAAAGCATAAGAAACTATTAAGCTGTCATAGGTTGCTAGACCACCGAAACAATGCAACTGCAGACAAACAATTCCAGTGCATGCTGGTGCTCTGGTAACACTAAACAAACATCTAAAGGAAGAATCTCACACCTTGACTCATCTGCCTTCAAGTTTTTGCCCTAGCATTTCCCTTCACTGAGCTCCATCCCTTAGAGCTGAGCGAGGAGCTCAGACAGTGTGCAACCCCTGGCTTTTCAACAGCTGTTTCATTTACCTGCTCAAGGATAGTTAATGATGTTTATTAGCATGCTGACAGCTAATGTATTCATTGTTAATACCATTAGCAAAAATGGCAGCAGTGAGAAGCTTCATAGTAACACAGGTAAAGCCAGAGAGACCATGCATCCAGAGACCAAACTTGAGTTGAGTGACACATACTCCTCAGCCCGATGCTATTAAACTAAGAAATGTCTTTATGTTTCTCTGCACACACACACACACCGCCCTGAATTTTGAAGTTTCTTCCTCCTGCTCCAGAGTTTCAACAGCAGGCACATACACAGTCCTCAGTAGCTTAGCAGTTAGGATACGAGGGTGCAGAAGACATGGGTTTAAATCCACCTAAGCTGAGGAATTGCTCTTTCCTACTTTCAAGCCAAGTGAACTAAACAATCATAGAATCATTAAGGTGGGAAAAGACCTCCAAGATCATCTGGCCCAACCATCCCCCTACTACCAATGTCACCCACAAACTACGTTCCTAAGCACCAGGTCCAACCTTTCTTTGAACACCCCCAGGGACAGTGACTCCACCACTTCCCTAGGCAACCCATTCTAATGCCTGACTGCTCTTTCTGAGAGGAAATGGCAGACACTTTCACTACAGATTGTGCTGTCCAAACCATCAGTGTTAACTAGGAGCTGAAGAGTAGTAATTCCCTAAATCACCACTCCCATGACACCTACTATTGACAAACTCCTAGTTTGAGGGCAGCCATATGCAAGGTAACTTGAAACATTACTGAAAGTGCTTCCATGTAACCTGTTCGTCTTTCACCTAAAATGACCTGAGCTGCTTGTATTCAGGTCCCATGTTTCAAAGGAGCAGAAGTAATTCAGCAACTAAATATTGGCTTTTCCAGCTGCACAATACAAAGCGACAAAGCTTCAGGACCAAGTCCTGGTCTCAGTCTCCCATAACACTTTGCAAATGCTAGACTTTGGACTTGCACACCCATTGCTTGGCACTGCCCCACGTGTCTCAGTGCCCTGGAGACGGGATATCAAACACAACCCCACGCTGCACCTCCTGTGCCAGAAAGCAGCATTTTAGCTTGTCTCTGAGGCCCTGAACTTCCCTTACATACAAAGGGGACATCCCAAGCACTTTAGTGAAATAGCCAAGTTAGGGATGTGGCTCTCTTCTCCTGAAATCAAATTGCAAAACCTTCTGTTAGGTGACAAACAGCAAAGGCAAGATCAAACACAAAAGCACAAAACAACCACACAGGTTGGAGAAACCCAGCAAGATTTTTCCACTGTGAGTGGAGTGAAACAGCAGCACAGGCTGCCCTGAGGGGCTGTGTGGGCACCGTCCTTGGAGATTTTCTGAACCCAGCCAGATCAAGCCCTGAGCAACCTGGTCTGACCTCACTGCCCCTGATGTGAGCAGGAGGTTGTGATGGGGACTCCTGAGGTCCCTTCCAGTCTGGTTTATCTCATGAGCCCTTACGATACACAACATCAAGGTCTGATAGCATGGCATGTTATTTTAGTCTCTGAAAAAAATGTTATGAAATTAAGTACAGATTAGTAAAACCTGATTCCACAGATAAGACTTTGTATTTTATTTTCCACAGATAAGACTTTGTATTTTAATTTTGTTTAACCCCTCCCCCCCCCTTTTTTTTTTTTTAAGTTCCAATTTGGCTCCAAATAATCGTTATTACTGGGAGGAGGTAATGCAAACAATTATGGCAAGAGAATCAGCTGGATACAGTTGTTCTCCAGTATGATTTCTGAAGCAAAATGCTTCAAAGCAATTTTTATATAAAATACACTTTGTTTTCATCCAGATTTTGCATAGCATCAAATAAAATAATAAACTGTTCCTACTGGAAACCAACCAGATAATAGACCACAACTCTTTTCTTATTAAGAACAGAAAAAGATTTTTGTTTGCAAAAAATCACAAAAATATAGGCTAGATTTTATGATTTTGTGATAAACATTAACTTTGCTAAATAAAAAAAGACTGCATTCATTTCAAGCCCCATATTAGGGAAACAATGATGCCTTTTTATGGCTATCTATTACATACTAGCTGAATTTCAATAATCAATTGTAATTCAGCACCATATCATCTATTTATATCCGCTGTTCTCAGCCAACTGCAGATTACTCTTGAAAAGTTTGGCCAGGATTTCAGCAGAGTTGGCAAATGCAAGCTGGCAAGCTCTTAGCCAATTAAAGTATTTCTAATGACTATATCACCACGTATGAGACTGTTAGAAATGTGACTGGACAAAGTACAAAAATCCTGTATTCATGCTTATAATATGTGACTCCATGCTCCCCTCCAATTTTGTTTTGCTGATACTGCAGTAGCCTACTAAAACTACATTGCCATTCTTTAGATTGAAGAGCTAATACTTCTTATACATCTATGTTCAAATTAATGGATAATCCTGTTCCAACAAACTGAAACACTGTTCATTAGAATAAAAGTTACAGCAGAAAGCATTTCCTCACCAGATGCGTAGTAAATATTCGGCCAGAGTCTTAATTGCATACCCCATGACTAAGTAACAAACATATATAATCCATCCTTACGGATTTCAAAGTGAAGATGGGTAATTCCAAAAAACTTTCTCCAGCAAACATTTCCAAGCTACCTCCATATATAGCCATAGCAATAAAGGATAAAAAATATTTCCTAACTGCAGAATTTAGACTCTTGCCAGACAGAATGCAGTTTCCAAGGAAGGACTCATCTTTACTAAAGCATTACTCAATCTTAACTGTATTGACAGTGCATGGTCTGTTTATGTGGCCACAAGAGAATCCCATAGTTTTATTTTCCCATTGTCATCCCAATATCCAAAAGCAACATAATGCTAACTCCAACAAGCTCATAGAAGCTGCCTCAGGATAACTGCTTCTTTTATTTTATATGCTAGTGCAAGTTCTTAAATCGACGTATAGTATGTCAATGATGAGAAAAAGATGACACTGCTACATTTCACTTTGAATAACCTTCCTATGTAAAAAAAAAAAAAAAAATGCTATGCATTTCAATTCTAAAACAATTAGTAAATGTCTAATTATAAGCAATCCTGTATATTACATTGTACGTTATACTTGAGTTACTCAGCAAGACTTCTCATGTAAGCAATATAGTTTCAATGAATTTCAAGGTAAGTACAGAATTAAATAGCAGTGTTAGTCATGCAGTAACTAATTTTACAACCTGCAGTGTTTTCTAAAATTCTATGAACACATCACAGACTGCAAATAAGTAAATACATATTTTGTTCATTCCCAAACAGGTCTCCTCTGAGACTTGGGATTCCACCTAGAGAGAGTTCTGTGTGAGCTGCACATCCAGACACGAGAACAGAGGGGGGGCACACAAAAGCATGATCTGGGACTACCCTAACATTAAACCTGCAGAGAAAAGGAGGAGAATGGCTACAGGAATGTTGAGGTGTATGTTGTCCAGAACCCCTAAATCAGACAAAACTAAGTTACATTCTTCCAAAGTTAAGGCAACCTATACTCAGTAGGGCAAATGCACACTAAGAGAGCAATGCTTCATTTGCTTGTGGCATCACATCCCAAAAAGCAACAACAACAAAAGAGATTGCATGTACAAGCTCCTGGAACCCACACCTGCTTGCTGCAGCTCTTTCTTGCTACTGTTTTACAGAGAGGAGAGCCTTGTTATCTCACACTGCTCACCATACAACCTGGCACTGCAGGGGCTTCCTGCACCATCCTTGTAAAGAGAAATGAGCATGAGAACAAGAAGCATCGTACCCCTCTTTGGGGACACAGATCACAAGAAAACTAAATGAAAGATGAGAGATAAGGAACAGCTAGGCAAGCTGAAGAGTAAAAATGCTGACCTGTGGAAGTCTGGGCAAAACAGAGATCATATAGCATCATAACAACATGCAAAACACCAGAAGTTCAGAGATACTCAAAAGCCACCTGGACATGGTCCTGGGCTGCCTGCTCTGGGTGGCCCTGCTGGAGCAGATGCAAATCTGACCAGATGATCTCCAGAGGACCCTTACAACCTCAACACCTCTCTCAGCCAAACTCCCTGCTTCTAGAGGAAATCATTTTATGTCTCTCCAAGCTCCAAGAAGGAGCCTAGAAGAGTAATAGGCTCCCCTGCATCTATCCCTCTCTCCACTGCATAGATGAAAACCAATTTAAGTCTATACTATGAAAAGCAAGCAAAAATCTGCACTTTAAAAATGGGGCAGTTTGGGGCCTAGAGTAAAAAGATTAAGAGTACTACAGGAGGAAGGAAGAGATACAAGGAAGGGAACGATAAGGTTACAAATACAAAAGCTACAGTGTCTGTGAGGGGGTAACAATCAGGGTCCACTTTTTTTTTTTTTTTTTTTTTACAGACTTACCATTAAATTGCACAAAGTGCATCAAGCAATTCCTAGATATTCCAATAGGTCTGTGAAGCATTTCCCAGAAAGTTTTCAACAGAAATTTAAAGGAGGGTTTCTTCCTTTAGAAGAATGGAGAAGCTTCAGAAAAGGCATAACAGATCATTTTAATATCCCCTTCAAAAAACAAGCCTTTATCATCACACAAACATTTACACTGCTCTGTCCCATTCCACTCTGTCCACAGCATGGAATCTGCTTCTCCTCCTGACATTGCACACAATCCTGGCACAAATAACATTACTACCCCCAAGATCTGGCAGCATACCTCAGTCTTAGCAATGAAAATCTCAGTATTTTCCTTGAATCTTTATATACATTTGGAATAAATTCATTTCATGCTGGCTTTGAAAACAACCGTTCCATTATTTAATGAATTCTGAAGCAAAGCATTCAAGAATATAGCCAATTCCAGCTTATGTTAGGTGAAAAATGGAAGAAACCCTACTATTCAGCTGTCAAGAAAACATAATAGGAGCAGTTTCTCACATATAAACTATGTATACAAAGTTCCATACATCTTCAATGAATCCATATCTACAAACTAAATGCTATGTAGACTTGCAGATAAACAATGTCAAGCATCTGTGCGAGTCTCCACTGGAAGAGTAGTGAACACATCTTTTTCATTCTGAAGGATTTGGATGTCTAGTATGACACATGAATGCTCCTATGCACCTCAGTATAATACATTCAAGCAAAAGCAATTTATTTTTTGAAGAATGAAAGATTCAGTGATGCCTGCTGGAAAATGATGTTTTGAAAGAGGTCCAAAAACCCACATATTTGTAATGGACTGGGAAGACCTTCACCACCAGGTCAGCAATTTGTGTTCCAGCCAGGCTATTTATGAAGGAAAGCAGTTACCACCAATGGCTCTTTGAAAGCTCAAGTCGACAAGCTCTGTATCATTGCCAGGGATCAAACATGCAGAGATACCAGGACAAACCAGCCACATGGACTACTTTAGCAGAAGAACCCAGGACTGAGGTAGTGCACAAAATGAATCAGTCAATTACCAGAACTGGGCTAAGATAACTAAGCTGGGTTTGCAACACAGTTCTCTACAGGCTTGAGCTTCTACCCACTACAATAAAGTCAGACAACCAGCATAAGAAAAGGTAAGAAAAAACAATCTCACATTCTGCATCAGATTGTTAACTCAGCACACTTCGATAGAAGTGATGAGTCAAACTGAACAAGAAAGTCCCCATTTTTTCCTCTCTCCCTGCCTGCCAGCATTACTTCCACTCTACTTTCCCATTTACTTCTTCATTAGCTTCCCCCTTCAGTTCATTTAATGTCCTCTGATTCTTGCTTTTCTGTGCTGTCCATTCTCAGTGCCATGTTTGCCACCCATAGCCTATTTTATCCTCCTTGCTTTCTTCCCTGTTTGTGACAACTTTTAGTAGTCCTCTGCAAACACTGGTTAAGCCAGATAGCAATTGTAAAAATAAGCAAGTCTTATCTTTAAGACTTCAGTATCTATAAAACAGTCTGTAAGTACTTAGGTTTTCAGTACATTGCTAAATTTTTCCATACATATGTAAAAGTCAAGTCTTATAGGTATGCAATAGAATATCAAAAAAAAAAAAAAAAAAAGTGAAGATTCAGCCATGGCTGAGAGCTAGAACAGGGGAACTAGAACTAAACATCCTAATTTTCAACTCAGAGAAAGATGAACTTCAAAATCATTAATAGTCTCCTTTTGCTTACAGCAGGAGGTCATGGCAAATGTCAAACACAAGAGAGCTGTTCAATTAAGGGCAACCTTACAAAATCCAAACTATTACCATCAGCAGCCTAGACGTCATCCTTGCCCCAGCAAAACTACCGCCCGGACAGAAGCAATTACACAAGTGTCCACACTTGAGCACTGCCAAGCTGTAACCTTCAATAAAGAGAGATGAATGTACTCTCTCAAGAAACAATTCTGTTGTTCCAAAGTAGTGGCTTCCTTAGGAATTGAGGGGGCTAAGGAGGGAATAGAAAAAGGCAACTAAAGTTTTTCTACCTCTTCCAGTAGTCTAAACCAAACGCTACACGTACAGCTTAACAGCACAGCAATTTATCACAAAGCAATAAACAGGAGATTGCTGTTTCAAATAGAGAAATAGGTAGACAACAGTTAGCTATTCAGAGCATCTATCTGTTTTCAGGAAAGGAAAAAGATGACTGAATACAAAAGCAATGCTTTCTGGGATGGGGGGAAGAGTTCTGTGGAAAAAAAAAAAAAAAAAAGTAACTAAATGCAGTAGTTTTCTTCAATGGCAGTTTTATTGTTGTACATTGAATGCTTTAGAAAACACAGCCGGTCTAAACTAGAGTAAATTTTCAAAACAGTTTTAGAATAATTCATCTGCAGCACAGGAGCAGAAAACAAACAAAACCCCTCTGTATATAGTTCCAGGCACAGTAGCATTAAAAGCTCTCAGTACTAGACAACCTCCTCCAATTTTGCAATGATCTGTGGATAAAAGCTGCCCAAAACCCACAAGGCTGAACTATGACATTATGTAAAGTCTTCAGGCCTATGTACGTCAGTCAGAGCCCGGGGTCTGTACAATATGGGGTCAGAGCTGTTCTCTGGCTGCAGGAGTTGTGCTCTGTTAGCACTTAACCCTGCACAATGTACGTAACACCAGGACCAACAACATGCATAGGACTTCCTGCATGCATTACTTAGGGTGTTATCAAGGCCTACAGTAGGAATTTGAGATTAGGTTAAATTTCTCAGTAAACATAGAGCTAAGGGAAAAAAAAATAAAAAAATAAAAACCAAAAAGGGAGTTGTTATATTTAGTCAGAGATCTTCTAGATCGGTCACTATATACAATTTTAATTCTTAGAGACAGGTGATACAGACTCCTGTGCACTGCATCCTCACTGCACTTTGCTTCACACGGTTCACAAGGTCAGAAGAAAAATAAATAAATAAACATGGTTTTCATTTTCAGTTCAAACTTGCAGAATGTCAGCTTATTAAGAGGTAACCTTGGGGAGTTTTAATGTTTGATATTACACAATATTTTGCCCAAGACTCTAAACACACTGTCACTGTAAGAAGCAGCTACTGTCCACACGGGCTAGCCCTCCTGAGCACCCCGAGAGCAGCTGGCGATTTCCCCAGGCAGTACGCACTGCTCATCCGCAGAGCTCCAAACAACTCTTTTGAAAATATCACGTCACAGAAAGTCCAAGGAAAATGAAAGTGAACGGCAACGACTGTTTTTCAACAGCATCGCACGAAACGAAGCACTAAACACGATGTCTAGATATGCTGAGAAACTTACGTCACCGCAGCCACCAGCACTGCATGCAGCAGCTGAACTTTGCCAAACACCGAGAAGCCAAATTCTTAAAGTTAACACTAGTTTTAACTCCAGAAGCAGCAGAAAGTTGGCCCTGGGCTGCGAGCAGATCCTACCTGAGGGCAGAGCCACACGCTGAACACCCCTGAGCATCCCCCCTCTGTACCTGCGGGCAGAGCGGCGGCTCCAGGTTTGGGGACGCTTTTTTGGGGACGCTGATTTCTGCCCCTAGGGCTCAAAGGGAAAGCTTCCCACCGACATCTCACTCTCTTACATCATTTTCTGTATCCCCCCTCCAAAGAGCGCAGCAATTCTCTGATGGAAAGCTTCCGACATCAGTCCATACACGCGACACACCCCTCCTCCCGCAAATATTTTTTTGGGAAAAAAAGTCATTTTTGCGGTACTCCGCGCTCACAAAGCACCAACTTCGCAAGTGGGACGTACCGGTAAGTTTCCTCCGCACGGGGCAGCCGGGCCAGCCGAAGGATGCTGCGCTACGGGACCCCCCCGCCCGGGCTGCCGGAGCCCCCCACGGCTCCCCGGAGACCACGGGGGGCCCCCTCCGCCCTCCTCAAGTTCACGGCCGGCCTCGGGCAGGTTGGAGGATGGAAAGGGGGGAAGCCAGCCCAAGGTCACCCCAAGGCAAGGGGGGCAAACTCGGGGTACCCCTCGCTCCCGCGGCGGGCTGCGGAGAGGCGGAGGCTGCGCGAAGCGGCGCGGAGCTGTCGGCTGCAGGGCGGGCTGCGTGCTTCCTCCTCCTCCTCCACCTCCTCCTCCTCCTCCTTCTTCTCCTCCTCCTCTTCCTCCCCTTCCCCCCGCCGACTTTCAGTTCACCTGCAGGCAGCCCGGCTGCGGCGGGGCGGCTCCGCAGCTCTCCCCGGGACTGCAGTCACTGCGGCAGCGCCCTCCCCTCGCCGCCCCGCGGGGGGAGCCGCTCGTCCCGGCCGGGGGCTGCCCCCGGGCTGTAGGGAAGGGAGAAGGACCGAAGGACCAGAGAAGCGAAGGACGGAGCCCCCGGGTGCCCAGCACCCCCGGGCTCCTCTCCCAGCCTGCCTCCGCTGGGTAGGGATTGCCCCCGCGCTGCCAATCACCTCCCCGGTGAGGGGCTATAAATATTTATTAAGCACCCTAATGGCTGCATCAGCAGAGCACTTTTTTTTATTTCGCAGCCCTACACGTGTGTAGCGGGAGGAAGGTGGCTGGCTTGGCATCCCTGCTGCGGGGGGGTGCCCTAAGGGATCCCCGACCCTGCCCGGGCCCCTGGAGCCGTGCTGCCCCCTGTCAAGACGGGTGGTGGCTGTCGGGAATATGTTTTCTTCTGTGGGACCGTCACTCGGAAAAAACGAGGCTTTTATGCTCGGATCGAGCTGTGGAAAATATCTCCTGCGAGAATTTGAACGCGCAGGGAGCCCTGAAATAAGGAGCTGATCTTGGATGCAGTTGTCTGTGTAGTCCATCTAGAAAGTGAGGATGAGGCAGAAACTTTATACGACTGCATCTGTGTTTGAAAATAACTGTGAGTCTCAAAACAGACCTCCCAAAAGTGTATGAATAGAATATAGTAAATTCATCTCACTTGTTTTCCACTTTAAAAATGACTTGTGATGCTGGCTGGCACACAAGGAGCTCCCCAACCTTGCAGTAATTTCTTCTACAACTGCCATCTTTTTAAATTTTACTTATGTAAGAAATTTTAGAGGTAACAGTGAGAAACGTTGAGACTTAAAAACCCTAGCATGAGTTTGCCTGGGTTTATTTTGAAAGGGAAGTGGGTTTAGCTTACAGGTGATGTTTAAGGTGGAATCAGCTAGAAACACAGTTTCTGTTTCTGCTTTTCTACACCTTGTGTTCCCAACCAGGGAAAGTGGTCAGTATGAACTTTACCTTTTATCCTGAAGCAGATCACTTTGTCTGCATAGAAAAAAAAAAGAAAAAAGAAAAAAAAAAAAAAGTGATAGAGTACAATAATCCCACTCCAACATGACCTAGAGCTGCAACAGAACATCATTAATGTATGATCTTCCAAACTTCATACTTGCTAATCTAAATAAATAACAAATTGGCAGTTTGCCCATCTCTCTGAGATTTTAGAGCAGATGCTTTAGAGGGAGATCCTATTACAAAGCCTTTGGTTTTGCTAAGTGTGATACTCTGCATCTCTGCCCACGGAAAGAGGGAGCATTGTTATTCGTATTATAGCTGTGCACAGGGGCTGCAGATGAACCAGGACTCGGTTGGGCTTTCTGCTCACCAGACACATTGAGTGAGAATTCCTGTCTTGGAAATTTACAGATCTAAACAGATCAGACATGCAAGGGACAGCAGGGGAAACAGAAGCCCAGAGAAGTGAAATAATCTGCCCAAGACCATGCAGAAGGCTTGTAGCAGTGCTGGATGCAGAGCCGGTGTCTCTGATTCAGCAGCCTGTACAACAGTTGCAGTGATGCCAAGCATTGCCTCAAATGATGAACTGAGCACAGTCCTGAAAATCAAATGCACAAAATGTGTTTTTAGTAAGAGTGTTTGTTGTCACGGTGCATTAATTTATTGAGGCTTTGTTCTGCTAAGCACTAGTAACAAAAGTTGTTTGATACAATTTCATGCTGGTGTCCTGAAGCCAAACTTTAGTCAGGTTATTTCAATGGAGTTCTGCTCTTTCTTGCAAAAGCTGCCCATTCCTTGCTAAATTGCAAAATTAATGAATTCAGATTGGGTTTCCCAAGCATTAGTGCAAATTATTGCCCCTCCACTGAAGATACTTGTTAGAGGAATTGCTGGACGGTATTTGACTACACGTACCAGAAATAAAAGTATGTACCTTTATGTACTGCATGCCTTTGTGTAAAATACAACAGCTACAGTAGTGGTAGGTTAATTCATGATCTGTTAACTGCATTTTCCAGCTTTGAATTTTTCACTTAAAGTAATGGTAAGGACTTGCTTGTTGTCATTACTTGTGATGCCTCTTGGGCTGTAAGTTTCTCAGCAGTGTGCTTCTTTACAGTTAACAAGATGATCTTACAGGTCTTTGCCAAACTGAATGATTTTATAGTATTAACAATATTGCTAGCATAAACTACAGGAAAAAAAAAATAATCTTTTTCTATTTATAAACTTTTCAGATGGCTTCATTCAAAGACAGCTGAAATGATCTCAGTCCAGCTGAGACCAAATCTGTACCATTTATTTTCCAGAAAGGAATCAAGGAGGCTGTGAGGGACTGAAGGGAAGATGCTGCACTGCAGGCACCAATATATACACCCCCATGTGCCACAGAGGGTGCGGTGCTCTCATGAAGAGATGCTGCTGTCAAGATCCTGCTATTTAGGAGACTGCACTGTTTAGGATGCTGTTTAATTATCCAGAGAGGTCATGGGTGCTTTCTGCTCTCACTGGCATCATCAGAGTCAAGGTCTCCTGCTCTCTCACAGGATGCTTCCCAAGCCTTGTCACACAGGGACAGAAGGTCCCAGTCCTACACTGCACGGGACAAATGACCTCATTTTATAGAAACATCCCAGTGGTGTCCCTCAGGTTTAGTACAGGCACAAGAGTCTCTCTCTGTGGGACTAACAAACAGGTTCAAAACCTTATAAACGTGTACTTGCAACAGCTTATTTACACCAGAGCTATACTGAAGAAAACCTTGTCTGGGGTTAATTCAAACCTATTATTAGTCAATTTAAGATGACCTTAAGAAAGTATATATAAAGTCCTTTGCACAAGCAAAACTAAATTCTCACAGATTAGTACCTTGCATTAAAACAGTGCATTTTCATCTGCAGACAAGGATTATTTTTTTCAGGTACTCCTACTGAAGTAAACAGTAATCATTCCTATGGGCAGAATAAGGGCCTTAGAGATACTAAAAGTACCACCTTCCCCGTTCAGTGGGATTTTTTCAAAAGGAATCTTTTTTCAACATTGTCTTCACCTAAGGGTAATTTTGTTAGGATAATTATAATATAATATCTAATACAATATATAATATAATATCTAAGGATAATTTTGTTAATTATATATAATAATATATAATATATTATAGCATAATAATATATAATATGTATATTATCTAAGGATAATTTTGTTAGCTGTTATCTAGCAAGATACTGATACGCAGATATTCACAAATGGAAAGCAGAAAGCAAAGTGTTGAGTCAGCTGGACATGCTCCATTTTGAGACAATCAACATTTTTTAAATATTTGGTATTGTGATAGGATTCTTGTGACAATGTGCTATGCTTCACTGAGTATGTCCCATTTATAAGAAAGTTCTCATTCTCAATTGCACCATGAAAAATGAAGGAAATTGTTGATGTGATCTCTATAAAACTTCTGCATTCACTGATTTTATTGCTCTATTGTCTTTCTGAGACAAACATGAGGTCACTAAGTTACTGTTATGTCTGAGACTGTTGTTTTCCAAAACTCAAGTAGAGACGGGGTGTATTAAAAAAAAAAAGGCAGGAAAACAAACTTCCCTGAAGTTTTATCACTTTACAAAAGGGAAGAAAAGTCTGACGTAATATTTTCATACTTTCCTTCTTCCTTCTGCTCCCTACCTTTTATTCTCCTAAAGAAGGAAATGTCTGGCTTTTGTGAATGGGGACAAA
Organism: Aythya ferina; assembly: GCF_964211825.1. NCBI lineage: Eukaryota > Metazoa > Chordata > Aves > Anseriformes > Anatidae > Aythya > Aythya ferina. The sequence goes on from NC_140297.1 coordinate 18,983,388, forward strand.
GTACACATTTGCTTGATCTCTGGGTCTGTGCAGTGATGTTCCTGCTGGGCAAGGAAATATTTTAAGATACCTGAATTGATTAAATACAGTATTGCAATGCTGCAGAATTACTTAGGGGATAAAGGCGCAGCTCCCAGAAAGTGACGTTCACAGCAGCACAGAGCCACTGCAACAAACCCAAACCCCTGGGGAGGCTGCAGGCTTGCAGTTCAGGTTCAGAGCCAAATTCATTCCCCTTGCAACACGAGCTGGCATCCACGTCAATGAGGAATTAATTTAGTCTTTTATATTTTCTGGGGCTATAGCATGCATTTGTTTTCATTTCTTTCTTGTGGGATGATCTTTAGACTTTATTTATTTATATTTTCCTGGATTTAATTCAGATCTCTGAGCAGGGAGCTCTGCAGAAAAACTGTCCTTCAGAAGTTTCTGCATTTAGGAAGAAAAGAATACTGCAAGAAACTTCCTCATCTTGGCAGCATTCTCACCCTCTTGCAGCACACAATCCTCCCTGAAAGCAGGGAATGCACAGCAGGGGGAAAAAATGTTTTGTTTAGTTTTTGTTTTTAGAAAATATTAAAACATACATACCAAACATTTATGTGTATTAAAACTTTAATAGGGTTTTGTAGTGCTATGTGTCAGAGCACTCAGGCAATTTCAGCAAGGTTTTAAAACAAGAGAGAGTTCTCAAACAGTTGATTCCTACAATTCCTATGAAAATCAGCTGCTTGAGTGTCCACACCTGGGACAAAACAGGTGGGATCTGGGTCATCTGCCTCCATGCCGGAACTCTGTGATGGCTTTTTCCCAAGCCATCGGGTTCCTATAAATTCTCTGTGAACTGGTGGAAAGTGTGAGATCAAGTCTGCTGTGAGAGCCCAGATCTGGGTGTGTGAAGGAAGGGGACCCCAGAGGGGACGCAGGTAGCATGCAGCTGGTGGGCCAGAAGATTATCTCCAGTTCCAGCACCGTTATCACCAATGCCTTTGGCTTGGGTGTTTGCAACAGAGTCCTGGTTCACCCTTGCAAATCTAATCCCAAATTTACACTTACCTTTTTTTTTTTTTTTTTTTTTTTTTTTTCTCCTGGGAAAAAGTCATAGAATCATAGAATGGCTTGGGTTGGAAGGGACCTCAAAGATCATCCAGTTCTGACCCCCTGCCACAGGTAGGGATGCCACCCACTAGATCAGGTTGCTCAGGGCCCAACTGGTCTTGAACACCTCCAGGGATGGGGCATCCACAACCTCTCTGGGCAAACTAAAGCTCCAAACTAAATATTTAATTTTAACCCCAAATATCTTTTCTGGGTCCCTCAAAGAACTGAAGGCTTCTTTTTGCCTTTCCCCATTGCAAGTATTGCCTTATTTTTGATCCAAAAGATTCACTTCTCTGCCCACTTTTGCACTGAAGTGGAGCAAGACATTTTCTTCCTTTCCTAGCAATTCATTTTACATTCATTTTACAGTTTAATTTAGTTGCATGTTTCCTATGCATTGGGGAAGAAGACTAGTTTTCTGATGCTGCAAGAACGTGATGACCTTGGAATCATCTGGTTTTGAACTGAAGAATATATTAGAAAATAAAAGCCCAACTGAAAAAAAAAAAAAAAAAGGTTTTGGGTTTGAACTCTGTACTGGACTATATCCACTGAAATTACATTAAAATGCTGAAAGTCATAACATTTCAATAAAATGGAAATGAACAGTGACATACCAGCATTAACAGGAAGGCAAACCAAATATCCTCAGTTCTGTTCCCAGCTAAGGCAGTCCTTCTGCTGCTGAGCAGTAGGAGTTCGTAACGTGCAGCTAAGAGGAGTAGAGTAATAAGAGGAGTATGTTGGACAACCACACAAACTTTTTTGTAGGGCACTGAAAGTTCCTGGTTATCAGTCTTCAAGGGGAAAGTGGGAGGAAGGGACAAATGCCGTGTCCTTGTCTTCGCTATTGGCACATAGGCTCATTACATCCTGCTGAAGTACTGCCAACCATGGTTTTGCAGCAGCAATGGACCAGGAACTATTCTGCAGTGCAGGCAAATTGCCAGAAGGAAAAGAAAGTCTGTGTATACATACAATTGTTTCACATGTTTGTCGTTTATGTGCCTGTGACCAAGGAAGGAAGGACACCTAAACACTCAATAGAGAATGAGGTTATGAAGAGCAATGCAAAAAGTGAAGCTCATCCTCTCCTCACCTCTACATCAAGGATAAAAAAAGTTCCAGAATTACCTAACATGTGAATGTGTATTTGTGCTGTCAAATTTCCTCCTGGAAAAAAGATCCATATCTTTTAACCATGTGTTTTTGTTTTATTTTTATTTTTTTCTTAACCATGGGTAACTTCCAGGGGGAAAATAAAAAAACTTTTAACTCTTATTTTTAATGGCTTGATTTTAGAGGTGCTAAGTAAAGCTATAGATAGTTCTTAACACATTTTGAAGCCTATTAGAGCCTGAGCTGTAATAGCAATCCCACAGAGAGGATCCCACCGAGATTTAAGCCTCCAGTAGAACGGCTTCTGAATGGCGATAGAACAATTTCTTTGCAAAGAGGAACCAATAAAACCAGAACTCCCCATTCTGGAAAACAGGTAACTGAGAAAATGTAACTAAAGTATTAAAATCTTGAACAGTCTGGAGCTAGTAAATAATAAAATGTTATTTATTCTCCTTCATATCTTAAGATCACAGTTGAAATTATCCGATTTCAAGTCTAAAATAAAGAAATTGAAGCACCCAGTGAGACAACACCTGACTCAGCCTGAAATACAGACATTTTCAAAAATCAATTGGATGGATTTCTACAAGTAAAGTCCAAGAATATTGAACACAGTGCTGTGGATGCAGTATTTGGCACAGAAGTCCCTAATGACTGGCAGAAATCTTGTGAATTTTTGCTTATACTTAATTTCTCTGTAGTGATTTGCCACTGGTAACTGTTAGAGGAAGGATATGGAATGAAGTGGGACTTCAGTCTCATCCAGAATGGTTTCTCTTACTACACGATTGAGCAGTTTCCAACATCGTAAAAGCACCTGTGATAAAATACTAAAACCACAGTTGTCTTTTGGACTTAGGAAAACCTATGACAGACCCAATGGGCATTAAAAGATGGAATTATGCCTTTCTTTATAGATTTATAGAGTATTCCAGCTTATCTTTAGAGTAACTGAACTAATGCTCTGTGCAACAAATATATTAAGATGTGAAAGATTGTGAAACCATGAAACCAATACTTGGAGATTCCAAAAATAAACTCCACTAAATCTGGCTAATGGTATGAACTTCATTTTACATATTCAGTGGTGAACTACTTCTAAATATTTCAAGACATTTTATGAATACTGAAAGGACCTGTTTGGTTTATAGGGATCATTAATTCCCAGAGACTAAAAAAAACATGGAGTATGTCAAAACCACATATGATTACTGTAGGAAATGAAGTACTAAAACTATTTTTCTACATCATCAACACACAAAGACAAGACGACATGCTGCCCTTTGAACAGTGACAGTGATGGCATAATTTGAAGCTAGAGAATGCAGACCATGTTCATAACAAATAGTAACTCACCAACATGGCTCAGCAACTTCTGAGTAGGATACATGTATGTCTCTTAAACTGCACTCACCTGTGGAGCTGAAGGAGCAGCACAGTGTAGCAGGGCTTGTGCTCTAAAAACAATACTGTATTTTGCAGTGGTCTGCAGTTTGTATGGGTTCCTCGTTTTTTAGTTCATAGAAATCAGTAAATGCAGCATTTCATCATGCCTGGAGACTGCATGGGTGTGATTGGTCACCCCTCACCCAGCAATGCAGCATGTGAAATAAAAAGGCAGCCAACAAACCAGTCACGAACACGCAACAAATGCCATGTTTTCCACCATTTCAGGACATAGAATAGCCACACTAAAACTCACTGCATGATTAAAATCTTACCTGGCCATTTCTCCAGCTGAAGGTTGCAGTGGCACACGGTGACTGTCAGAAACCTTTCCCACCACCACCAACTCCAGCACTTTCAGGATCACAGCTACCTTGCCACTGCTCCCACATCACCTAGAAAACCAAGTCTTTTTGCCAAGACTGTAAAATCTTCTGTCACTGGGACTAGCCCACATTGCACACACATGTTTTTGTGGCAAAACTGCATACATGCCACACTCTTTTTAAAATGTAGAGATTACTAGGTTTCTCAAGGCAAGCTCTGCTGACACACAAGCTGCCTTTTATCCATGTTTTAAGCCTCGTATTTGTTTTGCAATGCAATGATTGCTATGAAAAAATAAATAATGCCATGACCTAGACAGATATCCTCTAAATACCAAGGATCTCAACTCTAAGGAAATCACGATGACATACCTGAGTGCTGGTAGCACTGAATTTTGTGCAGGCTTCCCAGGGGCGGCTAATGCAGAGACAGGTTTTGGCCACACCAGAACACTGTATTCAGTTATTTATTTCTGCTGGAGAGCAGGCTGAGATGGAAAATCTAAGAGGAAGATAAAGCCATTTGGAAAAAGTAAATAATGTTTTTAGTAAACAGGAAAGTGCTGTAACTCAGTGGTTTTAAGATGACTGACTTGTAATTTCACTCTTCCATTAGCAAGAACTTTTTAGAAGCATGCTTTTCCTCCTAGGTCTGTGGAGTTATTAGAATATACCAGAAACGTATGAAAGAATGGTGCACATAAGGAAATAAGAACAGCTAATGCAAAATATTGAATTAATATTTTATTACAGACAAAAGAGACTTTTTTAAGATGACGCAATCCAGTCAAGCACTCTTCTCAGCCTGAGAACACAATGTTGTCTTTCCTGTACCTGTTGCAGGGGCTGGCTTTAGCTGCACCGTCTTTGTTTTTAAATGTCAACATGGTGGCTGCCTAAATAAGAAAACAGACTGATCAGAGGCCAAATAAAAAATCAGAGGGAGAGAATATCTGAAATGTTTTTCTAAATTGTCTGCTTTACTTCAGGATTACTATTTTGATTATGCTCAAGGACTTGAAAAGCACGAAGCCAAAAGTATGGTGTGCTGCGTAAAATGAAGAGCAAAGGCACAGCAATCACTCGTGTCCTCTGGGTGCAGGATGAAATTCGCTGTTACATGCATCAATCATCCTCTGCTGCAGGGCCTTCTGAGGGGTACTACATAGCTTAATACAAAGGAGAGAGAGACATAACTATTTGTCTACTTCTTTATGTTCTGTTGGCTTATGGAGTGGCTGGCGAAGGATAAAATTCACTTCAGTGCCTCACTGTTTTGATTACAAACTCACCTTGCTGTCGTCTACAGCAGCACACTGCTTTTTAAAATCCTCTCCAGATGCAGATTGATATCCATCGCAATACCATGCATTGCAAATTCAGTCAAACACTCTTATGGGACTACTAAAAATCCTGCAGATATCACATTCCTTCAGAATTTTGGAGCCTGCTAAATAACTTGGATGCTGTCACAGTGACTTTTCCCCTAAAATCACTTGTTCTACTATTGGAAGGAAGAAAAAACATAACATAATAGGAGGTGATGTTGTTACCAAACACAAACAAATCAGAAAACCCTGCTGCTTCTCAGGTACCCAGGCCGAGGAGAACTGCCACTAAGGTGAGCATTTGTTCCAATCGCAGATTCTCTACAGATTCAGGTGCACAGGTCATCGCTCATGTCGTGACTAAACAAGACTTTCTCAGCAGGAACTTTTATAAATACAGACAGCTTTTGTTAAGGGTGAGAGGCAGGTTAGAAACAGAAAAACAATGGCTACATATGGGTGGTAAGTTCTACCAAAGTGAAAATGATCTAATAGATGTCATGTGTAAGAACTTTGGTACTGAAGCTGTAATTGCAACGGGCATTAAGACACCTGCACTTTTTCATTGCCGTAATCACAGATTTTGGTGGAAACTAAAGCCCTGGCACATCTTTGTGTCATCAGGGGAGCAGTGAGGCCAGGAAGGCTGTTTCTTACTCCTTGGGGAATGCCACAACATGGAATCCAGCACTGAATGTTCTCCATCCCTGTGCATGGGACAGACACAGCACAAGCATGAGTTCACAAGTCCTCAAATGGAGGAGAAGTCCTAACATCTGAGACATTCCTGCTGAGCCATCTGCTTCAGTCAGACTTACCTGTCTCTAGTGTGAGATTTTCTTGCAGCTGCAAGGATGCCAAACAGCCTACAGGAAGAGCTAGAACTGAATATTCAAAGGATTTTGCTTTCTTTACCTGTGCAGCATGAGCAAAACAGCAATAAGAAATTGCAAAAGATTTATGTCTTTATCACACTTACCTCTGAAATTAAAAACCTATTTTAATTCACCTTTCTCCCAATGTTAAGAACACAAAAAGACAAATTCTTCACAACTTTATAGTATTTCAGGAAATTTTACACATTTTGCTTTCATTTTAACTTTAAAACACAAGTTGTTGTATTTTGCCAATTTTTGTCCCTTTAAGTCACCCATTCTCTGTCCTTACCTGTTAACTTCTCTCCATTTAATTTTTGTTTATATAGCATCCTGTGGATTAAAATATAGAACAGGCAGAACCAATACAGGTGGATTTACGCTGAACTTCATGTCTGCTCAGCTTTCCTTAATAAGCTTCAGTTTAGTTTCTCCATTTTGTTATACCAGTAGATTCATACATTTGAAATACAGAATTTAAAGCTCATAGAGAAATCATTCATCCAAATTTCATTTTAGGAGAATACTCAGCAGTTACTGGAGATGCTGGAAATGAAACTTGAGCTTATGACATTAAAAATAAGGAATAGTTATTCCAACCTTGACTTTTATTAAAGATGTGTGAGTTTTTAGCTGTCTTTTTCTTTTGTATAAAATAACAAAATGTAGTTATTCCTGCTATACATATGTTCCCCTTTCTTCTTGTTTAGTTAGGGTAGTGAGGCCAATCAGCATTTGAAACAAGATCTCCTAGGCTTCTGTAAGTACCAGAAATCCCATTTGTTGTTTCATCATCTCTGGTTTAAATCCTGACAGTCTCTCTAAGATACCAGCCAATGTTATGTGTGCTGGTATCTTTTCTATGTTGGATGGTGTTCCTAACATGACAGATGAACTGTTTTTTCACAGGTTTTTCAAAGGAACTTTTAGTCAGTAAAGCCTCTCTGAAACTACTGGCTTGGAATGTATTTGAGCCAATTAAATAAAGGCTGAATGTCATTGCTGACTCTTTTACCCATCCAGCTTTTTCTGTAATCAGATTATCCAATTTTATACAGTTTCTGCACTGGCCAGTTTCAGGTTTGAATTCACAGAGAGAAACGAAGGGATTTTATTATTATTAATAATAATAATTTCCAGACGTACAAAATATTAATATCTTGAGAATGTATCACACAAAGAGTAAAAAGATTTCTACAAGGATAGTGCTAAGATGAATACCACCCCTGAGATGTGCCAGTGTTTATTAATAATAGGCTAGTTTCAAGCACTGAATATATTTTCGGGTGACAGAAAGTGCCTCAGCTGAAGACTGCTGCTGTGCAGAGCAACCTACGCCTGGCAGCCTGTTGTCAGAGAAGGTGAAAAAATGGATAGGGCTGGTTAGATAAGGCACCTCTCCACGACTGTCAGGAGAGGCACTAATTCACCATTTCCAAATTATTTGCAGATTCCATTAGCTTAGTCCATTATTTCCAATGTGGATTATCAATTTGACTGAATTTGAAGATAATGAAGCCTCATTTTTTTTTTAAGTACCAGGCACCCAAAGCATTATTTGAAATCAATGGGTTATGGGAGTGTGCCTTAGTACCTATGAAAATTAAGTCCAAAATAAATTGCACATGTAAAAACAGCAGCAAATAATTAGTTTGAGCCTGTTTTCAGTGAAGCCAATGACTACAGTTTTATTGATGTTATTGGGCATGAATCAAGCTCCGTATCATGAGCATATCCAGCAATTTTAAAAAATGGGCAATTTCCACAAGACTCTGAATCTCATTTAAGGATGCCCTGCAATACATTCTTAGACCTTACAATGTACTGCCTCTGTTAAGGGGACTTTGTGAAACTTTCTACATTAGGAATCATGCATGTCAAGTTGTTCCTGCTTACTTTTGCAAATAGTAAAGTGATCTGGTTTTCTTGTTATTGTTTTGTTTTTAAATAAACAATGGCTGAATATTATTAATAGCCAGTGCTGTCACTTTGAGATCCATCCAGTGTATAATTAAAAAATAAAAATGAACAGCAAGAAAACACTAACAAGACAAACGCAAAGTTTTCAAGAGCTATCAAAAACTTTGGTCAGAGATAAATGTAGGACATACTGGCAACATCTGATACAAAACCTACCGCAAGGCATGGGCAAGTTCCACTTGCACTCACATCACTTGTCCTTTTTCCCTTCCTTGTACTAGCCATAGCAGGAAAAGAGGTTACATGTTTCAAAGGGATCTACAGCCATATTTTCTTCCATTCCTCTCAAGACACATTATTTAGGAGCAACACATGAAAACTGATCCTTGTATTTGGAAAGGACATATTTCTAAAAGTGTTTATATTTCTGTGAAAAAATATTTTACCATCCAATCAAGCTGTGATAATGAAAATACATGAAGTTTCTGTTCCACACATTCAGAAACTCAAAATACAACAAGTTTTTAGCAATTAGCGTTGGGCTGGTTCCTTGCTACACAGAAGGAGGCTGTCCTTTAAGCCTTTAAGGGCAGAGCTAGGCACAGGCTGTGGCTCAGGAGGAACCTGAGGGACCCATCGCAGTAGCAAATAGCCCTGTTCTCAGAGGACCTCTGGACCTCTTGACAGAGCCCGTGAGAACTGCGGTGATCCAGCCCTCCTAAAAACAATCCATGGAAATCTACTAGGGAGAGACTGTGCTCCTACATTTTGTCATGTCCTCAGCAAAATCTGATATGTTCTGGTCCTTGAAGAGCTCATTGCAGCACTTAGCAGCAATGTATGAAGTTACTTATTTATGGCCTGAGACTGCTTTGAGCAAGGAGACTGTAGCAGTCTCCTTTTGTGGTATCAGCTATGAGGTGATGTGTTTTTAAGTGCTGAGGAAGTGCTACACGTTCACAGCTTGTCTGCTGTGTGCTTTCTGCTAGAAGCTCACAGCTGGTGAGAAGTTGCACGGGGTATCATCCTGTATAGTGACCCAGCGCATCACTTCTGCAGCCCACTGCTCCTCCACACTGCCCAGCGTGCCTAAAAATCTTTTCCCCATCACCTCAGAGACCACCAAGAGCATGAGCTGCACCCAAAGCCACGAAGCATCTTTTGGTGAGCCACTTCTCCTGTTTTCTGTATTGAAACACAGACTCATGTGGCAGCAACACACGTATCCTATCCTCTCACCCCCAGTCTGCAGCCCTCAGGCTCATGGAAACTGCTCTGCTTGGTGCTGAGACCTGCTCATAGAGCCCCATGCTGTGACCAGGAACTCATCCCTCGCTTTTAGGGTGGATAATTCAATTAGATCTTCTGTTTCATCTTGGTTTGCATTTTTTTATTATTTATTTTTTTCCCCCCATTCAGATTTCTTCACCATTTCAGATCATCTTAGTTTAAAGTTAATGTAAGAAATGAAAAGGCGTCAGATCCTACAGTGCAACTCTGTTTTTACCTCAGTATGAAGAATAACTTTCATTTTAGTGGAGGAAAATCAACAAATGAAGCACATGTGATTGCTCCTTTTCATAAAGAAAGTAAACACGTTCTTATAATGAATCTATGAACTAAGAGAGGCTCCTTTGAAAATATCTTCATAGACAGTAATGGTATCTTACACAAGATAATTCAGGCATCTTTATGCACTGCAGGAACCTGGATAACACTAGCATTCATCTGGTGATGACAGAACATACGCTCTCTTTTGTATTTTGATTTTTTTTTTCTTTCTTTTAAGGGTATCTAGTCTGTAAATAATCTGACTCTTAAGTTTGGGAGAATTTTATTACCTGTGTTGGAAGGATTTGATTTTCCACTTGTCTTGAGTTTGGGGGAAAAGAGGACCAAAACCAAAAAAAAAAAAAAAAAAAAAAAAAGTTATTCCCTGTTTCAAGAGAGAAGAATCAGACTTTTTCCTAGCACTTTCTCAGGTCACCACCAAAGAGAAGCAAAGGCATAGAAGAGAAGCACATACAACATTTCTTCTCTTGGCAGCTGAAAGCTTCACTTCTGAATAGGGAAAACTGAATTTCTGTTAAGAGAAAACTCAGTTTATAGTTCACAATGTGCAAGCGTTTCATGGGAGAACGAACAGTCCAGGAATCTGAGAAACAACTGGAGTGTAAGGCAAACTGCAGAAATATCTATCCTGACATTGCTAGAGTAAGATGAGCAGCAATGTTTTTTTCTGGCAAATTCCTTGCAGTGATTCAATGAGAATAACTATGCAAGCCTATGTCTTTTTGTTGTGAAGGCAGCATGTCTATTTACTTCAGCCAAAAATCCTGACTGAGGGGTATTTTGCCTTTCTGCCTCATGCATTTTGTTACTGATATCTCGTATAGGATTCATTCTCATATAGGTTCATTCTCATTCATTCTCATATAGAGTTCATTCTCATATAGGTTTGCTTCACCTTTTGCTGGCTTAATAATATCCCATATTTCAATAAAAATAATCCCCTGCCCCAAAATGATATACAAAAATAGAAACAAAAATAAAGAACTCTAGGTGTGACAATTGTATTTCCAAGATTTTATAGTTCATGGAAAAAAAAAATAAAAAATCAGATCCTTAAAAGAGGTCCCTGTCTGCATCTTTCTTCTCCATTTAAGTCTTCCCTCCACAGGCTCTTCCGTGTTTCACATAAGACTGGCTGTGACAATATTAACAATATTTAACATAACTATTAACAATAGTTACAATTTGTTGGATGACTTCACGCTGCTTCATGTAAAATCGACTAACTTGGTTCTATGGGAGTAATTTATGTGAAACTGATACCAGAAGAATATTAAAATATTAGAAGATCCAGCACTCTGCAAACCAGATCCAATAAAACAGCTCTTCTTTCAGTAGCCATCCTTTGCAGACTGTTTACAGAGAAATTCGGTGGTTATATAATCTGTCAATGAGATGTTTGCTTTTTTCCATAAATTTAATTAGGTTTTGATAGATTCATCAGTTTTCATCTAAATTATTTTCGGTGAATTCTAATTGGTTCCTGCTGTGGCTTGGCAGCCACATAACTGATCATATGCCTATTTAATCCACTCATGGGATATTTAACAAATTGTTAGCTATTTCACTGTGCACTGAAGTGTAGCTCTACCAATTCTTTTTTGCTGTCATGCTACTGGAGCTATTATGACAGTCCATTATGTGATTTATTTTGTGAAATAAATGTGAAACGTTGCAAAAACAACAATACATCATAATCTTCACCCAAAATATAATAAGGCCAAAAGTCATCTCTAAGCCTGTACATGCAAAAACACTAATACCTTTCCTTCCAGTCTGTGGACAGTAGTTTGCCTTTTCTGACATTAGTGCACTAAGTAAGACGTATTGCAGTGAAATAGTTATGTGATAATTCATTTTATCCTTCTAAAATAAGTACTTAATTGGTTAAGAGAAAAAGCAATAGGCCTATTTATCAGATGTTTAGGCTTGTCTACCTGGGGAAATAGCTTGGAATAGTTATTGCATACTAACTCTTCATGTGGACATTCCTAATCCATACTGAAAATCTCTCTCTCTTTAGTTCAGTCTGCACTGGGCACAAGTACAGACTGGGTGTAACACTTTAAATTCAAAAACTTATTCTGCAATAACTCCCCCATACAGACAAATTCTTAATGAAAACAATATAAGGAGTTCAGCAAAACAGCTGTAGAGCTTATACACTTTTTCCTTCATGTAGTAAAATGCTCACTCTCCTGGCCATGATGCAGCTTGTTGGGCAGGAGTAGAAGAGAGACCTTGGGAACATGGAAAGGCACTTCAGACAGGGGTACCCAAGGGACAGGTCCATAAGCTTCCTCTTTTCTCCCCGAAGTCACTTAGTTTATGTGGTATCAATCCTTCTCTTCTCTAACTTTTTTTTTTTTTAACTTTTTTTTTTTTTTTTTAATTAATATTTCTCATTGCTAGAGGAAGGTGCACTCCTTGTATGCTTGGTCTGCATAACAGTCCTGCAGTATCTCAGCCTTCTACTGGAGATTTGGCACTGAGAGTTCCCTCTCCTGGCACAGAGAGGCTGAAGCAGTGAGGAAGATGGTTCCTGGCCAGACCTGCCAGTGTGAAATGATTTTTCACTCTCTCTAAATTAAATATCAGGGTAACGAGGCCTATAAAATGGTGTGAAATTTTGAAAGACAAATGTGATAGATGTGCAAAATATGATCAATCACCCTCTCAGTAGAAATACCAAGTTTTCCCTGAACCTGGTAATTTCAGCATGACACAATTCACACAATATCAGCCTTTAAAAAAAAAAATCCCTAACTTGGATATCAGAAAACAAGACAAAGCAGAGCTGCCAGCCTTCTACTCCAGCAAACTACCTAAAATATTATCAAACTTTATAATTCACATGTTGTAGGAGACAGACAGCAGCTTCTGCATATCGGCATTTCCTTAACAGAAGCCGAATACTCACTCTTGGCCATGCTAGGTGAATAAACAAGTGCAGTAAAGCACTTTAAAATCAAACCATTAGGGATGACAGACTCTGGCAGATTAAGTCATGATGGCAAGGTCAGTGGGATGTGAAACTTGGCTAATTATGTCATGCCCTTGTCAGCTTGCATTGGCAAAACATGCTAAGGTTACCGGCAAGCCCTATGGCTTAGTGAACAATACTAAAAGGAATTTCAACCTGAAATAGGTCAACATGAGTGGAATACAAATGCTTGAGCCCCAAAGACTCTTGGTGAAAGTCTGGCATTGCAGGAGTGAACAGGAGCCTGGCCAGTGACCCCAGTGAGGCCAGGATTTTGCCCTTTGGCTTTCACAGATATGACATTCAATTAATTCCTTTGCCTATGTTCTGTAGATTGGTCTTCATTGTATGTCACAAGGAATTTGTAGATTGCAAACTGTGTAGCAAGGAACTACATCCCATTAAAGGCCTGTATAAGTACCAGGTTAATGGGACCCTGATCCTTCTGGGGCCACCAGGCTCATGCTGAAGAACAAAGCGATAAAAGAAAGCTTGACCGCAGCGCAGGAATGATCGTGCTGTAGGAATTAGCTAACATTAATCACTTGAAAATTCCCATGTGTGATATTCTGTGTGGACTGAATTTTCTTTACTGCTGGGCATAGGCATCGGTAGGCTTACCAAATGAGCAAAGCAAAAATACTCCTTAACATCTGGAGGTGCAAAGGAAAACATGCTCACCTCTAAGAGGCTCTCAGATCATGCAGAGCAATGTCTGAGGTGATCTACGGGCACCATCTTCCTCCATCATTTCATAGAAGCACAGGTCTTCTGGGCTCTGCTCAGCATGTCTAAGGGCAGTAAAAGGGAAAGAGTAAACAGTGTATATTTAATACCTCCTCAGTGGGCTCTGTTGTCAGAAATTTCAGTGAATACCCTTAAACTTCTCCAAATTTATTCTTACAAATGCCTTGACTCAAGAACCTCAGCAGAATCTGGAGGGCCAGGGGTTATGAAGAGTTAGAAATCTCATTGTAACACACGGACTCTAACACAAAGACATATCCATGTCTGTTATCCAACGCAGATTTTTATTTTTTTTAATTGTGGATATACAATTGTTTAATTGTAAACATGGATAACTATTTAAATAGTACTCATTATTTATGTTAGATGTATTTGCCTTAAAAAATGGTTTATTGTTTTCTCCTAATGAAGTAAATAAAGCCAGATGGGAGAAGATGAGATTGGTTAAAAATAATAATAATAAAAATAAATAAATAAATTTAGGCAACTACAAGTAAGGAAGCATAGTGAGATTTTTAGAAGTGCCCAGCAGGCCTGATGTCTTACTTTTGCTAATGTCAGAAAGGGTTTTACTGTCAAGCTGCCAAATGAATGGCAATCTAAAAGATAAGAACTAGGCTATTATTAGTGTCAGTACCAGAAAATGTTAATGTCAGTGATATTACAGTGAATGAAATCAGACAGAGACAAGTACCTAAGAACAAGAAGGTTTCAGAGAAGGAAAATCATACATTGAACAAAAAGTTATGTCATTAAGAATCCTAGAAGTGCAAAATATCTCTAATAACAGTCATTCAAGAGACACTTCATAGAATAAAGTGACCTCAAAAGATAGTTAGAATTAGGTAGGAGTAATAATCCTCTGGTGAGGAGGCAGATATTGTTAGCCATGAAATCAGGAGGAGAAAAGAAGAGCGCAACAAGTGAGAAGTATCGGGTTTGCGTGTTATTACCACAGCCTCTTGGGCTGGCCATAGAGAGACCCATGAGACAGCCTGGGCAAGGGACACCATGGAGATCCTGGGAGTAAACATCTGAAATGCAAGGAGCTGCATTTTGTTAAAGATTTAACACTCCCCCTGTTTCTGTGCACGTACGGATAAACCTCCAAAGTCAGGAACAATGGAGAAAACAACGTCTCAACAAGATCAAATTTAGCAAAAATGGAATGATTGTGAATAACCAAGGGTAAATCAGAAACTATGGAAAATTCAGTTGCATTATGAACAACAAGAAAGAAGCATAAATAACTGTATAAACAGGGGAAGTTTCTGGCAACATGAACAGTTCAGGTAAAGTAGAAAGCAACATAGGAAATGTCTGTCAACATCTACAAAGATGAAGCTGTGCAACAACATAGGATTTTTGCCATCAGGAGGCAGAACAGAGGCATGCCCAAACACAACATGGTCCTAAGAGAGAACAGAAAGCAAGAAATAATTTTAATTCACAATGTCCTCTTTATCAGAAGCTGAGTAGACTTGCAAAGTTACAAACATAGAAACACATGAACAAACAAAGGACATACTAATGACCACAAATTGTCACATGGAACTGGGCATGTACAAAACTAGAAGCATGTACGTTTCAACAGTAAAAATCATCCAGAAGCCAATATAAGAATGTAAAGGAGGAAAAAGCAAATTTTGGAAGAACACCAGAGCAAAAAACTGGCATAAGCATAAAGTAAGCTGTGAATCGGCTGGACATAAGCAGATGAATGGAAAGGCATCCACAGCTTTTCTTTAAAGGAAATAAATAATAAAAAGCTGAATCATTTTATTTGCCTAAGAAAAGAGAATGCTGAAATTCTGTTTTAGTGTGTTTTAAATTGAAATCCACTTTCCATACAGTAGCCACTTGGCAGAATCACAAGGGAAAAAGTACCTGGTTATTCAGTGTATACTAATGTGGTAGAGAAAATGTAAAATGTCGTTACAGAGAAAAACAGGTTATGCTGTGTAACTGCTGTAATAAATATGTATGTAGGACCAAAAGAGTAACAAATTTAGTATAAAAGTATATTCAGTTGCAAATCTGTATATGTACATGATTATGAAAATCAATAAGAATTTTCTTTTCTTTTATGAAGTATAAATACAAAAAAAAAAAAAAAAAAAAAAAAAGATCAAAATGAATGCCTTTAGCAAAGCTCCTTTGTTGCTGGTTTCAGGCCAGTAAAAAAGAGTTTGAAGAACAGTTTTCAGAAGGCGTAAAAACCTCATAATTAATCATTTCTTCAAACACATCAGGAACAGGAAGCTATAGAGTTTGTAGGCCCATTAATTGATCAAAGTATAAAAGGAGCTCTCAGAGAAGATAAAGCAGAGGAGGAAAATTAAATGATTTTTTGCAGCCTTGAAGGAGTTTAGAGAAAATTCTGGGCTGGAACCCTTCTTCATACATCAGAGGCAATATGTCAGAGAAGCTATCACAGAGTGAGTTCATTAGAAGAATCTGTAGAAGAAATTGTAAAAATTAAGGTAACAAATTGCCAGGTCCAGGTGATTTAAAAGCTGACCTACTAATGGAAGCTGCAAAGGCATTTAGAGCTGACATGGCACTGCAGCAGTGGAGGGTGGCAAATGTGATGACAAATTTTAAAAAGTTGCAAGGATAGCTACCATCTAGGAGCTTTCACAACTGTGTTGGGATAATTGGCAGAAAATAAATCAGTGTATGCTGGGAAAAACACAGTACTCTGGAGAAGCAGTTTTGAAAAAGGAAGGCATGCCTTGCAAGCCAGGCAGGCATCGTTGAAGGCAACAAAGAAGAGACCCAGCTAAGAACCTAGGCAGCAGAAAAAAAAAATGAAATAAAACGGCTGTGCTAGATTTGCTAATGGCCCAGCGTCTTGCCTCCAAAAGTAAATGCCTGAGGAAGAAGAGACCAAGAAATATGTATGTAAGTGATGTTCCCAATGAGTACTCTTGGGGCCTTCAATTGTTTTGGCTTCCAGGAATTCTTTGGGCAGACTTCTATGCATTTAGTAACCCTAAATGGATTTGTCATCTGTGAACTCACCCAGTCTGTTTCTTAAATCCAGAAAACCTTACACTATCCTAATAACGTGCAGCAATGAATTCTGAAACTTACCTACATATTGCATGAAGAATCACTTTGCTTTTTGTTCTAAGTGAGGCTTCTAGCAGTGCCCTTAAATGGCCCCTTGTTCATATACAGCAGAGACACTGAACAAGCAATTCCCACCCTTTTTTGCACATAGTAATTGGGATTTAACCTCCTCGGATTCCCAAAAGGCATTTGACAATATCCTTTACCAAAAATTCTTCAAAGTTCTTTAAAGTTCATGTTACCACACAATAAGGAGGAACTCATTTCAAGGTAAAAATAATTAAATAAATAATGATAATAAGATTTAGTAAATGAAGAATAGGAATAAACAGTCAGTTTTCTCAATACAGGCAAGGCACCAGTGGAGCCTTAATAGGTCTGTGCTGTTCAACACACTTCTAAATCACCTGCAAAAGGAGGTGAATTGGGAGATGACAATATTTTCTGTTGATAAAAAGTTTTTTCAGTGCAATTGGGTGAAAAACAGCACAACATGGTGATGCAGACTGACTGGATGGTTAAGTGGCAGATGAAATTCAAAGTAGATAAATGTAAAGTAGCAAGCCTGAGAAAAACATTCCTAACTTTACGTATACAGTGACAGTATTCAAATTATCATTATAATTCAGGAATAAGAACTTGAAAATATAATAAACAGTTTATGGAAGTGTCAGCTCAATGCTCAGGAGTAATAAAAAATAATATATATTGTTTAAGTGTTAGGAACTAGTAGGAAGGAACAAGAGAAGAAAGTAGAGAAAGTCATCCCACACTGTATAAACATGGGGCACCCACACCATGAATACTGTGGGCAGTTTTGGTCCACCCATAACCAAAGGATAAAGCAGGTCTGAAAAAAAAGGATTTGGAGATGGAGTATCAGGGTGACAAAGGTATCAAATGGCTTCTGCCTCAGAAATGATTAAATAGATTAGGCTTTTTCAATCTGAAAAGAGATGACTGAATGAGGCTGTAAGAAAGGTCTACAACACCGCTAATGTATAGGAATAAGGATGTTGCATTCATTGTGTTTTCTAATAAAAGAACCAGGAACATTCAGACAAAGCAGATGGCAAATTCAAAACAAACAGAAGAAATAATACATAGTTAGCTGTGAAATGTCTTTCCAGAGACTTTCAGCAGAGTTTTCTGCTGAAATAACATTTCACAATGTTATTAGGCAAAGCAGGGTAAGAAAAATCCATCCAGCTCTATTAAATCTGGCAACAGAATCTGTAGTGGAGCAGGGACGGGTTACCTGAAGCTGGGGCATTGTGCTGGGGAAGCGTTTTACAGATGCCCTGGCTTTGTGCTCCTCTCACTGGCTGCTGTCAGAGAGAAGATGATGGAGCAAATGACTGCTTAGCTTAACCCTGTAAAGCCTTTCTCGTGTGCTTAATCAATCCACTCTAAGATTGAGAGCTAATAAAATGGTTTTATTTTTTATTCTATTAAAATAAACATATTCTGTGTGGAACTCACTACAGATGGTGAGCAAGGAGCCCCACTAGACTATGAAAATGATAACATTTTTTCAGTGGTGTTTTGAAGTTTCATGCTTGGAGCTGTGAAAAAAATAAGTGAATGCAAGTTATTGACAAATTGACACAGGAGAGTGCTTCAGCAGAAATCTAACTGTAGCATGACACGGCAAGTGACGATAGCCAGTTGTGCTGGGTTGACCCTAGCACATGCATTTAGGTGCAAATGAAGTTCATATCAGTCACAGCACAGTTAGTTTCAACTACAATGAACACTGAGATGGTGGTTTAAGCCTCAGTTTGGTTTAAGCCTCAGTTTGTCAGTTTGCAGTAACCAGACTGTCGGTTACAGAGGTCAGAGTTTGGATCTTGCTTTGCTGCTGCTGACTTCAGGTGCCACTACTTGATAGTGCTGATGTTGTTGAGTCCTGCTCCTTTTCTGGACTCCCAGCTGTGAGAAACAATCAAGGTTTGTGAACGGGCACATCACATGGCAGGGCTATAGTAAGTCTGAGGACAAGCCTGAGGTTTTGTAGTGGCCTCATGTTCATAGGTATGGCTGAGACACACTCAGCTACCAGTCCATCACATTCAGCTGAAGAAGGAAGCTCTTGGCTCATTGGGGGAAAAAAAAAGAAAATATATATATATGTATATATACACACACACTAATATATACACTATACTATATATACTATATACATATATATATAGTTTCAAGGGATTTGCTGTGAAATAGACCAGGCTACACTAAAACTAGGTAAAAAAGCTAAAAAGTTGTTTTGTTTTTGTTTTTTTTTTTAAATCATGGTTATTAAAGATGTAGTTTAAAAACAAAAAAGAAGCAACCTCCAAAATACCACTACCACTTACTTCCCAATGTTTTCTCCCAAAAGGAAATCAAGAGCTGCAAGAGATCTCTGGCTTCACTTGGCTTTTATAGCTTTCTGCATGGTGCGTGATGGAGCTGGCACTGCTCTCCTTCCACTACAATATGTGCCAAATCACCCTACCTCTCTTCTCCGGGTAGGCGTGATGAACCAAGCACCATCCTCATCAAGAGGACAGCGCTGTTTCAAGTTTTCAGGGACACAGTGCCCCAGCAGCTTCAACCACATTAAGCTTCAGTTATTAGTGTTAAGTGCTCTGAAAATCTGAGCCTTAAGGACCTGATTTTGGTTAGTTTCATCTGATATCCAGCTGAAAATGCTCAGCACATTTATCCCATCAGCAGGAAAAGGCAGCCCACCTGAAGTGGTTTGGAAATAAAGGGAAGCTTTGCTGGAGCTTCTTGACAGATTTTAGCAAACATCCCAAAGAAGAATTTAAAAATTCAAATTACCAGTAGTTCAGAACTGGCAACACATGCAAAACAAATGAATCATGTAAGAAATCTCCATGTGTCTTTTGCCAGGTAATTAAAAAGCATCCTGCAAATTGTTATGGTATGTTTTTGAATGTGCATATTATGAACTGATGTTTGTGGCCCTTTGCTAGACCATTTACAAATAAAAGATTGTCACATTAAATCATTATAAAATATAGTCATATTTATATTCCAGTTTTAGTCCACATTTCAAGTGCAAGATGGAAAAAAGAAGAGTTTTCTTTAATTGAAGTGACTCCTCAGAATGCTAATAAACTTTTGGTTGAGTTTGGACATTTTCATAATTCTGATGTTCTTATTTTGCTGACAAATTCAAGGAGACAGATGACCTCCTCTAATGTTCTGCTGTTTAATGGAAGGAGGCCCACAGGGAATTGTATTATTTTTTAAAATTATGAAGATTGTTCCACTTGTCTGGAGACTGACAGAAGGTGATAGGACAAAATAGGAGTGAGAAAAGTTACCATGCTGTTGCGTTCCCATTTTGCTTATTGGTACAGTATTTTTATGAGAGCACAGGCTGTGCTAGAACTAGGAAACAGAAATGCGGGGTTTGCTCATTTATGCCATGGCATAAAGATGGCCTTCATTTCTTTACGAGACAGACATCACAATAAACAGATGCAAAAAATGTGAAAGTTTTACAATGCAGAATTTTGTCTTTGCTACTTGACAGAGTTTGTTTTCAGCAGAAATGCAGTCATAAGGCCAGATGCATTTCATACAATGATGTACACTCATCAGAGCAGGACATGTTACAGCAGCAGGACGGGGGCCTGGACCCTTACTTCACACAGGTGCAAGCAATTACCCAAACTAAAAAGCAGATGAGTACTCATCTGACTAATTCTGCCTTCCATGAGAAATGCCAAGCAAAACCGAAGTGTTTTCTCCTGATACTTCTATTTCAAATGTTGATTGGAAAGGAACATGGAAATGGGTATGGAATAGGAATAACAGTTGTGAAGGCAGAAAAAAAACACAAGTCTGAGTGAAACAAGAATGGACACATAATCTTTACTCGATTTTTTAACCCCAAAGTTATGGATTCAGAAAACTGAAATCTTTCTCTGGCTTTGTGTGTCCCTGTATTTCCCATTTTCAGCTGTAAACCGAAGTCATAAAAATCCCAGCTATTTTGAATCACCATAATTAAAAGACAAGAGAATCATGGAGGAAAAGCCTGGTCCTCAAACTGCCACTCCTGATGTGACATTCAGAGGAGCTGCCCTGTGATTTAGAAATTCTGCTATTTGTCCAAACACAGCATTTAAGCGTATATTGACATTATACATAGGTTTTCAGTGAGGCCATCATAAATATTCTCAATTACAAAAGAGAAAAAAAAAAAAAAAAAAAAAAAACTTTTATAGAATTAGGTTTTTCTTCAGAGTTTGAGATACAGCAATGCAAAAACTCTAAAGTGCTTTGGTTCCTTACTGAATAAGTCATCATTTGCATTAAAACAAGCAGAGAACTTAATGTTTTACCATTTAATAAGCATGGTGGAACAAGGAATCCCAATGGCAGGCTGCTCTTAGGACAGCAGAGGAAGGACCTGGTGGTGTTGGCAGGCTCAGTTGTTAGCTAGGCACAAACCATAGCAAATATCTCAGTGTACTATAGTTAATTAAATGTTGAGGGGCTCATTTTGGAGAGCAGAGCTTGCTAATTCTGTGCCTTGAAAATATGCTCATAACAATGACAGGGCTTTTTTTAGTTCTAGCTTCACAGTCTCGTGAAGTGCAAGGTTATATCACACTTCAATTGATTAAGTGCAGATCGCCCCGGTAGACAGATTTGATTATGCTGCAAGTATGAGCTTGGGGAGAGTAATTAGGAGTTTCATCCTCATTCTGCATCTCCAGTTCCACATTTAGATTACAAGAAGAGCCTTTCAGGTTTCTTAATTTATTTTTATAAGATATCACAGATCCGCAGCTGTTTGGCAGCAGATAGAGAAGAAGGTGTATTTGTGAAACATATTGAGCCCTTAATTATGGAGGCATTTCTTGTTTTGGTGACCTCCATCCTTGTTCAACTTATCTGTAGTCACAGTCAGCAATAGCTGGGGGAGAAATGGAGCAAAGACAGCTAAACTGTTTAGGCAGCATCATTAATGCTGACTTTGTTTGGTTTCTTCACCTGCTCAGTCTTCTATTTAAAATTGTCAGGTGGCTGGCAAAGCATTCAGGAAAGTTTATATTTGCCCAGTCATGATTTCCAGAACAGAGTTGTTTTTTTCCCTGACTTTTATTCTTCTGTCTTGTGGGGACATAGGCACAAAACTGGGTTCTGAATTGCATGCTAACCTGGTGTTAATGAGAGAAAAGACACTAGTATCCAGGCTAGCTCTGTACACAATATTTCAGTTGTTAGCACCCAGTCATCCACAGTAGACATGTGATTTTAAATGGTGAAAGAAAAAAACAGCAGCATTTAAATACTTTTACAAGGGTAATATAGTCATAAGCAGCCCCCAAAATCGCTAACCAAAATGCAATATGCATAATTAGTAAGCAAAGGTAAATATACTTTAAAACCACAGATAGAGTTGTCAATTGAAATACAGTCATGAATTGAAATACATTTATTAGGGTCGTACAGGATTGAACTATTTTCTGTTCATGTTTCTTTCAACCTGTTTGGGGCTTCAAGTGCAGAACATTGGGTCACTTCCATTATTTCTTGGTCTTCTGTGTTTCGAACATGCATAGTCATAGGAAAATATCTGTATAATGACTGCTCAAAATCAAGAAATACGTATTTGTTTCAGAAATATCTTTCCTGAAGCTGATTTCTCTTTCTGGAAAGCATCAGTTAGAAACTACAAAACAGGTTTGAATATTACTAAAAGCATTCTTGTTCAAAAAAGTCATGTCAGCAATGTGCCACAGTTCTAATTACTGCAGAGAAATTAACAAATAATTATATGCAAATAAATGAAGCTAATCAAAGTCATTAGCACATTCTGCTAGTCAATCATTTAAATTGCTTTAGGCTACGGTACAGCATTGATACTGGAGAATCAGCTTTAAAAAAAAAAAAAAAGACAACAGCAACAACCACTATCACTTGATTGTGTGAGAGCCCAGCATACATATGAACATTTCAAATGCAGTATTGAAACAGCTAATCCATTCAGAATTAAACTGGGTAGGCACTGGTCATCCATATTACCTGCGTTATGAGAATGCTTTTATATGCTGGGGGTGTTAATAGTCCCATAGATCCTATTTTTCATGTTCATGCAGAATTGTGCCCATTCCGTTAAGAGAAATTTCTGAGCTGGATTTTTGCTTCAAGTGGTATTTGTTACTGTTGCTGCCTGTTTTCAATGCTGCTGCCCAAACATTTTTAGCATTTCAGGGAGCAAGACTTGGAGAAATATGTTGTTTTAGCAGTGTTAAAAATCCTAATTACAGCAGAGACAAGCCTAGCACTGGAGTGTTTTGACACAAGCATCCTGCTTCCAAGTTGCACTTTTTCTGCCCTGTGAAAATCTGCCCAGATTTTCCAGTTTCTAAATTTCAGGAGCGGGAAGCACTTTGTTGGGTGGGGCCTTCCATTTTCTCAGCACAGTTCCTAAGCATTCCCTTTCCTCTGGTCTTCCTCCAGCCACCCCAGTGATGGGGAAGGCAGTGTCCCCATGGTGTGGCTCTCCGGCTCGGGGCCAGGACACGTGGCCAAGGCAGATTTTTCTGTAGTGGGTGTCCTGGGCTCCACAGCTGCTTCATGCTCAAGAGGAGATGACTCAAACAGCAGAGGAACGATGCTGGGAAGGCTGAGGTTCATTGATGGTGGAGAAAAGGCTATCAGCTCTCCAAATGGACTGGGGCTGAGGCCAGAGAGAACACAGAGGCGGGGTGTGTGGTCAAAAGCAGTGCAGGGGAAGGATGTGACTCATGGGTGAGGGTGGTGGAGCTGTGACTGGGAGAGCAGGAGGCAGCTGGAGAGTCAGGGTGTGGGTGATGGGGGACACAACTGGCTTCTGGATGGGCCTGGGGAATGCAGGAGGGTGGAGGCACTGCCTCCAAACGAGGGCAGGGAAGCAGAAGCAGGGCTGGCAGGCAGGATGCAGGCAGCGGTGAGACTTTTTTTGGCATGAGAGAGACACAGCAGTGCTGAGCTGTCTGCATTCTGTTGCTTGACTGTTGGAGTCTTGCTCCAGGGACACTAGACTGTATTAAATGCTGGTATGCTGGCACGGTGAGCAGAGGTGCCTGGGCATCAGTCCTGCCAACACTCCCTGCAAATATTGCCTTCTTGCTGACCAGACCTTCACTCTCCCCAGATGCAGGACCAGGTTCTTAGTGACTGTGGTTGAAGGGACCAACTGCAAGAATCAAGAGCATGTATTTAGAAAGATTTTAAAATATCTTAGACTTCAAGGGTTTTTCATGGCTACATTTCTCATGCATACACACACTCAGCTATTGTTTGACTATTGCTCCTTTTGTTGTGTCAATCCTAGTTGTGTCAACACTTTGTGGGCGTGATCCCAGGCACTAGAGCTGTCAGAGCTCCTCCTCTCTGAAATCATCGTTAGACAGATTTGGGAAGTTAGCACAGTCTGGTTTCATTCCCATCAAACAGGATAGATATAACACCTTGTCCCAGGGGCTGGGGGAATTCAGGACAGACCTGGGCCACTTCATGGCAGCTGCCCCATGTTCAGGAACTGTCCTGGACACATTTGGTGAATTCAGACAAGATTTTATATTGCACTGCAGTCAACTTGTTGTTTCCCATTCCTCATGCTTAGTGGGGATGTTATTTTTACGGTTTATTTTTGAAGTATGGTATGTTTTAGAAGCAAAGCAATTCCATGTGTTGATTTGGCTCAGTTTGGCACAGCTCTGCTTAGGCTCCTAAAAACTATTTCAGATTGAGCATCCTCAGAAGCTTCTTGCAGCTATTAGAATGGAAGAGCATACTATGTTGGTGGTGTGCTGCACAACCCCAGAATGGTGCCACCCTTGGGGTAGTAAATGGATTATTTGTTATTATGTCTTCTAGTATTTCTAATATTGTCTAAAGTCATTGTAAGTATCGTAAACAATTGTGATGTTCATTTTTATCTTTGTAGATTGAATCTTCCTACCCTTGTCTTTGGTCCACACTTAGAAGATCCTCATCTATTCATTTGTGCGAACTCTGAACTCATGCATTCAGGCCTTTCCTTGTGAGCTCAGCACTCATAATGCTCCTCTGCTTTTTCCATGAGTCATGATTTCAAGTATTGAAATACCAAAATATTGCATATTGCTTCTCCGAATGCAAACAACCCTTCTCACCTGGGAAATGAGAAAGACCTCACTTTATTGCTTATGGATTATAAATGACAGAGGAATCACAGTTTTTATATTCTGCAGAATCACTGTACATACACATCAGAATGTTTCTAATATTGCAGAGATGGGACACAAAGATTCTTCCTGATATTAAGGCATTTCCTCCCTGTGACATTTTGTATTTATTTTGCCTTATTCTATTCATGAAATTTATAGCTCTTGCTAGATTAAAAGATTGGTTGTGTGTATTAACTTTTTTACTGTTCATTGATATTTTCTCTTTTAATTCATCAGACTTAAGAAAAAACTTTTGTCTCCATTGGTCTTTGCTTGTGAATTTAAAGATATCTGAACAATTCATTTTATGTATATTTTCAGCAGAAATCACAAGTTCAAAACACATTGACAAGCAGAAGAAGAACAGGGGTATTGTGTGATTAATGTGGGAAAGGACATAAAATCTGGAAAATCAGAAAAATATATGCATGAGACATTACCACAATTCTGTGTTGGGTCCTGATTTTTTCTATTATTTCTCCTCTTAGTTACAGTTAATAATTTATATACATTTAAATACATTTACATGGAAGACATTAGTCACATTCAAATGCTAAATAATTATCTTGTGCAACTAGAAAAATACTTTTTTTTTGGCGCCCCCACGTTGGGCGCCAAAAAGGACTGTGGTGGTTTTACCGTGCTGGGCAGCTAAACCCCACAACCGCTCTCTCACTCCCCCTCCTTTAGATAAGGAGGGGGAGAAGTAAAGCAAAGAACAACTCACGGGTTGAGATAAGGATAATTTAATTAAAGGGAAATAATTATAATAATTAAATAAAGACTACCATGAACTAAACAATTTAACTAAGGGGAAAATAAAAGGGAAAGGGGAAAAAGGGAAAAAAAAGGAAAAAGTAAGAGTAGTAACTACCCAGAGCATCCTTGAGTCCTAGAAAAACAGAAATATTTATGGCAATTGTGAGATTAAGGTAATTACTGTAACAATATACCACTCCTATATATGTCAAAGGAATATGTGCCTTTTTATATCAAGCCAAATGGCTCTATAGGCTATTAGGATCATTTTACGATCCTGCTATTGCTAAACATCTCACAACAACTTAGATTTATGTGTCTAATAACGGTCTACTTTGTTTAATATATATTTTTGGTAATTTTGTGTGGCCTCCTTATTTTCTAATGCAGATTAGTGGCTGTGTGTTTCTTTTGGTACAGAGGCACTGCTCCATACTATCGTTTGTGCAGACTGCAAAGTTAGCCACTAAACATTTACTATATGGGGCACTAAAACTTAGATTTATGCCGCATCTTTAGAGGTGGTAGTCAGCTGCAGTTGCTATTACAACAATTCAATTTTTGTATAATACACAGTAAACCTCCACTGAGAATAGTTTTATATTCTTTTAATGCACTCCATATGCTGAAGAAACAGTTTGAGATTAAGAGAGGTTTATGGTAGACGCTTGCTAAACTTCTTGTTTTCATTCAGAAACCCCTGAGGCCTGTAACAGCCCTGTGTTTTAGCCACACCCAAGTTTTGGGGTTGGCCTGCATCCCCCTGCTCCATCACACCCAGATCTCAGGGGCTGAGCAAGCCAGGAGGGATGAAGAGCCACCCTCCATCCTCAAATGTACCACTGCATCACACATCTTTGCCTCTCCAGCCTATGTTCCTGCCTGTCTGATATGTTTCTTCTCATGTTGCATTCCCTCATGCCTTCAGTTTTGGACTACTTAATATGGAAAAGAGATTTAAAAATAAAGAAATTAAAATAATAATAATAAAAAAAACTTCAATGGAGAAAATTCTGTTACAATACTTCTGCTCTTCTCTGTATACTGGCGTCTTTTTACATACTGCACACAAATATTGATCTATGTCATCTTTCTTGCTCATAGAACCCTAGTTTCTGTCTTCTTTTTCTGTAATTTAATAATGCATTTGGCAGCAAAGGAATATGAAGATTATCTGTGAAATTTTGACCAGAGAGAAGCCAAAAAAAAATCTTAGTTACAGATGGAGACAGAATCTCAATAATGGAATTCAGAAATTTGAAAGGCAGTCAATGTGTCCTTATACCAAGGAGGAAAAACACATTCCTATGCTGGGCTAATATATAGAGAAATGTGTATCAACCTGTTAAAGATAAGTAGTTTCTCATGCAGATGAGCATGTGCAATTTCCACGCAGGGACAGCAAGACGGGGGTTTGCAATGCAGGTTTTATTCTGTTCTCAGAAGAAGGGAATTGCCTGTGCTGTTGGAGCTGCATGGCTGAGAGACTTCAGCTAGGACAGGTCACAAGAAGCAGAGCTCTGACCTGAGACAGACCAGTATCACCTCTAAGGGCACTGACGCATCCCAGAAACCTCAGAACTTAGATACCAAGGATTTAGGAGAACCATAAGTGAAAATTGCAATAGTCAAGATGTGGTGTCTGGGACATGATTATGGATTTCAACAGCTGGTGCAAGTCTGGGAGAGCTACTGGCAGCCCATCTGACAAAGCTGAAAGAAAAGCAGACCGTGTCAAAGCTGACTCAGGATATCTTCCTGGAGAAAGAAGTAGAAGACTGATTTAAGGAAAGTAAGCATCTAATTGTGAAGAAAAAAGACACACACACACACACACACACAAAAAAAAAAAAAAAAAAAAGAAAAGTGTTAAGGTAAGAGGAAGATCCTTCCCAGAATTAGTAAGCTTTAAGAGTAAGGTTGAAAGTAAGGTAGTGAAAAGAGGAGAGGGGGCTTGGTTGAAGAGAGAGGCAACTGTGCTGTTCAAGGCATTGTTTGAGCAGTGTGCTTGAAGACCAGTCTAAGCAACATTAGATTTGAATTAAATTCCCCAGAGACAGTGAACCTCAGGGGAAAAAAAAAAAAAAAAAAACCAGGATGTGCCTCTCTTGGAAAACAGAGTGTGAATAGATAAATGTTCCAGGAAGAAACTGCATTACCACCGGAATTAACTTCTGTGAAATTTGTCAAGTTAAAAGCCTCAGCATTACCAGTTTCACCATATGGTTTTAATTTTTTTTTTCTTTCAGAGCAGCTGGCATTTTCCTAGGATGTTCAGGTCATGCCCCTATTGTCTAACTATGATGAGCAACATTAAAACATTACACAACCAAATAGAGTCTGAATGCTATTTCTTAACTAGCTGCACATTATTTTGTCTCTTTCTCTTTGTTTTTGAATGCAGTTCAGAAAATTATGGACTCCCTTTATGAAACCAGCCTCTCTTTAAATAATTGTGCTTCCTATTTTTCTTCATGCTTACTTTTTTAGGGAAGAGATTGTGAATTGAAGCATCATTATCAATGATCTGCAAGAAAAGCGAAGTGTTTGAGAAAAAAATACAGTGGGTGATGCTACAGAATGACTGCAGGGAAGGCCAGGCACCCTCTGTACAACTACATGGCCTTTTGGCTGCTGCAGCTTAAAAACAGTGATCTGTTAGGCTGGCGTGACTGCTTATTCTTCTGTTCAAGAAGCTGCTGTACACTATCATCACTGAATAGGAAGAAAACATAAAGTTTATCTTGTAGCTGAGAGAAGTTGATGAGCGTTAATAATGAGGACAGATCCGTAATATAAACTGAGTGAGGTGGATCAATTTATAATGCAGGTGATGTCAGGTAACAAACAGTTTGAATATGAACAAAGCAAGATAATATGTCTAGAAATAATAGTAATAATAGTAATTAATAATAATAATAAATAATAATAATAAGGCGGCTTGTATTATGCAGTAATATGCTCTGGAAAACAATTGCTCCACTGGGGACATTGTGGATAACAGATTGAACATGAGCTCCCAGGGATATACTGTCATCTGAAGTGTTACTGTGATTTTTTATGAGTCTGTGTAAGTCTTTGCCAGGATATAAACTTTATTCCTCGTCTAGACCTGTTTGGAGGGTGAGTGCACCTCGCCCCATGACCAGACAGAAGGCACTTGGTGGCTAAAGCACAGCAGTTTTGCCGCATTTAAAAGGTTGGAGCATATGTCCTGCATGACAAATATCATGAGCCCCCAAGCTTGTGATGACCTTTCTGCATCCTGCAAAGCAGTATGGATGGGGCTGAAGGACACCTGAAATTGGAAAGCTGACAAAGCTGGAGTAGTGCACAGTCCATCATGAGTCCAAAAAGTGGACAGCCACCAGTCTGGCACAAAAATAACAATTCTGCCACAAACTGGGTTTGGTTGTGGGCAAATACAGTTAAACTACCTTCAGATCTCTGTAGGCCTCTTGGGTGTGTTTGCCTTTCAAAGACCATTCCTTGCTGCACAGCTTCTCAGTGTGTGTTTTTTGCATATAGGCAGACCCAGTCTGGTAATTTCTACTCTTGTATGTCAGCAATTCCTCTTTGCTAGCTTTGCCTGCTAAATTTTGGTGCCCCTCAGCTGCCTATTGTGAGCCAAAGTCACACCCTGTGGTGAGGTGCCAACAGGGCAGGGCAGCAGGGGACACCAGGACACTGGGACACTGG
Source organism: Aythya ferina (assembly GCF_964211825.1). Taxonomy (NCBI): domain Eukaryota; kingdom Metazoa; phylum Chordata; class Aves; order Anseriformes; family Anatidae; genus Aythya; species Aythya ferina. Next base: position 19,012,560 of record NC_140297.1, read on the forward strand.
AGAAGAGGCGGCCAGGGGAGGGGGACCCCCAGAGGCTTCAGTGCTACTCCTGGACAGGGCTTACTTCAAAGCCAGCCCTCTCGTGAAATACCCTAGAGGGAAATTAGGAGGTCCCTGGTGAAAGGCCTGGCTCAGGGTCTGTGTGCACCTTCCTCATGTAAATAAGGCAGGTAGCAGACTCCCAAATCCATCTGCCCCCACTGCATTGGTAACTGGCTGCCCAAGGTCACTGCATGAACTAAACCAATGCTCTCATGTTCTCTGATTAAGAAAATGGTAGGTTTTGCCCCAAAGCTGTGCCAGGTGGAACTGCCACTGCCATGAGACCTGGGACAATTGCAGCTCCACACCTTCCTGCCCAGGCAGAGAGTGTTTCCATAACACTGCCTGCCCCTAGGACCTGCTAAGGAATTTCACCATCTCCTCTGAGCAAACAATCCCTGGCATGAGACACAGCTAGGCTTTAAAGAACAGCTACAGTGCCTTACAATCACAAGAATTTGATGGGGCTTGTCCTCCTCAGTCTAGCTTACTCTCAGGAATTTTGTCTGAACAGTACTCCTAAATCCTTCTCTGGATGCAACTGCTGGTGATTTTGGGGTCTGCTATGTCACACTCAGTACTCCCATATTGACTGTAAGAGGGGCTGGGCTCCACCACTCTTTCAGAAGAGTACCACGACCACCTCTCCCCATGTCTGTCCCACTCCATCCCTGCAAACAGGCAGCACGGTGAGCACTCAGCTTCCTTTCAGACCACACAGGCAGTAATATGGAAATGACACATCTTTTTCTGGATCCACCCCTTCAGCGGAAGGGAAAAAATCCCTCTCCTTGGCCAAACTTATCCTAGCTTGGTGTTTGGCTTCTTTGCCTTCAGACATGATAACAAACATCTGGCTAAACTTCTCTCCCCATCTGGGCCATGCCTGCAGTCTCCCTATCCCAGCTGACATTTCCTTCCTCTCTCACTTTGCAAGGAATTCCTATAATCCCCCCTACACATTTTTCAGAATTAACAAGGATTAACGAGCACCTGTCTCCATATGCTGCCTGTAACTATCTTTCAGTTTAATAGGTCCAGTGCTTCCAGTACCAAATTTTGGGGGAAAAAATGAAATAGAAACATGACAATTCAGAAGCTTGAGGTATCACACAAAAATCACAAATGCTAAATAGGAAGGGAAGTCTGCAGCTGAAAGCAAGGCATATTCTCCTCACTAAGGCTCTGGGGATCATTTGAACATCTTAACCTTCAGGAAGCTACATTCAAGGTGTTTGTTTTTTTCTCCTCTCTAGAGAAGAGCCCTGCTTTTCTGGACTGTGTGTGTTAAAGCCAGAGGATTTCCCCTTTAAATTATTTTTGAAGATTGCTCTGAAAGCATATTTTGGCAAACCCAACTGAGAATATGTCATGTAATACTTTGGGGAAGATATATTTAGGGAACTGAGAGATATTTGAATGTAGAAGAAAATTTACAGAACATGGCATAAATGGTAATGGCCAATGACTAGAAAGGCTTCAAGAATTCAACACAGAAAAAAGATTGCTGTGGCTTCTAACCTGCAAGATTAGCAATAAAGATTTAGTGATCTGGATGCTCATGAGACTGTTATATGAGAACATGGACAAAATGAAGCATACTTTGATCTACAGTTCCCATTTAGAAAACCCTAAAATTAGCTACAGTATATCTGAGGTGCTGAGTATATCTCATAGACCACTGAGCATGTCTGTAATTAACTTTGCTTCTTTGAGTGCAAAAGGACATGTGATGGATTATCATCCAGACAACAGGCCTACAAAAGCAGCTCTGTCATGGATATATGGGTATATAATGCTCCCTGCTAATTCTATCTCAGTTACATGGTGCAATATTTGGATGAATTGCTCAATTTTTGAAAATACTATTTTTAAGATCATTTAACCGGTGGATAAAAATGATCTGGGGAATGAAATCTCACAGCAAGTGCTGAGGACACACATGTCAAAGCCCAGGATGAGAGCCAGGCTTTTTCATTCACACTAGTTCCCTCCTGATTCCAATGCAAGGATATTTTGGGAATCTTCTCAAACCATCTCTACCTAAGGGCCAAGAAGCAATATGACCCAGGGCTGCCTGACTCTCCATGGAAAGCATGCACTGGGCTGAGGTGATGGGCATATTAGGTGTACCCCTGCTGCTACTTCTGCCAAGCGCCATGTCAACAGCTGACAAGTTGGGAAGTCTCCAAAAAATTGCACCTAGAGGGAAAGTGTGCTTGAAGCCTCAGCAGAGACCTGGAGCAGTCCACTGACAGGATCAATGTGAAGGAATGATTTAAAGCTGTGTTGTTAGGTAACATTGACATTTTAATGTATTTATAGGGGGAAAAAACAATTTTGGAAAGGAGACAGACAGTTGAAATCAATACTTTTACACACATAAATAATAAATCTTTATCAAAAAAAAAAAAGGTTAAATACTAGCATAGGATCTTTATACAGTGTAGAGTTTTCAATTCAGCTTGCTGAGTTTATTCCCATTAAACTGTACGTAATTGCTAAGAAAGGTTCACAGCTCTTAGGCAAAGAAATTCCATTTACGTTACCACTAGGTGGCTCACAATCAAGGAGCAGAATACACAACTGCTCCATCAGTGATCAGAATAAACACAGTTAAAAGATTCTTACATGCTGTCTCATAATTGTTGTGCTTCAAAATTTTCTATAAATCACAAAGTTCCCTAGGTTAATGGTAAATACTCCCTTGAGAGAGCAGAGCTGTCATAGCCTCAGCAGCATTATAGTTCTTAAAGATAGACATCACTTGTGAATATGTGGGAGAATAACATCCAAATGAATAATTTGTATTTTTCTCCTTCTTAAAATCAATTGCTACCAAGTGAAGTCATCAGCTGACAGAGAGCAATGGAGAATGTTTAAATTCCTCTAAAGAGCAGCCCTAGCACCACATTATATTTTAATTTATTTTAACAAATCATCTGAATGAGTAACTTGTTTTGGTTCATAGTGATTACCTTTATTTATAACTGTTAACAGTTTATGACTCGAGGTCTAACTTTCTATTACATATTGCTTTAGATTAAGGACAAAGCTTGCAAATCAAACCCATCCTTAGCTGAGAGTAACTTACTGATAGGCGAGACTCCTGGGGATAGATTTATATCTGCAATCAATCAAACCTGCTGGCTTACAGCACTTTGCTCTTTCCAGGTCAAGTAAAATAAATAGAAAAGACGGTTTCTGGAGAACTTTAAGAGGCAGATTATGTTATCTGCTACCTTGCAGTCAGCCATTATCCTACCACTGACATATGAATTGCCTCCTGTTGAGGACTGGGACTTGTTGAACAGGAAGATGTCAAAGACAGCAAGAAAGAGACATAAGAAGGATTTCAATTTTCTCATAATTCAAATGCCATAAGTGTTGTGTGCAAATCTACCATTGCTTACACAAAACAAGAGGAGGTATTAGCCACATGGAGTACCTACCTCCTCGCAGTGGTCCTCGCTTTTCACATGCAAATAAAACACTTTCACAGAAGCAGTTAAGTCTGGGCAGTTAAAATATACCTGAGCAATAGGCATGTTTTTATATGGTGCCTCACAGATGAAGATTTTGTTATCCACGTGTGCTCATCATGGCCGTAACTGAGAGTTACAGAGAGAAGTCTCCTAGGGGACAATATCCAGGCTGATTCCAGATCCACACCTACACAGCCTTCCTTGGCATCTCTAGAAAAAACACAGCATGTGCTTGTTTTGGTTGCCATTCCTGTCCAACAGCCCATGCTCAGTCATAGGGTGCTGTGGTGACAGACAGAAATGAAGCCGAGTGCCCTGAATCCGTGCCTGGCTGCAGAACCTCAGCTGAGCATTTCCTTGAACAAGGAGGCCACATGCTATCACACCTTCAGCCTTGGAAGGAGAAAACTCCTCTTTCTTTAGCTTTTTTCCTTAAGAGTGAAATTTGGCACCATCAAAATGCAGTGCACCTTAACCTCTGTGGTACAAACTGTACAGCAACCTCACAGAAGGTGAAGGCAAACTTTCTGCGAACCTGTTACAACAGGCACAGAGCTACAAGATGTAGCAACTTGCTACGACAAGTAACAAGTTTCCCTAGGTATTTGTTTTTACTAATGCTTGAATGTCTCACACATTTCTCATGTACTTGTGAAGCCTTTGCCACACTCCTTGATGGGGATATCGCTGCTTGTCCCTGAGCTTACAGAGATAAACACGTGGCTTCCTGGGCTACTTTTGCAATGGCTACCTTTTTTGTTGTTTATTTTCCAACATATACATCCAAATACTCTCATCTCTTTACTAGTACCTTGATAATGAATCACATATGCTGTTCATGTCTGTGTGATATCGCTGCCTTAAACTTCCATTGTGTTACATGCATGCACACACACACACAGAGGTTTGCTACACTTTTTGGTTCCCAGTGCAGAGTACAGTTCATTGTCACATTCACATTTTTCAAAGCCCTCCATGTCTTCTTCTGCCTGTAGTAGCAAACAATTTGTCTAAAATTGAAATGACTTTATCTTTCTTGTGAAAAATAAACAACACATTATACTGTTGATCAATAGGAGCAGACTGTGCCTAGAAAAGACCAAACCTTCAGAAAAGCCAAAATAAGTCCAAAACAAAGTAAAAGCATCCTCGAACCACACCAAATGCAAATTAAATATGAAACATGCTTTTGCATTCCCACTGCCCAAGCTGACTCCCAGAGCAGGACACGCTTCCCTGCACGAGTCCAGTTCTTGCAACTGAGACAGAAGTCAGACCTCTGTCTTAAAATGCTGTCTAATACTACAAAACAGCACTGGGATAGATACTACATGCTGCCTATAATCCACATTTTTCTTCTGAGATTTGTGTATCTGGCCTGAAACTTTTCCCAGTCTAGGCATTTATTCTGTGATTAAATTGGTTATATAGATTGTGCAATAGTTGAGGATTTTGTTCTTGTCTCATGGCTCAGAGAGGTTGCTGGACACTTTTAAAGCTTTAGTCCATAGTTTCTGAAACCCCAAACCACTGTGCCAAACAGACAAAATTCCTTGCAGAAAGAAAGAATTTGGAAAGCACTCCTGCCTGCAGCCCAGAGTGGCCAAAATCTAGAGCTGGATGGGTTCAAAGTGGCAAAGGACAGGATGGAGTTTAGGCAAACATAGTTTGAAAACTTGACGGGAATGAAGAGTTGCAGTGGTGAATCATAACCCTTAACATTTTGTATAAAGGCTAGTTGGTTCAGATGTGTTCCTGATAAGCTTCTCTTTGTGTCATTCTAGTTAACATTATGGATAGATCCATGAAGAGTAAATATCCTGACGTATCTGGGAAAGAAAAGTGCCACAATGAACAACTCCTAGGCCTGGCATCAAGAGATATCAAGCCCCAGTGCAGGTGAGTACAGGAATGGCTCTGCCTGCCTGCCCTCCATTTTGTCATGGGGCCACCTGATCACGCTCTTTGACTGTGGAATTTTGACCATCCATTCCGGAGTAAAAAGGTATATTTGGAGTTAGATTATCAAGCATAATTTACAACCTCATAGGATATATAAAAATTTGTATTTTAGGCTCTCTGTTAAAATATATTTAAGATACACAGCTATGTACAGGCTGTGGCTATGGCTTCTGCCTTGGCTTCTGGAAAGTGATTTGCAGAGGACATACCAGTGGTATCTGAGCAGCTCAGTTAGCCCCCCTGGTTGCAGCTCCACACCACCCAGCTGCGCTGGGGGACCAGCAGCCTAAGCACAGCTGTGTGTGGAAGTGCATCTCTTCTGCAGGAAAGGACATGGAGTGCATGGATGAGTTCCTCAAAGCCCTCCTCCTCTGAAGAGAGTGGCTGAATATGTATCACTAATGAAAAGTGAGAAGGTAGGGACAAACATGGTTCATGTCTTACAATATTCTTCCTTTCTCTCAAACACACATTTACCATCTGTTTTCTGAGAAGGGGAAAGTCCGTTCCTACAGTGCCACCTTCAGTTTTTTCTTGCATATTGTCTCAATTTTACCCTGTTTCATTTCCTGAACTTTTTCTCTTAATGAAGGCCCAAATAGAAGCATTGCTGTGCGTTTCTTTTTGATAGTAGCTTGCATCTCTAAAACACAACACTCTTCAGATCCAAGAGGCGGTACTTGAAAATTTCTCAACAGTGTCATTTGTCTCTGTTGCATACGAGTACATTCTTAGCTGATGAGGCAATCAGCTATTTGCTGAGAAGGAGAAGTAGGAGTAGGGATGGGTACTTTTAAATGAGGTATTATGAAGAAGTATTTTGCCAAAGAAGTCTGGTAGGTGTCAGTGTATGCTGTATATGAGATATGGATCTGAATGGCTGTTGTAATAATAAAACTCAACATAAACAATAATAAATATATTTTATTCTCCTGGAGGATCAAACAATAAAGTTATCATCCAATTATGACAAATATAAAATGTCAATGGTTACACTAGGGAGATTATGTGCAGCTTGACACTCCACTGAATGGCTTTATTCTCTATACTAGTAAATTTTATACCCGGATAAATCAGTGCAGCTACAGTAATTGTTTTGTTAAGAAACGTATAAACAGAACCCACAAGGAATATGAAATATGTTATTATTCTTTTCTGCAATCAGAGCTATTTTTTGTATGAGGAAATGTAACTGATAGCTATTTTTAAGTCAAAGAAATACCTCGCTGACATTTCCAGGATGAAGAATAAGTATATAAATCTTGTGTCATGCTCTTTTCTACACCACATTACCAAAAATATATTCAGTAACTTCTCAGACAACAGATTTTTATTTTTATTTATTTATTTATTTTTAAGTTTCAGCACTGCAGGCACATTCATATCAGCACTTGTGCTGTGCTCACAGGGTCTTGTCCCTGGGCACTGAAGGTGATGGTGTATGGTCACTGGTGTGATGATTGCATCGAAGACCATGGCTGGCAGTGACAATATGAGCTCTGAAAGGCCACAGGAAGGGAAGTACCCACCTCACAGGTAGACCTCATGGCAGATCCTCACTGGGAGACTCGGTGCCTGGTGAAGGACATTGCCAGAGCCTGTGCTTTCCCTGGAGTGATGCAGGGAACCACCATCAGCTCTCAGAGCAGCACAAATGTCCTCTTGCAGCCCTGTACTGACACGGTGACAGAGTCTGGGGCTGTGAAATGTCCCAAGCCCAACACCAAGGGTGAGGGTAGAGAGGGTCTGTCCCTCACTCCCATGCAGGGAAAGGAGGTGGCAGTGGGTACATGTTCCAGGTGAGTTTACAGAGCAGGTGCTGCCCTTGGCTGGGCTATCACCTGCAGTGCTTGGAAGGAGGGGAGATGCAAGGTGCCCTTTCTTGGCCATTTGGTGCTGGTCAGGCCCAAATGCTGGCCTGTGGGGGTGCAGCTGATTCAAAAACTTTGTGAAGGGCCACAGCTGGATTTCTTTTGAAGCTGCCCATCCTTCATACAGTCTTTGCTTCAGACTGGAGTTGTGGAGCATTCCAAGGAGGATGAGGAGTAAGCAGTCTCTATCCCCATGCTTTGGGCAGTTCTTTGTTTGCAAGCTCACCTTTGTTTGTCAGCTGGGCATCTCAGTTCCTATTGCAATCAGTAGACATCCAAGCTGTTATTCAGATGCCAAAGTATTGATGCCTAGTGCCACTGAGATGTCCTGGTGTTTTCTGGATGGCCTCCAGCTGCTGCTGCAGAGGAGCTAAGGTGTCCTCTAGGTCCCGTGTCACATCTGCAAGCGACACAAGGGCAGATAGCCTCAGGCATTAAGTAGCCTCAGGCATCTCAAAAGTACAGTTATCAGTGCTAGTAAGGGGACAATCGAATGGAGCTTCTTGGTGTCTTCCTCACCATGGGCAGGCTCAATCTCCAGACCCCATTGTCCATGCTTGGCATATATCCCCTGAGATTTGTGGACCAGGACTTCACCAGATGCAATGGGAGCTGAGAAACCTCATCTACACATACATTAGATGACTAATGTCAGGTGTCCCAGTTGGAGTCCTGCCCAAAATGTTTATTGCTCTACAATGTACGTTCTCACTCATGACTCAGTTCCACGAGGAAGCTGTAGAAATCTAGTTGCAGCACCCAGATTGGAATGGTCTCAACTTCCCCATCTCCTGGGGAGCATGTGCTAACAGTGAGGGTGCATGGGACCTCCTCTGGGACAAAGGTCCAGGGAGAGACTGAGCCCAAGACAAGCACGAGAGGCAAGGTGCAGGGGTCCCAGCAGAGGCTCAACTGCTGGAGCTCTGCTCAGAGCTAGTTCAAACTCAGGTAAACTCTTGGGACGCAATGGGACTGCCTGGGGCTCTGGAGGTCTAGGCAAAGTCCAGGTGAGCAAAAGAAAAGCTCTTTCCCTTCTTTGGTTCTTGTAATTGCACACTGTCAATCATGAATAGAGTCAAGTAGGGCCACTTAGGTAGAGCTACATGGCAGGTCATGCAGAAAGCATTTCTCCCCCAGAGGATCTTACTAATAGTGCTGAAAGCGCTGTAGGGTAGGAGATCCCAAGGGCACATGGTGCTGCTTTGTGTGGCCACTCCTAGGGCATTTGGGAAGTATGGTAAGGGCCTGAAAGTTGAACGTGAGCCCCAGCTTGCAATGCCTTCCCAGCTCAGCCCCTGGGAGCAACCTGAGACAGCAGCACACACAGGCAGCAAGACCATCATCTCAAACCTCATGTAGCTCTTTTTTTCTAGATAAGAAGTTATTGTCTTAGTTGCCTCCTGCCTTGAAGCGAGCATAGCTCTGAACCTACAAAGTGAATGTGACACGCTGCAACTCCTATTTACTATTTTTATGCCTATATTATCCGGCATAAGTGGTTGAAAAAGGTTTGTGGCACTGTTAGTTCAAATCTTAATGCAATTGCATCAACGCCAGCTTCTGCAAATGGACTGAAACATGAACTATTTATTTTAATATGGAGCATTCAGAAACTGCACCTGGAAGTGGAAACACTTCCAACAAGCACGGCCCATGCTGCTGGAGCAGCAGCAGAGTTTCCTTGCAGCAGCGAGAGCCGAGGCAGCAGACATGAAGGCCCCACCACACTCATCCGTAATACTCAGATTTAGATCCTCATCACAGCTTCCTGAGCGTGCTGTTTTATCGCACTGTGGTGAAAGGAAATGAGCTCACACAGATTCTTCTGATGATCACATGCAAAAGTTATGATTTTTTGCATGCCAAAAACACCATAACTCTTGCATGCCAATAAAACAGTGTTCTCCCACAGTGTATTGCTACCAAGCAATGTGTTCCATGCTCAGGGTGGGGCTCCTAAAAAATGCTTCACTGTCATCAGCTTCCAGAGGAGTCACCTTTCTCTTCATTTGCCTCTTTAAATCATATTTGCCATGACAGTAAAGTTTTGTTCTAACACATTTATCTACAGCATGAGCTTAACCAAGTGTCATTCACAGATGGCATCTGTTGTAAACTATTTTAAGATCATATTTAGAAAGGGGACTGAAGTGTTGATATCTATGGCTTTAAGACCTCCTCATTGATAAAAGACTTCTTTGCATTTCTTCCGCCAAGTACATTCTGCATTCCACGGCACAAAGCCCCCGTCTGCCAACTGACATGGTATTTGAGCTGCAGATTAATATCCTCTCAATTGTTTTTCTGACAAGACACTAATAAACCAACCAGAGCAGCTCCGCCTGGGAGAAAACTCATAAAACATGAACTGGACATCAAGTCCATAAACAGAAATTGCTCAGATGGTATATCTAGTCCATTACAGCGTTAATGAAGATTTCATCCATGACAAGTGAGCACTCTTCAATGAGCTGTGTTTCTTTCTTTCAATAGTACCTTATAGGTTTGCACATTTCTGACCTCCATTTCTTCTCAATAGAGTAAGTGAAAGAGTTCCTGTTACATAGTGCCTGACTGACAGCTTATGTGACCTGATTTGCTCATAGTCCATTTTCCGATGAACAGTTTCTGGCCCCACTGCTCTATTTCCTTTAAAAATAAGAAATAATAATAATAAAAAGTAATATCTGATATTATTTTCAGACAATGAAACTGATGATCTGAAGCAGGGCAATTGCTTGGGACATTTTTTTCCTTTGGTTAGGGCATGGTGCAAGAGGAGAAGCTAAATGTTAAATTTCTTCATCCCTCAGTAAAAAGTGAAATGATTAAAGTGAGCACAGGCAAATCCATTTCAGCACAAAACAGCAAGGCATCCTAGTAAGGCAAGACGCAGAGCTTATATAACACACATTACACACCTCTTTAGGGAATTCAAAATATTTGACAAGGCAAAGCCTGTCGAGATCTGTAAATAAAGTATGAATGTGGGTGCTCCAGGGCAAAAAGCTAGAACAAGCAGATCCCAAAAGATACAAAGGTGAGTTTAAGCTCCCCCACCTAAATCCTTTTAAACACTCTGAAGGTTCCCAAGTTTCTCACTGACGTCCTGTTCATTCAGCATAGCAAAATGCTGAGCAAATGACAAGTACAGGGCAAACCTGATTGCTCAGAGTATAGCAAATACGCCACAGTAAAATAATTACCCTGGAATGTTAAGTGTCACTGTGGAACATAAAGTTATTTCACTGATGCTTAAATGAATGCAAGAGGAATTTATTAGCATTTTTATGGAGAATGAATGCATTCTTGCCTACAAGTTAACAGGAAGGTGATAGTGATAAATATAGACCTAATGAATGGAAATACGTCATCCCCAAATCTCATTTTTGCAGGGCTGCTAAGCCAGGCTGTGCAGTCCTTACTCCTGTGAGCAGCTCTGCTCACTTCAGTGGGATGGCAAAGGTCTGTGTTCCTGCAGCTCTTATACAAATTCAAGGCCTACAAAACAATTGGTGAGGAGACAGCAGGAGACTTGAGAACAGCACACTTACACACTCACTGCAGCCTGGTGTTGTCATTTCTAAAGGCACCACAAACAGCTCCTAATCTCTCAAAATGTAATTGAAGCTGAGTTTCAACAGAGATTAGCTGAGAGCTCAGCTCAAGGGCACTTTTTGAAGATGAAGAGCTCAACAAAAGTCCCTGGCTTGCAAAATTCAAACCTGCTGCAACTTAATATAAGCAACAATTTTAGAGTATTGATGGACAAACCAAGTGATGAAACTGTCTGGTTTGTTATTGGTAGAGAAAATACATGTAGTTTGTCTTCACTTGTAATATAATTGTTCTTTTTCATTTTTTAAATCTACGTTTTTGCCCAGCAGAACCTAACTAAGCCTCCATGTCTGTGCAAATCACAGCACCAGACAACAAACCACTAATGGCAAAGCAGCACTGTGTAAGAAGCCACAAAGCACTTTTGCCTTACTGTGGCAACTTTATTGCATTCACCTAGCTAATCCATTAGGGCTATTAGCCAGATAACATTTCTATATTTACTGCTCCTTTGCAAGAGTTTACCATTGATACTTAGAGAAAAACTAAGTGCAATCAGTCAACCCTTTAGATTAAGTAAAATAATCTAGTCAAAAAAAAAAAAAAACTCTGACATTAGATTGGACTTGGAGCAAAGACTTACTGCAGTTTGTCTGTATTCTGTGTAATAGTAATCAGAGAAATGTTTGCTCTAGAGGTCATTATATTTATATAGAGGCAGAGAGAAAGGTATGCACTCAACAGCAGAATAAAAAGAGCGCACATTTTTGCTGCAGGCAGTCTGTGAGAGAAAAGCCCAAGTGTCACTGCTAACTTGGACTTGAGAGTCCAGCTCGACCTTCTTGACAGAGGTCAAACACCTCCGGACTGTAACCCTGACGGAGGAGGAAATGAGCACACTCCAGGATTGCCCTCTCCTCGCTCTTTCTCCAAGGCAAGACAGACAATGAAAAAAATTTCATCCCATGATGAAATCAGAAGGCCACATCCTGAGGAAAGGTTTCCCCCAAAACACACACCCTCAGGCCTCAGCAGCAACTGCAAATAAAAGGCTTGACCATGGTGAGTGTGTAGCTGAGCTCAGTTTAGAGCAGGGGTTGTCTCTATATAGAGGCCAAGAATGGCAGCACCTACAATTAAGCTGACCATAGGACCCTGCATACAGCATTGCTCCTGGGACAGAGCCTCAGACTTTTTTTGACATATCAGCTCCAAAAAATTTACAAAGCTGTTAGAAATTTGCATATATGCACCGTTTAATATGAAACCCCAATGACATAAATGCAAAATCAAACTTGTAAGTCCTTTCCTCAGAGGCAGCCTGCAGTCCTAGGGCCTCATCCACAGTGCTGACATGCAGACACATCATGGTTTTGCACTGCAGCATGGCCATGCACTCGTTTGTTCCAGTGCCTCATAGTTAAGGCACTTCCACCCTTACTGTAAATAGTTTCTTCCTAACATCTAATCTAAATCTACCCTTTTTTAGTTTAAAACCATTACTCCTTGTCCTATAACTACACTCCCTGTTAAAAAGCCCCTCTCCAAATCCTTTACTATGTATGTATGTATTTAGAGGTTGTTTTTTTTTTTCTTTGTATGTGTTGCCCTATAATTATTGACATTTATTTTTATTTGCCATTTTATTAATCAGTAAATTCTGCAACTCTTCACATCTAACATAAGAAAAAAACATTCCGAGAAACTGTTCTGCTTTTTTTCTCTGCATTACCATTAACCATTTCATTATTCACCTCTTCTTTCCCCATCCTTTATGAATGTATTAAATGGCATAGTTACAAGCCATGCAATGCCCCACAGACCTTCTGTTTTGTCCAAACACTTCTGTCCTTTCATAAGAGGGGTTTCTCTCTCTCTCTCTCTCTTTTTTTTTCTTTTTTTTTTCTTTTTTTTTTTTTTTTTTTTGTCTTTCTCAAAGCCTGAAAGTCTGATTTCCTCAGAGTGCATCTTTACGGTGTTGTACCTTCTACCTGCCCTGCTCACACTGCACCAATGGCAGCCCCTTCGCTGCTAAGGGACTCCTGCCAGCAAAACCTGGTTGCACACTGGATGGAGATCAAGGCGTGTTGGGATTTTGCTCTTACGTACACATTCATGAAGTATTTGAACACAAAGAGAACTCTGAAAGTCTTTCAGCCCTACATGCTCTTCCTCACTGCGTATCATACCTGCAATAAAGGCTTTCCTGTGGGCTGTGAAACTTCAGTCTGGCTGTCCCTACATGTCTGTGCTTAGGGACATTGTTTCTTTGGTATCACACCCCTGTTTTGACATCTCTGGCCAATGATACAGACCAAGACCCATAGAAAGAGCTTCCTTACAACTAGCAATTACAATAGCTTCTACTGGACTGTTTGGTATGGATTGCAGACTTAATAGTCCATAGTTTTTTTGATTATTCCTCAATACCTATGTAAAGACTGATGTGTGTCTCCACCCCCCTCCTTCCCCCCCCCCCCCTTTTTTTTTATGGTGTTTTAATTAAGTTCGTTTATGTAGTAACTCTAATGGGACAGTTCCCATTCTCCAATTTTGCACCAGAATACTCTTGTATCTCCTGCATGTATTTGTTCTTGTCCTGGGAACTAGTTAGGTTCAGTTTACTGACATATTCCAAACCCTTCCTGTGGACGCTTCAATCACTTTCTCACATCCATCTCCTTCAATGAATGACGCCACTGGGAGTCAGTGACCTCTTTTGTGACCAGCACTAATAGAAACACATCGTTTATTTCTGCTGCAAGGTCTTGTCTTCATGGAGTGCTTTTTCTACACCTTCATCACATATTGGCCCTATTGACTTTCTGGTCAGCTTGCTGCCCTGATGTTTTTGAGGAAGGTTTTATACTTATCAAGGCCTTCATAATTTTACTAGTTTTCCATTCTAAATCTTCACTGCCCTTCTTGATTAGAGGTCAACACTCAACTTGCTAGAGGTTATGCTCTCTTCTATTTTTCCTTGTTCAGATAAGACTTCCACTTTTTAAAAGATGCCTTTAATGCCATTTAGTGATTTCTACTGCCTTGATGTTTGACCATGACAGCATTTTGTTTTCCTTTCAGTCTTTTAAAAACTTGTCTGGTAGGTGGTATACATCTACTCCACACTTCTAAAATAGTCTTCTGAAGCAGACTCCATGCTGCCAATAAACATCTTGCTGCTTTATTTAATCTTCTGATTTCCTTTATACCGTCTGATTTATTGCAGTTCTACTTTCCAAAAAATCCAAAGTCAGCTGCACATATCGTCTCAGATTTTTGTTGCTTAAGAATAGAAAAGCTACACTAATTCAAAACACAGTCTTCTCATGGGAATGACCCCACTGACATGGGCTCTCATGAGAGGATTGTAGTGAAGTCAATGGACTAGCATGAGAAAGGGCTTTGAGGATCTGAACCCTTGAAACTTGTACCTTAATCAAAAAATAAGATTTTCCATATTGCTTTTTTGTGCCCTCAGTGTCTGCTTACCTTCCACTTGATTTTGGGCATTTATACACTAGAACGATCATTTTCATCTAAATGGCATAAATTAGACTTAGCCTTGTTATCCAGTCTTATGGAATATTTATTCTTCAGGGAGTTATAATCTAAAAATTGTACAAAAAAAAAAGAGACATTTGTAATTAAGACTGAAATTTAACCTTCTTCTAAAGAGTAAATCTGTTTTCCATATACTTATAAATGTTGTGTCTACTACATGCAACCTGAATTGCTTCTCTGAAAAGCTATTTAAAGTGCTGCATTAATTATCATCTCCTCAGAATTCAAAGATTTGCTGGGGACTGGAAGAGAAGAAGAGTTTAATCAGGGCACTCGTTCACTCCAGTGACTCTTCCAACCTGTACGAAGGCAGCTGCCATGTGGGCCATTGTACAAATGGAGGGCAGCAACATCCTATAGATGCGTATGAATCATACAGGTGTCCAGCTTTGTCTGTCAGGGTTCTGACTGTAAGAACTGCACCTGTAAAAGGTAAAAGACAATCTTTCCTGAGTCTGGAGACAGCGAGGGAGGGAGGCTGTATCTGGACTCCCATGCCCTGGTGTCCCAGGTAAAAGAAAGAGACGGAGCTGTCATTCAGGTCCCCTTTGGTCCACAGGCTCCATCTCCTTCCCTTGGAGACCCAGATATTACAGAGGGCATGCACACAGCTGATCTCTGATCAGTGGGAAGTGAGGACATACCAGGGCATATGGGCTGTCCCAGGTGCTGTAAGACACTCCCGGGTACGGCTGTGACCTAACCTGAGCCTAGTATCAAAGGTAGGTTGAGGCTGCTCTGCTTAATATTGTGCTGCTACAGCACAGCCTGGGAATGTCACCCAGCAATGTAGAGCAAAAGGAGCCCACTTCTCTGATCCATCCCAGGTATGGCGTGCATGTCCCTGCAAGGACAGCAAAGGTCACACCAGTAGCCTGGGGACACCCAGGGAGCCTTTGTGCTGAAGATGGCCCTGAGAGAGGAGACACAGTGGCTTCATGGCTCCTCCAGGCCAGTAATCCTGCATACATGAACGCCTGTGCAAGTAGAAGCAGATAAGCCAGAAGAACTGGAAAGGGACTTTGCTTCTATAAGCCTTAATTGACCTTTCCTCCTTGCAGTCCTGTGGACTTTGTGGTGTGATGTTTATTTTTCTGAGAGAGCTGTGCTTCATGGTGGTCTGTTGTTTTCTATGGTTTCAACATAAACAGGGTCAAATCCTGTATGCTGGCTTGCTGGACAACCATATCTGGAATAGCAGGTAGTGCCCCACTGCCAGGTGCAGCGACCAGCAAATCCACCTCTTATTTTAGAACTAAAACATCTGAACCAGAACAACTGCCACAAAGGCAAGGGTGTGGGTTCAACAGTCCAGAAGAGGTCTGTTCTTTTTTTAAAGCCCAGTAGCTCTGGGCTGTCAGTAGCATGGGGCCAGTGCATACAGCAGGCACTGCGTTCAACCAGCTCCCTGGCTGTCTTTATGCCATCCCTTGCTATGCACCCAAGGATGCACAGCGATGCCAGACACTAACTGGCTGCATGACACCCACTGGTTTCAGCACTGATGGTTTTCAGGTGTCCAGGTCAGGTTTCCAACCATCCCTGCAGTTCTGGGCTTTATTTTGCAATAAAAGACAAAAAAGGAAGTTGTTTCAGCTGCCCACACAGGGCAATGTCAAAAGCATGCCCAAGTGTCTTACAGAAAACAGCACTGTAATCTTGTACCTCTTGTAGGGTCAGGCCCCTCTAGAGTAGGTTTTGGTTGTTTCTTTTGAAATTTATCTCAGACATCTACAGAGATAAGAGTGGGAGACAACATTATCAGGAGCTGGTAGGTTTGTTCATTTTAAAATCTAGGAAGATAAAAATAAAAATGTATGTTTTAAGTGTCAGCTCAATTCAACCTTTACCACTAAGTCCCTAATGACTAGAACGACTCTTGGGGAAGAGAAAACACTGTCACAAAATTGGTGTAAAGATGTGATCCCTCACAGTGCAGAAGGGACAGCAGTGTCATCCAGGACACGTTTCAAAAGAGAATGAAGGGAACAGACTGCCTAACAATGCTCTTAAAGTGAGGCTGCATAAGAAGTCCAGCAACCACAGCAAAGGAGATGTTTTCACAAGTTTATCCTGAAATTTTCCCCAGCAATTGGATTCCCTCACTAACAGAGGATCCATTAGGGATGTCCTAAGAAGGTATTTTTCTTAGTTTTAATCACATTTTCATGGTCATGCTGCAGGTCACGCTGCAGGACCATCAGGCAGATTTAAGATTAAGCTGTTTTTGTACTTCAAATCAACATGACTACAGGAATGACAAACAGGTTACAACACGGTGGCCTTACTTTTTTTCAAAATCAAATCAATTGCACAACAGGTCATGTGTTCACAGATCTGTAAACATGAAGTCTCAACAAGCAAATGACACAGCTCAAGACTCAATGGGAAAGAATCACCTTACACTCAGGACTTCAATGCATACCCTGACAAGTCAAAATACGGTACCTCTGTTTAGAAATTACAACCAAGTTTTCCTTTCTATAGACATCCTGTGCTTCACTAGCTCAGTCTTGAATACAAAATATTAGTAAAGATATATATCAGAAAAGCCAACAGGGAAAAAGCAAGTGATAAATGAATATCCTTACCAAATGTCCTTACCTTCTCTTACCATACACTTCTTCATTATCTAGGATAGCAAAAGCAGTCTTTTAACACTTCACAAAATTATTTAACTGTGATGTTGCGTACAGCTAGCAGGTCAATGAAAATAAATATTAGGTATTCCTGTTTCTTTACTGCTTGGTGTTTTCTTAATCAATTACAGCACTTCTGGAGAATGAGATATTTTTTTCCAATTACTTATTTCTGAATATACTCTTTTGAAACTTTATACAAATACCCTAACAGACCATTACATGAATGAGGGAAGAAAAAAAAAATACCCCTAGTTTTATTCTAAAGACATCTTCACAAAGAAGATCTCACGTATGTTTCTACGACTAGATGAGTACAGCTTTTTCTGCTGATGAAAGATCCCTTAATTGACTTCATTCAAACCACCCCAGGTGGGTGATTAAAAGATTGATTAGGGATTTGTCCCCCTCCTGTCAAGTCTGACTGCAGCTCACTTAGATTAATAGGGTATCTCTCCCTGAGCTTGAAAAGATAATGCGCTGCTTGATTGACTCAAGTGTCCCTGGGTCAAATCCAATAGGACAAACCAGTGCTGCAGAACATCTCCCTGGCTGGCATACAGTATCAGCTACTTTTCAGTGCACAATACCTTTATCGTCCACTGCCATATACCTTTCCATGACAAGGGAAAGAAATTGGAAATTCAGAAGAGAAATCGGAGAAAGAATCAGAGAAAGAAAATCACTGTAATGGTGGGAAAATGAGAGGGGAGAAAAGAAAATAATCCACAGAAAGATGAGCGTAATCACACTTGCTTACCCTCTAAGAACCAATTTTCTTCTGGAAAGACTTTTCTCTAAACACCCACAGGGTTTCTGCTCCCCCCATGTGAGTGTGGCATCTTTAACCAGCAGCTGCTGGCAGGACCACACGCAAGGACTTGACCTTGCATGCCCTTGTGTTCATATGAACCTTTCTGGGAATAAAACATTTGAAACTAATGTAGCTCCTTTATTGCCTAGGATCCAAAACAGGATATTGCAACAGCAGGGAAGGTGGGAGATTGGTTGAATAAATCTGAGCAGAATATATCAGAGACCTCTCCAGAGGAGATTTCACCTGTCTGAAACCTGCCTTCTGTGGTGAGGGAGGGAATGTGATGCCCATTCCCCAAATGAAAAACAATGCTGGGAAAAGACCTCTATTAAACGAAAGCAATCAAGAAGCAGAATAAAAATACTCCTCTAAAGGAGGAGTATTGTAATTTACAAATTGTGCCATGAGCTTCAATGTCAAAACACCCCTGCGTGGAGATCCCCAGATTCCAGTGACACAAATTTGCCACAAGACAAGGTGATGGCTTGAGCTGAGGGTATTTGCTTGGAACAGGAAGGTATAAACAGCATCACAGTGAATTCAGAGTGAATTGTAACCAAATCAAAGCTAATCAAATCAAAATTTGCTGGTGGGCAGAGGGTGAGGGAGAGCCGGACCACAGCAAAGCTTGCATCAGGACAGAGGTGGGGCTGGAGCACCAGTGCAGGGACTGGTGCTCAGGAGCAGCAGAAGAATAATGAGTATTAGAGAAAATCCAGTACCAAATCTCAGGCTGAATAAAGCCCTTTCTTCAGACAGCAGGCATGGTTGGCTGGTCTGTAGAATGCCACAGCTCTTTTTTTTTTTTTTCAGAAATCCCTGTTACAGTCTGAACCATTGTGATCCCCTGGGCAGCTGAACTTGACCTCTCTTGGGCTTGGATCATTGCTTGTCAGCAGTTCTGTTGAGAGACAAGCTGAATCTTTTCACATAGGAATTTCTGAAATACAGCCAGCCACCACTGACCTTTCTATTAAAAACAACATTAAACTTGATTCTCAGGCTCAGGACTTCTTGAGAAAAAATGCAAACTGTACATTTCTCAGGGAAGTGGCCACTAATAAAAACATGCATTTTAACATTTGGCACTTGACTATCCATCTGTCTCCTGGAGTGGAAAGGTGTTAGAGGCTCAATGCCTAAATACTCAGGCAGTGATTATTACACGAGTTTTCTAGCAGTGTCTCCTCAGTGGACTGAAACATGGCAAAATAAATGACAGCTCTGATAGGCAGTGTGACAGCTTACCTCGGGACATGTAGCTGGACATCACAAGTTGACCCCTCACAGCAGTAGAGAGCAGCTGTCATCTGAGGAAACTGAAGGACAAACAGCATCCAGAGCCCCTGGATGAGAAAATCCACTCCAACCCATCTCATCATATCCCACCCCACCCCATCCCACAGAGCAGAGCACAGCACAGCAGGGGAGCATTCTCGAGGAATAGCCAATGGCTTGGGGAATTGCCAAATTAAGGCCTCTGAAGAATGAACAATTATTAAGAACAAGCAGAGATTTATTTTCTATCATTCGTTTCCTACCAAACACTGTGTTTTCTACCATCTGTGATGAGCTAAAGCCACTCCAGCAGCCTGGGAAACCCCAGGTATTTCATCAGCTGAGGGAAAAAGAGGAAGACACTTCTGTCTGCAAAGAGGGTAACTTCTGAAGTTTGGTAGACATTGCTGTATTTTTGTTTTTAATGCTAAGGTCCTTGTTTTCAAGCAAGCTGGCATTAAATATGGTGCAAGTAGTTCACACACACTGACTGCTGATCAGCTGAAAGCTCTAAGAATATCAGCGTTAGAATGGTCCTCCTAATGCAAATGGTCTTAAAGCTCCATTACTCTGAAGAACTAAGTAAAACTCTTCTCTTTTAGCTTGACATTATGGCTTTCTCTCTCTGTTTTAATTAAAACATATTTAGTGTTCAGTATGTTCCCCTTAGAGATTCTGCAAAGTGGGATATGAAAAGAAAAAACAATTAATGTTTAATGAATGACATTTGCCCCTTTCCTCCCAGTTACCAAAGTAAGTTTCCAAGGATTTGTTCAATTTAGCCTAATGGCAACAAGACCTAAGACCATTAAGTAATATAAAGGGACCAGGGAGTCACAATGTGTTGCAGCTTATTAAAGAACATTTCATGCTACCTTAAAAGCTCATAAATTCAATAGGCCTAGAATGTTACATTAAAAAAATAATAATAATAACTCAAAAGGCAGACTTTTTATTCTATGGATTTTATATAAAATGCTCAATGATTTATTCATCTTAACAATGCCCAGAAATAAAATCTGTACAGGAGCTGAGTGATTCTTGGAGCAGGACTCTTAAGCATGATGGCAATATGAACAACTAACAAGGCTGACAATGTAGGATTTATATTCTCTTGAAGATGGAATTGTTTCTTTGGGAGAAAAAGTAGGATTCTTCTTGTATATTCCTAAATTTGAGTTCTCTATTTAATGCTTTATTTTTATTTTCATTGTTCTCATTTCATGTTCCTGTTTTAAGGGGAAGCAACTTAAATCTGAAAGACGGACTTCATTTTCTTAGCACTAATCCATTTTGCAGCATTTCCATGTGTTTATGGTGTCCTTCTGCTTATAAAGCTTAGTTAGAGAGAGCTTTAATGTGGATATTAATTTATTTGCATGGTTTTGGTAGTGTCTAAAATTATATTACATTTTAAAAATTACATTTTATTTCAATTTCAATTTTCTTTCTTTTATCCAACATTCCCTCCAGGCTGAGAGAGACCTTCAAGCTAGAGGTTAATGCAGATGTTTATGGTTCTACATTTTTGTTTATATTTGTGCATAACCACATAAAACCAAATGAATCTCATTTCCATATACACTTGGTAGCAACAGCAATTTTCACCAGCACTTTGTATGTAGAAGACAAATGTTTTATTGTTATTACTCAAAAAATTGTGATGATAATGACTTGAACAACCTTTTGAGCAGAGACAGACTACAGAGCTCTCAGTGAACTATGTTAACTTTAAAAATGTAATTGGGTTACCAAAAATCAAATTATGTTGTTATGCATATAATTTTCTTCATGTAGTATTGCTGATTATCAAAATGTTTTGCATGGATATGCTCTTCTATGATGCACTCATACACTCATTTACTTTAAATGCCAAATGATACCTTTAGTAGTTAGCAGTGCCACAAATATGGAAATACATTTGGCCATTCTCCGTCAAATTAAAATTTATTCAAAATATTCTTTGTGTATTTCCATTTTCTGTTCAAAATCCAGTAAACACAACAACCCATTTCTTTGTTTTTTAAATCATATTATCTCAACTTTTTACTTTCTGTCACCAGACCTACCTTATGACTGTTGTGTACATATTAGAATAAGACAATTTATTACCAGATTAGTATTTCCTCCTAGTTCAATCTGCAAATATGCACAGGGCTTAATTCAAGTCCTCTAAATTGAACACACATGCCAAAAACTCACTTATCCCATCAGGATTAGTCTCTCTTATGTACGTTCAATAAACAAAATAAAGATTTTTTTTTTATGGTTAGTTATTGGCTTGACATTTTCTTTGGTGACAAACATCATGATTCATTGGATCACTTCAGGCAGCATCAAGAAAAAACTTGCAAAGAAGCAAGTTCAATTCACAAAGAAGTCTTTATTACATTTCCGTTCCACTGTGTCCAGCTGTTGATCGTTGCTGATTTGCTCAGTCCAACAAATGGCTTCATTCATTTACAGGTTTCCCAGCAGAGACATCAATCATAGAATTGGAAGAGAGCGGCAAAAGGACAAAAGAGGCGGTATCATTTTCCCTTGTTTTGCTGCTACTCTTCTTTCTTTCACCTCACTCCTCTCAGCTGCAGTGCTGCCCATCTGTGGTGACATGGGCCCAGCCAGGGAATACTTTCCACAGGTATTTCTCCCAGCTACTCCATAGTACTCTGAATGTTTTCTCTGTCATTAATTCTTCGCACAGTCCCATATTAAGCTTTGGTTGCATGAAGGGAGACTTTATTTTATATAACAGTATATATGCTTCATTTTGTCCCTCAAAGATGGATCTTGGCCCATTGCTGTACTTGCTCTATGGAGGCAATACTGAGCTATTCTATCTTGAAAGGTGGGTATTGACATTTTCCATTGGAAGCCAAATTAGAAATATTAGGCTACTACTAGCAAATAGAAGTCAAGGCTTGTCCTCTGACCTTGAGACCAAGGAACCTGGTCTGGCTTGTATCCCTACAGATAAACTTTCTCAGTCTTCCAAGAGAGGAGATGGTCCTGCCACCCAGAAGCAGTGCCCCACAGAAGCTGAGCTCTGGATGGGATCCAGGCATTTCTGGGGAATGTGCTAATTGGCACATGCCAAAACCATGACAGGAACTGAGCTAACAATCTGGCTATTAGCCTGGTATTAATTAGATTGCAAGTATAGTCTTAAAGACCTACAAAATCTATCCAACACAATAAGGACAGCTATATTTTTTAAATATTTTGTAATACGTTATCATAATTGCAAGATTAAAATAGGTATCTTAGAGCCATCTTTATCAGAAAGTTTACACAATGCAGCTATACAGGCTTGTGAATTCTCACCTTCCACAATGAAAATAACCCGTCATATACAAGCGTTTTCTGGACACCCCATGGGCAATATCTCAGAATATGCTCAAAATGGATGGGAAAGGCAAGGATAACATGGAATGGGGTGGCAACAAGAGGGTGTGGGACAGCTAGACAACAGCTAGAGGACGCTGTTGTCAATATGGGTTAGTGATGGGAAGTTGATGATGGGCTGCAGGACTACCAGTGTCACCAAGCCAGAAGGGATCCCAATTTGCAACCTACCCCTGTCAACGGCTGATTTCAACCTCTGTTAAGAATAATTGCACTGCACCAGCTTACTTCTGCTGAATTCAGAATAGCATGGTCTTTGTCTTAGAGTAGAACTTCCCAGGTCCAAAGGGAAAAAAAAAAAAAAACTGGGATCAAATTTATCATTTGCATGAATTCCCACATATGCTTGATGTCAAAGTTTTGCTTCTGTTCAACAAACTGTCTGTATTTGTTTGCAATCCACACACAGCTGGAGTCAACTCCTTCTCCTGCAGATGCAGATGCGTCCAGCTGCCTAGACAGCCTTTAATTGACTCCACTCAGTCACCTGCTTTGGATTTCTCCAAGTGACAAATGGCTTCCTACCTTACATACCAGCCATTTTACTGTCTTTCCCTGAGGAATTTTTACTTCCTTTTTTTTTTTTTTTTTTTTTTTTTTTCTCAAGGTTTAATTTTCTAATAACTATCCATACAATACTCAAACATATCTTCCTATCTTCCTCCACTGTAATACAGGAACCTTATCTGTGTATGTGGGAAGAATCACCCAAAGAATGACTTAAAATACATACAGACATAGCCTAAACTTTTCAAAGCCATATGATAATGACTTTGAAACCCCAGAATGTGTACTGGTAACATGGTTAAAAGTATTGACTGTACTAGCAGAGTCAGCAGGGTCAGGCTTAAGTTTAAAACAAGACTGACATTATATTACATTAGGAAAGTATTACAGTACTAGGTGTAATTTCTCTGTTCTGAATGCTTGAGTTTAAAATTCACAGTAACTTTAACAATTACATCATCATTGCCATCTTATCCTTCAATTAGTATGCCACATTACCTTCATCTCATCCCATTCTGTGCCAGCAGTTTTTAAATAAATATCCTCCAGAAGCAACACATAAATATTTATTTCAAAATAAGCATAAGTTATTTACCATTATGTAGTTTATCTTTAGTTACTGTTCTAGTAATCTGATCCTTTTCTTCTTTTCTCAGGATCAGAATCCATGTTAGTTTTCCCATAAAGCTAAGCAAGATATTATAATTAGTTTTATTACATAATGCTAAGAAGACCAAAACCCTGTCCATTTTTTTCTCAGTCTAGGAAATCTAAAATATTAAATCATGTTACTTTGCTTCCATTCAACCATGGAAATACTGACTTTAAATGTGCTTTTTGCAAGATGAAAACATTACAAACTGAATTTTTCTGCCTACTGTCATTCTTTCATTTGCCCTGTGTGCTTCTCCTGTGTTAGAGTGAAGCATCCCACCACTTAGCAATTACAAGTCACAGAGAGAAGAATCATCCAAAGAGTAAACAAGACTCCCACTATAGCAACTTATTTCCATAGTGATATGCAGAGCCACCTGGTAAGAAACAGAGTTTGTCCAAGCAATAGCATCAGTACTTATGTTTATTAAATACCTTACCCTCCCTTACCTCCCAAGCAGTCTCAAATCATCTAGGAAACCTCATCTAGCCTCTATAGGATGACCATTATGCTTCCTGTTTTTTATATAAAGAAATGACAGCGTTTAATACATGTAATTTTATTAAGCATTCCTGGTCTTTTTTTTTTTTTTTTTTTTTTTTTTTTTAATTGTAAAGGGAGAAGAAACTGTTATTTTTTAGCTGAGAAAGCTCCAAATGGGAACATTAGAGAAGCTTTCTGCACAAAAGCCAAGGGCCCCAACCTCAACTTTTGAAGCAAAGACAGCACAGAGAAAACAGGCCCTAAGAAACCTTTTGTTTGCACAATAATTCAGATTTCTGTTGCAAACTTACAACCCCTGCTGGAAACCCACCCTCCTCTGGCTGAGCTTCAGAGATGATGGTTACCTGGATAAAATACACTTCAGTGCTAAATCCTTTATACTCCATAGGGTATGAAAAATTCAAGTGAATCACTCCTTAATAGTCATACAAGGTACATTTTAATTCATGACAAAGCAGCAGATGATAAAGAATTTTTAAGGTGAAACTTCAGAAAAATACCAGGTCCGGGTAAAAAAAAGATCATTTAAAGCTTGTATTTTATTTTGTTTATGGTTCTATTAAGTTGAAGGAATTTAATGTTATTTCTGAACCTGTAATCACTGTCAGAAATGTATTTTGACCTATGTTAAGCAACAGAGTGTGCATGCATAGATGCATTTGTACTGGATAAATGTTTTAGGATGCCTATTACTTACAGGCTTTGTTTTCAAAAGAGTGGTTGCCACAACATCAACTACAAAGCGTATCCCCAAGCAGTAGGCTGGTACTCTGACTAAACTATTCATTTCATTATTCTGATCTTTTCAGAACACAGAAGAATCATTTGGGTTATTTCACTCATCTGCTACAACTTGTTTTTCATTTGTGCAAGCTCTCTGAAGCACAGAGTGGCTTTGTTACTTGTTTACACAGTGTTTATTACAATCTGTGTTAGGATCTCCTATACATTAGTACTGTACCTGGTATTTATAGGCATGTAAACTGATTTATTTGAGGTCATGTCTAGTCATACACCTATACATCCCTGTAGGTCTTGATGGAGCCTAACAATGGCTAAACTGTAACTATGGAAAGCTGTTTCCATGTAGACATCCACCATTCAGATCAGGCCTGCACCTTCTCTGGTAGATCTGACGCCCCTGTAAAATTTGCATTTTTGTTCTCAAATAGAAAGATACACTTGCAAAGTATAAGAAATCCAGAAAGAACAGTGGTTTGAATAATTTCTTTCTGGAAATACTACCCCTCTAAGAACTGGATGAATCCCACAGTTTCATTCTATGTTCTATATATCCTTAACTTAAATCAAATCAGCATAAGTGTAACTGTGAGGTTAAAGCCCCGTTATATTTATGTTATAAGAAAATACCTTGCTATCTTCCTTTCCAAAAAGTACCATCAACAGCTATGATACTCTTTTCCCTTTCATTTTCCTCCAGGACAGAGAGTGATTGTGTTTTCCTATTTCTTTTTTCTGGGACTTCTTCAGAATTTCTCTTGCCACTGAAGGCTAATGAAACTACATGTAGGAATGTAACCTTTTGTAACAAAATGGTTTTGGAAAGGGGAAGTTCAAAATCAAAGGAGTCCCTGCAGCCCAAGTAATGCAGCAGGAAAAGGGGTGAATTATCACAGGCAAACTGCCATCTTTACATGTAGATCTGTCTGTGAAGTTGATTGTTATGTTTCCTAAAGGACATGTGCACTTGCTTAGGGGATCTTTGCCTGACCACTTTGAGCCACGTTTGGAAGTGTCCAGAGCAGATTTGCAGAGCAGAGCCTGGACGCAGCCCCTGTGGAGACATGGAGGACAGTGGTGCACATCCATTCTCCTGTTATTTCTCCTGTTATTACTTGGAGTGGGCACTGCACTGCAGAAGATGCTCAGGGACAAGTTATAATCATACTCTCTCCTGTGGTCTTTTCCTCCCCACTGCAGGTGAACCGTTGTTAGAGTTTTTCTACAATAAACTTTTCAGAAAGACCTCGTTTATGTAGTAACACGGTCACTGATCATTTTCTTCCTGTTCTTTTAAGAAAACATTAGAGTATAATCCTTGCCTGGTAACTTCTACTATCATAGATAAGAACAAAAACTGGCATACTGTGACCAGGCTATGAGACTGATTATTTAACCTGTGGGTTTTTCAGATGGGAGTCTTTGATTCTGACTTTAATTTCTAGCATACTGTGAACAGAAGAGTAAAACATCAGCAGTAGCAAGAAAGCAGAACATGCAGCTGTGATGCATTCTCTGAAGATTTCCCTTGGCATTTCATCTGTGCAACTTCATGGCAAAGCTGTATCTTTCTTTGAGTATTCATCATTTCACTTTCAACCCACATGTGTCTGTGATTCTTTGCACCCACGTGCTCTACAAGGCAACAGGGACAGTTACTGAAGAACATCTTTTCACTTTGAGACAGAAGAAGTATTAGCCCTTGAATGATTTGACTTGCATCTTATTTGGAAGTGTATAGTCTGCTTTACATATACTGGCCTAGGCCTAAAGTCCTTCAGACTTCCAACACTAAGAAGAGTAAGAATTAAAAGCCTAGGTGCAATGGACATAAACCCTAGTAATCATAGAAGAAAAGAGATTGAAATAAAGCTGAGCTCTACATTTCACATGGAATTTTACTTCTTTAGTGCTGAATATAGTCTGTGTGCAAAAATCAATCATAGATGCACCAAAATGTTAACCACATGACACCCTTTAAACACATCAGCTGCAGGTCCTGTTTGGCTTTGAATGTGTCACTGGTTAAATCTTTCTTATATTTCTATTTGCATTAACTTCTGTTTTGGACTGAAATTGCTCAGTAAATGAGTATCACTCAACATAAAATATTCCACTTTACTAACACCAGTTACATAATCCTTTTCACATCAAACATCACAGTTGTACTTCATTGCTATAATTTAATTTCCACTTCTATGAGTGTAAGAGTGTTTAACAACCTACTGCAGCTTCTGGCAACTAGTTTTAAGAAAATGATTGCTGACAAAATGTAGAACAAAGAACTCAAGTAGGATAACTCTAGCCATTTATTGCTGCTACTAATTATTCTAACCTTCTTATCATAATTACTTATTGGCCTACTTACCCAATTATCCTAACCTCGTAGCCTTGACTTCCGCTGCACTTGGGATTCAGTGCTAGTAAAGCTTAAGTCTTTGTTACTGACACTAAACACAACCTAAAAATAAAACAAGGGAAGAGCAGTCATTTAAACAATGCCATTCCTTTCATAGCCATTTTTAGTTGATTGGTTGTTTTGGCAATAGTTTTTAACCATCACCAGTGTCCAAGGGCATGAGAAAGGGTTTGAGGGAAGAGGAAGATCTTCTATAGACCAACTGATATAGAAGGGAATAAGCTTGCAGGCCTTTCTTCATCTCCCAAACAGGGCAACAACATCCAAAGAAAAACACAGGCTGAAGTTATTCCTCTGAGTTTAGTTAGGTATGCTGAGTTTGAGCATCTAAGGGTAATGGTTTTAAACTAGAAGTGGGTGGGTTTAGAAAAATATTAGGAAGAAATTCTTCACTTGGAGGGTGATGAGGCACAGGAACAGGTTGCCCAGAGAAGCTGTGGATGCCCCATCCCTGGAAGTGTTCAAGACCAGGTTGGATGAGGCCTTGGGCAGCCTGGTCTGGTGGGGTTGAAACTGGGTGATCATTAAGATCCCCTCCAGTCCAAACCGTTCTATGATTCTATGATTCCATGATCAGAGAGAAAAGATAACTGGAGTCTCTAGGACAGACTAGCATCAAAACAACATGGTAAGATATGTTTCTCCTGGAGGAAAACAGGGGCGAGACATCATTTATTGCTCATGGGTTTGAAGATAAGCCTGTTTCTCTATTGACACTGACAGTTTTAATTCATCTTCAGAAGGTTCAGCTTCATCTTTTTAAGGCATTTTCTTGCCCAGCCCTGAGGCTGCTTTCTGTCAGCACCACCAGGTCTGGGTGCAGGAGCTGTTCAGCTTTACCCTGGCAGTGTTCTAAAGGATGCGTGGAGCATGGGTTAAGGTGTAAGGCATTCAAAGGATGGATGCCATGTGTGGCCAAAGTTGTAGAAGCAAGGGAGCTCAGGGGAGACTGGGTTTGTCCCCATTACTTGGGGAATGCTTGCAAGAGAAGGAGTAACTAAGGAGACCAACCCCAACAGATAATTCCCTTTGCAATGAAGAGTCATGAGTTGGGAAAAATTTAGCAGGGAATATCCCATGTGCTGAGCCTGTTCTTAGTCTTCCCTCCAGGCAACTGCTTGTAGCTACTACAGGAGAGAGAAAATGCCAGGCACTCCTGACCCCTCGATCTGAACCAGCACAGTACGGTGACTCTTATATTGTTCTGCAAAAGGCAAGAGTAAGATCTGGGCTGTCACAGCTGTGGAGATTATCTTTTTTTTTTTTTTTTTTTTTTTTTTTTTTTTTTTTTCCCCACTGAGGCACGGTCAGACTGGATTCATTCAGTGAAGGTATTTCTTTTGTCTAACAGTGAGTTAAGTGATACAGGGTTATTCAAAGACAAAGGCAATCCCTGGAAAGACTGGAAAACTATCTGAAAATTATTTATTTTTGATAGTATATAACCATCAAGTTATTTTCTGAACTGGTTCCAGGCTACCAAGACTGTACAAAAGTTAGGGGCATAGTTATGTAACAAAACTAAAGCTCTGACAAATACAAGCATTTTAGGTGATCATTGTTACTGGGTAAAAACTTTTTTTAGACTGTAGAACTGAATATTTAAAATGTTGAACTCAGATACCACCCACTTGGGTGCAAGGGCCCAGCTGTATATTGCAAATGTGTTAGATTTGTTCCAAGTGCTTGCTGTTTTAGAGGACTAAAGTAATTATTTTGCATGCAGTGCTACAATGATAGCCATTATCCATCCAATTATACATCATTAGAGGAATGCAGTTGCTTGGTCTTAATTATATATATGAAAAGTTTAAAAACATTACTTTACAAGTAGACACACACTCTCATATAGCTTTTAGCAAACTCCTGGCTTTTAAGAATCACAACATACATATGGCACTAACAGCATACTGTTAAGTAAAAGTCTATTGAATTATTTAATTAAAATGCAATTGAAAATAACTTCAAAATATTTTCCATGCATATTCCATTCTTTGTTGAAATATTGTACCTAAGAATACTTCACCACATCAGCTTTTTTTTTTTTTTTTTTTCCCAATGTGCTCTAAAGGTAAGCTTTGATTATCCTCTTCTCTAACAACTGGAGTAGGTGCTCATAGTATGTTTACAATAGGTGTTCTGGGTATGTTTAGGAATTCTGGCACCAGTTCTGGCCTTCCACACCAGCCATAACCACATCTACTCATTATTCAGGTTAGAAAGCGCACACCCACATGCCTATCTTTGCAAATCGAGCAATGTAACAGCTTAGATTTTCAGTGCTTTTAATCTCAGTCATTAAAAGAGGCTTCTAATCTTCTAGTAATGCTCCCTTCAAACTGTAATGTAATCTGTTGATCTCTTTAAGAAGTTACTGAATTCCCCCATCATAAGCATCTGTTTGTAGTGACATATGTAACAAATTAAGATGGTGTCTCTTTTCAAGATTGATGAACTTTTCTGGCATGCTAACTGAAAGCAATGAAAAAGGAAGGTAATGTTGAAGGTTAGCCAAAAGCACATTTAGCTCACACTGACTTTTAAACCTGAGCAAGACTTCTGTTCAACTAAAACCTGTGAGAAACTGCAAAGAGTAATGAAACAGGAGAAACATCACGAACAGCATAACTGCTATTCTTATTCCCATTATTCAGGTGTCTGATTCACTTATTTACCGGTTCAGCACTGTGAGTACCAGGAGTTCTGAACACTGTGTAAGTAATCACAAATTATCATTACAGCAATATGTGGCCACATGCGTGATACTTATTTACACGGGACCAATTTTTCTGCGGGGTAGAAATAGTAAGGTATCGCATTATCTCAGTATATATCTGTACTGGTAGAACTGAAACCCAAAGATATTCAGCAAATCTCACTTCTCCTTTTCACTTTTTAAAGGCATTTCTTTTGAAGATTATTTATGCACATACTGCTTGAGAGAATAACATACGATGATAATGCTATTTTCCTGCAGAATTGTTTATCCACTTATGCAAGGTAAAAAAAGCTTCAATCTCATCTGTCAGTGTAATATAACATACTGAGGTTTTTAATCTCCTTATGTTTTCTAAAAGCAGTGAAGAGATACTACTATAAACAATTCGTGTTCAGGAACAAAAAGCTTAGGGAACAAGTTTCTATCCCTGATTTTGTTTGAGATAGAGATGAAATCTTTTATATAGTAAATGAAAACAAATTAATGATACGAAATAGTCTGAGAGGAGGAAACTTATTTCCCAAATCATTATTAATAAAAGAGCTGGCATGGTGTCCTTGGCCAAAATACATACAAATAAAAGTGTAGCACGTCTCTGTTTTTTTTTAACATTGTGAACTTCACTGAAAGAAATGTGTTTTTCATGATAACTATATGGAAGTACTTATTTTTAAAGATGCTAATTGTATCTGAGATATCATTCTGTTCAAATTAGAGCATTGCAACATTATGCTCATTAAGGGATTTTAATTATTACATATTTGAACATAAGATACTTCTGTTGGCTTTTATAAAGACTGCTTACAGCAGAACAGTTAGTAGTTAGATCTGTTGTGTAAGTTTTCTGTTCAACCTGTAAATACTTACATTTTTACCAGTAAATGCTATTTTTCTCTCTTACTGAAATCTTTAGGGTAAATGCTATATTTTGGTATATAAATGGTCACATGCACACCTAGCTTCCCACAATCAAATGCAAAGTAAGTTTGCCAGAAAAGAGTTACAGCCTAAAGGAAAACAGCAAAAGGAGCCTAACAGAATAGAAAACTAGAAATGTCAAATGTTTCAATTGCATCTATCATGAATTAGCAATTTACAAGCACAGAAAAATAGGAAAAATAAAGTGCATGTACCAAACCTGCCATGACTCATAGTAGCTCATTGTACTTTCTTCTGTTTATAAAGCATGTTAGCTGTAGTACATGGCACATTAATGCTGTGATAAAGTTATTACTTGCTCCTCTGATGTGCAGAAGTTGAGTAAGAGCAGGCAAATGGCTTGTCACAGCCACGGGCCAGCTCCCTGGTGAAGCTCTGGGAGAAGCTGTACTATTTCAGGGTTTTTAACTTACAGTTCCCAGTCGGGTTGACAGGTTTACAGTGTGCTATGTAGAATACAAGATGTCCCAAAAGCAGAAGAATATGCTAACATGACTTTAAAAAAATGTAAAATAATACAGACATCACAAAACATAAGGTTTTCCAAGGGTGAAGAGGTAACAGGTACCACAGCCTGGCAGACTTGTGTGATTATAGGCAGAAATAGCAACACATTATCAGTCTAATCAACTACTCTGCTTATTTGGTTGCTTTGCTCATCTGCACTCAGGCTGTGGTCCATGGGGATAGCTGGTGACCCTTCCTTGGGCTGCCTGCCACTCTGATCTCTCCAGCAATGCAGGAGAAGCAGAAAACCATGGTACAACAGCCTCTGTTACAGCTCTGGGCAGCTGCTCATGGCAGTGAACTGAGGTTATTTCAAACTAAAAAGTTTTAGTAAAAGGGAGAGGGATGCAGAATCTGGAGCAGAGCATGGCCGTAGGTCAGCAGAAGAATAGGCTGAGTGGGTCAGAGCAGGGCTGAAAGTGATGCAGGAAACAGTGATAGGAATACATGCTGGTGGGACAGAGACAGCCCTGTCTGGAATAACAGAGGGTGAAAGCCATATTTCTCCAGTAGCCAGAGCAAAGAAACTCTGTTTGGCATGTGTATCAGAAGCTGAATTTTGACCTTTAAAGATTGCACATGATCTAAGAACAGGCAACTTCCTCCTAAACCTTCAGAAAACAAATCAAAACAAAACACAAGTGTCAATGTTTCACAGCAGTGTTGCTGTAGACCAGCAACTTGCTATTCTAGGCCAACCTTCTGAGCTCTGCAGCTCTAGCATAGCAGTTTGTAGGTGGGGGCAGTTCAGACCCCTGAGTCCCAAGGATTGGCAAAGCAGCTAATTTGTTTTAGCTAGGGGCTGACTTGAGCTGCTGTCATGTAATTAATTCCCTCTTTTCCCTCCAAAAGAATTGCTGGTAAGTGAGTTATTTATAACTGTTATACCACTTTCCTGCTTACAGTCACCACTGTTTCCTATTAAATAGCAATTTAGTTATATATGAGATTTTTATAGGTCTGTAACATAGCGCCTGCAATGCTCTCCTGGGGCTACAAATTCCTCATGCAATCATTGCAGCTTGGTATTGTAAGACTGTTGCATAAGGACTCCTTGAAATCTAGTTCCAGGGGTTAAAGCCCTCTCCAAAAAGACCTGTGCCCCTGGGTGCTGACACCAAACCTCACCAGCGTGCCCTGTGCTCAGGGAGAGACCACAAAGCAGCCCTGCATGTGGCTCAGGATCCCAATCACCTCCTTCAGCAAACCACTGCTTCCTTCCATGCAGCAAGCACCATGTGGGCCCTGCAGCATTGCCTCCCTGCTGAGCTGGATGGGTGCCTGCACAGCACTGGGTTTTGCAGACACACAAAACTAAGGCTAAGTAATTTTCATCCTTCACCCCACTGGGCAGCACAGAGGGAAGAAAGGACATGAAATGACATTTCAGATGATGCACAGGTAATGATGCTGACTTTCCACACAGCCATTACTTTCCATCCTGCAAAGATTTCCTTCAAGAGTCCGTGTCAACAGGCTCCGCACATCTGCACTAAGCAGCCATGAAGGCTGCTCCTTCAGGAAGGGAACTGGGCATGGGGCTTTGCTGGGACGAGCTCCCCACCACTATGGCAGCAAAGAGCCCAAACAAGCTTCGTTCCAAATTCTTTCCTTCCCCTAACAAATCCAAGCTGAAAATTTACAACAAAGTACGTAAGAAACATCAGATTTTTATAATGTCCTATTCATGTAATATTTCCTGTTGAGAATTCCCTTACTGCTTATTAACCTTAACACAGCTGTAAACACTTACTTTAAAAGGCTGTAATGGTGGAATTAATACTTCTTTAGAAACTTACTTTTCATAGAGTCCCAGCTGTATGCTTGAATTACACCATAAATTTTGTGAAATTGAAAATAACACATAAATCAAATCTTATCAGATGTAAAATTTCTAAAATGTGTTTTGGACTTTGGACTTGTATTTTGTCAGTGGGTGTAGTGATAGGACAAGGAACAATGGTTTTAAACTGAAAGAGGATAGGTTTAGATTAGATATTAGGAAGAAATTCTTCACTCAGAGGGTGGTGAGGCCCTGGCACAGGCTGCCCAGAGAAGCTGTGGATGCCCCATCCCTGGAGGTGTTCAAGGCCAAGCTGGATGGGGCTTTGGGCAACCTGGTCTGGTGGGAGGTGTCCCTGCCCATGGCAGGGGGTTGGAACTGGATGGGCTTTAAGGTCCTTTCCAACCCAAACTATGATTCTGGGATTGTGTGACTTGACTCCCAAAAACTAAGATTTCTATTCATATGTAATCTCTGGGTGGGAAAAGGCAGCGCTTTGCAAAAAAAGTTAGAAAAACATTTTTATGCCATGCAAATTAAAGTCAAGTTATAACTGGCATGTAAAGCCCACTGGTCAAGCCATTCAAAAACACTACACATTCACTTGCTACACTTGAATCTCAGAGACAGACACCTTGCTTTCATTTTTGTTCACACAGCACTAATTCTCTCTTCATGGCACTTAGGAATTGTGTAAGCATGCACAGTTAGTATAAGGAATATTTAGAAAGAATAAAGGCTCTCTAGAGAAGGCTTCCAGTCTGAAAAGATTTTTTTCCAAGAGCCAGCCTTTTTGTAGTAAGAGGACAGAAATCTGTTCCTAATCTTTCTGGTATATATATAAAATTTCATGTCTTTTTCTTAAATTGTGTTTTCACACAATTGTTCTTCCTCATCTGCAATCACTACAGATGCCTGCATGGAAAAGGGACCTAGACATAAGATCTGGCCTCATATCACAACTTCACTTAAAAAAAAAAAAAAAAAAAAAGGAAAAAAAAAGGAAAAAGAAGACTGAAAGTTAAATGACCATGTCAATAACTTGTTGTTGTTTGTTTTTTGCTGTTTTAAAGCACCCATGTATCATTCCATACCACAAGATATTCCTCTCTCCTCCTTCCTTCCAGTTTTGATAGTATTCACCATCACTGGAAACAGAACCCGACATTTTCTCCCTACACAATGAGAACAAACACATAAAAGTTTATGAGGGGATTAAACATATAATGGTGGCAGTAAATAGACTGAAACAAATATCTGAACAGAATATAAATCTCAATTGAGGGTTGAATTTGGTGAAGAAAAAAAAAAGAAAATATTTAATTCTGCTGAAGATCTCGAGGTGATTGAACATCTGTGGCATTTTCGGGGTTGTAAAATGCCTCTATGGCTAGCTATAAAGGACTGGTGATATAGTTAGAGTCTGTAGGGAAAAAAAAATAAAAAAAAAAAGTATAGCAGGCTTGGAGCAGATTTGAAGATTTTTATCTGAGAGATTTTAATGGAATTCTGAGAGGGCCTGATTCGATGTTTCTGTGATGTATAAACCCTTTTTCCTCACACATCATCCTAGAAAAGGGTGATATAAGACACCGGTGGAAGGATCAATGAGACACACTGGAGCATGAGTTTCTCTGCACAGTAACAGCACCTGCTTCGTGTCTACCTCCTCTGTCAACATCAAGCGACTGCAGATTTGATATAGCTGCTGGTTGGCTACAGCCCAATCCAGGGGAGCACTGCAATAAAGCACAAAGGCTTGAGGAAGCACAAAAAGTCTTAGCAGAGATTAACTCAATCCCTTGACTGAAGTAGAGCATCTACTTACTTGGTCTCATGGGCTAAAGGTCTGGTTGGCAGAATGATTGCCACTGCCAAAATTTCTCTTGTATTAGCTGTCCCTGGAAAGGCCTGGTTTCTTTCAAATGCAACCTACCTGGAGCAATTTCTCTTTTGTCACCTGAGTCTATCTAGTGCCATACATTACGTAAGCTTCCAGACAATAACAAAAAGTCTGAAGTTCTCTGTTACAAGCAGATATTTACCCACCAAATAATGTTATAGAAATTAGAGTTTCAAAGGAGAATGTGAAGAGTGGGTTTGAGAAAACCTGGGCAAAGTCAGCCCCAAGGAATGGGAGGCCATCCAGCATTCACAGCTGCCCAGCTGCATGCTGTAGTTGGCTGGTGGTGGATCTCACATGCAACCAAAGTGTATTTCAGGTACATCCTGTAACTTCAGGTTTGAGTATACAAATAATATTCAACGCAGTGTACAATCTGCATCAGTTAGGTGTTGCTATGGTCTGGTCATGCATCTCTGCTAAGCCTCTTATTTGAAATTACAGGGACTTTTGTGACCTGTACATAAAACTACATGTCAATGAATGAACTTTTGGGCACTGGTTAATGCAGAATGTGTGGTTATTGTTAGACAGAGAAAGCTGATGTATGGACAAACTAGTGCTGCTCACTTCAGGAATCATATTGCCCCTTAACTTCTCAACCTAACTAACCACACACCAGGCCTGCCAAAGATAAAGTGTTAAAACTACGTGTTATTTACATTTACACATTTACATTTATTATTACATTGTCACATAAGATAAAGCTGGTAGAGAATTATTGCAATTCTGCCCAATCATTTTATGCATAGTTTAGTTGTAAAATTTGACATTCTTTTGGCTTTTGTTGAAAAGACAGTGGAAATAAAGTGTTTGGAAGAACATATATCCTAGGCTATCCCAACAGCCCCCTCTGTGATGATGTGAAGCTTTCCAGAATAACTATTTCCCTTTAAGATATTAATTCACTTAGCTAACAGTGCCCAGATTTGCCTATACCCCATTCTGAAACATGTTTGTTTCTCTGGAGTGAACTATATCAAGCTCCTCTACAAGGGGAGAAAAACAACTACACAAATCCTTTCAAATACTCAATCAAATACCTGTGGTTTGCTCCCATTTACTAGCAATTTCATATGTTACAGAGCCTCTTTGGTGCAGCTGCTGTGAACCACTAGCTGAAAATTGGAAATCTACTATGAATCATATTCACATGAATTGTTGTAAGTTTATACAAAAGGACAGCTACTTAATTGAGAAAGCATCCATAAATATTTACTTCCTGATAGGCAAGATAAGCTGCATACCAAAAAAAAAAAAAAAGAGAGAGATGATGTTTCCAGTTCTTGGCAAAGCGTATGCTCTCAGTAGCTGCCAGCAGCACTGCTTATCATGTAAGTCCCAGACAAAACTGCAGCTTTGTTGGTCTAAATGGTCTACAGTATAAAAGATAGTCTATTAGCCAAGGAAAGTTCCCTTCTGTGGGTATAAATCTGGAGTCAAAGGTCTTATTCTAAACATATTCAACCTATCAGTTTGGGAAGAATGCTAGCCATATGCACAAATATTCCTTACATAAAGTTAAGATTTTTTTCCCTGGTTAGTAGACATGATGGGAAATACATGAAAAACAACAACAACAACATTTCTTCCTGGCTCCTAATAGCAGAACATTATTTTCATTTTTAATCTACCAATATTATTCTCACGTGTTTCCATCCTCAGCTGAGTAAAAACATAACTCGTGAGCTAACATTGATAATAAATGCAAGTGCATTAAAGCTTTCAGATCAGTGGTCACAATGCTACACAAGCTGACATAACCACCTTTCAGAGCAAAACAAGTCCTTTCACAACTGCTTCATTTCAGGAACCACCTTTCCCTCCAATTATACACAAGCAGCAAAACAGCTGTCAACTCCTAAACTCACTCACATGTCTGACCTAATTAGGCTTTATTGTACAGCTTAACTAGTTTCTGGGATCAAATATAAAAGGGTAAAAAATCATCAATCAATAGAAAATGAAATTAAAAGGAATGAAAAGACTGTAGGTAGGGTTTGCAGGAGCAATACTGTGGGTAATCAGGACAAACAATTTTGTCATCACTCCTACCTTAAGGCAAGGTCAGCCTCTGAGAGCAACCTAATCCGGTGGAGCTGAAGTTTGGCAGGAAGGCAAACAAATAATATAAACAGTTTAGTCAATTGTTTAGTCAAAGCTCAACTTCTAAGTTGTATGGAAAACAGAGAAATAGAAAATGTATTGTATTATTTATTTACAAAAGGAGTACATTTTAATCACCATCTCTCTGAAAAAAAAAATATCAAAAGAAGCTCTGTTGGAGTTCCAAAGATCATGTTATTTCTAAACTTGAGCAGAGCATCCGAAGTATTGCTCTTAGCCATATTAGGTTAAAGTAACAGTGCTCTCTAAGTTCCAAACTTTAGCCAGAGTTCCAAAAACATGTGCTTTCTTGCTCAGTAATGTCAGTTAGTTGAAGAGCTGAAAAAAAAAAATGAAGGTTTATGTCCAGAAAAAAGCAGAAGTTATGTGCAGGAATAATGCTGGACCCTTGAACATGTGAAGATAATATGGTCTAAATAATGGCATTTTGGATCAATTAAAAAAAAAAAAAAAAAGTATTTCAAATGTTTTTGCTGTCTCAAAAATCTGCTAACATGTGCCTTATTTGATTTTTAAAATTACATTGGTTCTTGTAAACCATTTTGCTAGTGGCCCACACTTTAAGTCACTAGCATGTAGCAACTCAGAGTTCACAGGCAAGAAAAATGCTCTGGCTTTGTTTGTGAAATTCTGATTTTTATTTTTTCTGAGATACAGTGCTGCATCTCTTATCTTTTATCATCTTTTATCTGCAGCCCCAAAAAGCTTGGCAGGAGAAGAAATCAGCAGCTAAGCACCAAGAAGCAGCAGCAATGAGGCAGATGCGTGCTGCCACCAGAAGACAGCCCAGAGCCACCCCACGTCACAGGGAG
Source organism: Aythya ferina (assembly GCF_964211825.1). NCBI lineage: Eukaryota > Metazoa > Chordata > Aves > Anseriformes > Anatidae > Aythya > Aythya ferina. The sequence goes on from NC_140297.1 coordinate 19,050,797, forward strand.
CTGTGGTTGGAGGTGAACACAGGAGGTGAAGGACAGGAGACAACCTGGGCACCTTCACAACCATCTCCACATCTCCAACGTTCACCCTCATCCACGTTCCCATCCAAATTCATCATTCCTTACTGCAAATGCCACTCGTTACACAGCTAAACTGTGCTGCAGTGCTGAAGGTTCAAACGCTACCAACCATGCCTTGTAAGAAGGACACAACTGCCTATTTTCTACAACTCCCATTATAAACTATAGGAAATAAATTCCTCATTGAAAGCATAGTGGTTTAAAAATAGGCACTAAAAACAGAGGAAATGCCAATTTTTAAATGAGCTCTACTTGTGTGCATGCATCATGCTACTACGATTGCACACAAACTTTTTCTCCAGAGAAGCCTCATCTTGTTCAGCAGTGAGGATAAATACATGAGGAGGCAGGATAATAACCACTCGTGCAGCCTGAAACCTGGAATATGCCAGTGTTTTAATTCTGTAAATTTACAGTCTGAGCATCACGAATGGGTTTCCTTGTATATATATATATATATATATATATATATATAAAGAATTTAAATCCTAAATCTGGAAAAGATATTTAAGTATATTATTATTAATATACATCAAGGACAATATCCTACTGCTTTTTTATGGCATTAATACTATAAACTTGTTTCAAAAAAGAGAATATAAAATAAAACTGAACATTAAATACAAAAGCCACTTTTTTTAAACTAAAATGCATATATACGTTATAAAGCAGCCTGTATATTACTAAAAAGGTCAAAATTAAAACTTTTCTGCTTCTTTTAAGAAGTCATCATGACTACAGAATTGCGTCTGACAGAGCTGATGTTCTTTCAAACTATTACTCAAAGCCTTTCTGCATGCTGCATACTCTCATATAACCATACCATTAAAAAATGGGAGAATCTTTTAACATCAAAGCTGAGGTTGTTTTGGTTTGTATTATAATTACCTATGCTTATTAATCATATCAATAAATTGTTAACTATGATTGAAAAATACAAGCAAAATTAATATCTTAATATCTTAATCAAAAATGAATGCCAGATACTTGTCCCTATTACTGGATACCTATGGTAATTTTCTGGTCAGATTCAGATGTGCACTCTGGCACACCACAAAACAAAAATTAAATTTTTATCCTCGAGAATCCTATCAACCAATTCCAGCATAGTAAGAGCAAAAGCAGACAGAAGAAACATTTGGATGCAGATGGTATATATATAAGGGGTACTGGAATACACCTTTATTAACAACTGACATGAATGTAACAGATTTATCTTTTACACGTGTGGTGTACTAGTAAAGTACAACAGAAGATCTAAGCCCAGTAGCTGGCATTAGGCAAATTTATACATCCTACTGAGTCACTAAGCACAAACAATCATCCGCTGAACTTTCCAAGAAGAAAACCATTGACTGAGATGGAGAACAATGACACTTGAACATTTTTTTCCTTTTCCACTCGCACTTCTCCACTTCCATTTTGGAATGTGTTCATTTTACATAGAAACCAATTATAGTATATATAATTATATATATAATATATAGTATATATACATAGTATATATAATATATAGTATATATATATAGGATTATAGTATACTCATTGCACATTAATAGACAAAATGACATGGCCTTGCAACCTAAGAAGCACCTGTCATGAAGTATTCGACGTGTCATCTAGCTCCCAATTCTATTAGAGGATACAGGAGAAGATGGCATCACAAAATTTTATGTTGATGTGGAGCCTACTGGAGCAGACTCCAATTCACGTTTGCTCAGTTGAGAATTAAACCATTTTCTACCCCCCTTAAACAACCACAGAACTAAATACTCGAAGCTCTCCTTCTCACTTATTGCCCATAATGAGTCTGTTGACCAAAGTCCCCAGACAGGTCTAAGGATTAGCTGGGCTATACAAGTGATTACCCAAGGTTAAAATAATCTGGTACTGAAATTATGAGCAAGGGCAACATTTGTTCTTCCTTAGTTACTGCAATCAGTAACAGGCATCAGTAAGGGATCGACTTGTGCTTTTGCTTGTAAAGTAATTTCAAATAGGTTCAAATACATGTTTGTCCAAGGTAGGATCCCTGCCACTGTGCAATACTACTGCTCAGGCAAGCTGCCACTAGCTTGCAGCTGAACTCAGTGTCTCAGCTGAAGTTTAAACACCGGTGTTAGAAAGAAAATTTCACTTTCCACATGCCTTAAGTACCTACCATGCCATGTTTCCATTTAAAGTTGACACAGTATGTAAGGTGAGCCACAAAACAAAGTACCTTGTTATATGCTTCAGCAAAACATCCCTAACAGCTCTGCAAATTATTTCAGCAAGTAATATTTATTTATTTTTTAATTCCTCAAAGTTATATGTACGCCACTCAACCATGCAATGGCACCAGAACTACTAAGGAACCCTCTGGGAACTTATCCCAGAGTTCTGTGATGTTCATTTTACTGCTACTTTTTTGTTGCTCATTTAAGAGATTTTTTCTTTCTCAGAGAGTGAACACCAGGCAATACCAATCCTTCTTTGCTTAGCTTACTCCATGAGTGTTTCTGAGGTTTGTTTGGTTTATGATATAGCTGAAACTGGTAATTTTAAAAGACCTAAAATAAAATGAGTTTCTTTAAATAAGTTTGGGATATTGACAACTTTGGCCAACCAGCCCCAAAACCTAAAGTCTGGAAACAATGTTTTTGACATCAAACACATCCTTGATACACAGTGATGCTGTGTATCATTTTTGTGCTTAGTGACAATTTTGTGCTCGGTCACCTGAGCAGCTGTCTTCCTCATCAGCTATCTGTTTCACATTAACACACCCATGTTCCCACCTTTGCCTTGTTCTCACCCCATAACTCAGCTTTCCAGAGATTCAGTCAAGTTAGGCAATAATGGGCTAGCAAGACTGCTCTTCCCACCATCATTAGGCCTTTAAAGGAAGAGTATGATTGCACTTATTTAAAAAAAAAAAAAAAAAAAAAAAGCTGGGAGGGGGGAAGGGGGGAATATACTCTGCGTGTAAAACTTCAATTTTTTGGAAATTATACAAATTTATTACACTTCCTTTTTGCAATGTATAAGAGTACCAAATATACACATGATCAGCCCTGCAGCTCATTATCAGAACACGTGTGCTAAATTAAGACTGCAGCATTTCAGCTGCTTAGTTCATCTTTAATCCTAATTTTAAGCCAGTCCTCTCCTGTTGTTTAAGGATGACCTAGTATTTTTAGAGATGAGGAAAGATAGCTGTAAATACACACGCACACACAGTCCTGCTTAACAGCTTGCAAGGCATTTCACTATTCTAAAGGAAGGAAAAAATTTGTATTTCCTTTTATTACCTCCATCCTAGTAACAGGAAAAGCATTAAGAGGTATCTATAGTGACGGGGCTAATCTAAAATGTCTGGGACTGGCTGCAGAGCAGAGGCTCCTCAACCACAGAGGTCCAAGTGCAAGTCTGCATGGGCCCACCAGGGAGCTGGCTCATCACAACCATTATCACCACTGCAGGTACCACGTTTGGGAACCCCTCTTCTAAGACATAACGTACAAAAATGTTTCTCATTGGCAAAGATAAATGCTAAGATCTCTTTCATTCACAACAGAATTCTATCATTGCATGTTTGCATTTCTTTCATGCATTCACAGGCACCAGAATTATCAGTTGTTCATATTTCTCAAGTATCATGTCCCTGCCTCCTGCCTATTAACTGGGGAAACTAGGACAGAGAAACTACATAAAAGTCCTTGGGAATCAACTTGCAGATTTTCACCACACCAGGAATTCAAAGGGTGCAAGAAAGAGCACAAGTAAAATTATATTCTTTATTCATTCCATTTTAGCTGAGAATACTCCTATTATACAAATACAGTATAAATTCCAAAATCACAATATATTACAAAATAAAAAAGTACAAACTGCATTACTTAATAAATATATCTAACAAGTTAATCAGAAAGTAGAAGAAACAGAATTCAGATCAGAAACATTTAAATGTTTGACCCAGCAAACCATACAAATCTCAATTTAAATACTTTTTAAATGCAGAACACCGCTCCTGATTTCTTGATTAGAAAATAAAGTTAAATGAATAAAATGTTGTGATCAGATAATGATTTGTTGGTGCAACAGAAGTGCCAAAAAAGAAGCAGGGCTTGTACAAAAGACACCATAACCCCAGAAACCAGACACAAACACTGAGGTGCAGCCAAGGCAATTATTGCCGAAGCGGGAGGCTATTATCTAGTCACAACATTCTATTGCAAGTTAATGTTCTGTTATTACAGATAAATAACATAAATGGAGCAGAGGGTAAGCCAACCAGGCAACAAGAGGCCAGTTTACTCAAAACAGTAATTAAATACAGAAGAGTCAATTGCTCCCTGTACTGTTCATGTGAGCTGCATTCCAACCGGCTCAAAGGACCTGTTCTGTGCTGGAGGCAGAGAAAGCAACTGTTTTGAAAAGCAATCTTTTCAGACTTTGCCGCACTTCTAGAGAAACTATTGTTTTGCAAGAAACACCCACAAAGCTTTCACCAGTTAGGGAGAGTTGTTTGACACTAACTTCATTTGGTAGAAATATAAGGTTTATGGGTTTAAAAAAAAAAAAAAAAAAAAAACACACAGCAAAAAATAGCTGTTACATCATAAGCCTTATCTACAAAAACTGTTTACAAATGTTTTTGGCTGTACAGCTCAAAGCCAGATACTAACACGAGATGTAGAAGATGGAGGTAACAGTTTAAAAATACTGTGCAAAAAATACATTCTTATAGAAAATAGAGAAACAGTGGGGAGGGAAAACACATACACGGAGAATCTGCTGGCAAATAATCCGAGGCTAAGGTTCTTTTTACAACAGAATATTACAAATACGTTTGGATTTATCCCCCACAACCTGTGGCTCTTCTCACAATCTGGGGTGCTGCTGCTTCATTAAGGATTAAGGCATCACCATCACAGCCAGCGCACCTTCCGCCAGTCTGTCAGCCCACGGGCCGGGCGGTCTCACGAGCAGGCGTTCTGCTCGATGTACATCTTGGACAGGGACACTGCCATGGACTTGGCCAGCTCCTCGTCCCGCCTGCGCTGCACCTGAGTCTGTCTGCACCATGCCTCGTACTCCGGGTTGGGGCACAGGCGGTCCAGCACGGCATCGTAGTGCCCGTTGCTGAGCCAGCTCAGCCAGATGCTGGGCCGCGTCGGGTCCTCGGGCCCCAGGTAGTGAACCATGGTGGACACGGTGGGGCTCTCGGGCCGGCCGCCTGTCGTCAGGTGGATGTTCACGTTGAGCATCTGCCCCATGGCCAGCAGCTCCGGGTAGCCGGCCCAGGCTCCGTCCTGCGCGGCGGCGATGAGGAACTCTCCCACGTCGCCCTCGATGATGGGGCTGAAGTGGTCCAGGTGGTCGGCGATGTAGTGCACCGTCTGCTCGCGGAGCTCGCCGTGCAGCCGCTGGTCGCCGTACAGCGCCTTGCAGACGGCTCGGTACAGGCAGTTGCCGTCGGGGATGATGTGGAAGCGGAACCGGCCCTTCTGCCGCAGGTACCCGTCCTGCTTCTCCACCTCGGCCAGGTACAGCGCCAGCTTCTCGCTGCGCTCCGCTCGCCCGCACAGCCCCCGGGGAGGGCAGGGGGCCACACGGCCGCCTTCCTCCTCCTCCTCCTCCTCCTTCTCCTCTCCCTCACGGCTCCGGGGCCTGCCGGCGGCGGCCTGCAGCGCCTGGCGGTGCTCGCTGAGGCGCAGGCTGCGGTTGCTGGGCTCCTCGGCGGGCCTGGGGACGGCGGCGGTGGCGACAGCGACCGAGGCTTCTGCTTCCCCCGGGGGCTGCCGCACGGCCTCCAGGACTCCCTCCAGCCAGGCCGGGCCGTGCGGCGGCTCCGTGCGGGCCTCGCCCCGCTGCACGCCCCGTACGGGCACGACCCGCTCCAGCGGGCGGCGGCGCCGGGCGGCCACGGCGATGTGGGCGCAGGAGCTGTAGTGCGGGCCGGCGGGGCTGGCCGCCGGCATCACCTGCAGGCAGGAGGAGAAGGCGGGCATGGCGCTGCCGCTCCCGGCGCTGCTGCTGCTGGTGGTGCTGGTTGCGGAGGCGATCCCGGAGCCGTCCTTCGCCGGGCTCCCCGCGGCCGGGCCGGGCCCCGCGGCTCCGCTCTTGGGCGCCTCAGCCGAGGGGGGGGGTCCCGGCGGCAGCGAGACCTTGAAGACGGCGGTGGCGGTGGCCGGGGGAGCGGCGCCCGGCGGGTAGTGGGTGATGACCGAGCTGTACAGCTGCATCCTCGCCGCCCCCCCGCCGCTTTATAGGCGGCGCCGCCGCAGCCGGGGCGGGGAGCGCGGAGCGGCGGGGGTAAAAATAAACGCGGGCATCACCCCCTGCCCGCCCGGCCCTCCCCTCCCCTCACAGCCCGGCCCGGCCCGGCCCGGCCCTGCCCCTCCCCGCCTCCGCCGCCCCCAATTCCGCCTGCGCCACAAGCGCCGCGCGCTCCCGCCCCCCCCCGCCCCTCTCCGCGGGCACGCGCGCGGCGGGCCCGGGCCCTTCTGGAATCTGCTGGAGGCCGGGCCCGGGGGGGGCGGGGCCGCCGCTGTGTTTACCTCAGGGCCTGGGCACGTTGGAATGCGGGGGGCGGGGCTTCGTGAGGCCACGCCCCCCCCCCAGCTGCCTTAAGGCGTCCATATCGAAGTTGGGGGCGGTGGGCGAATAGCACAGGGGGAAATGTTGAAAACATGGCTTAAAAAGATCACGGGGAATTTTCCTTGTTCCTATTTTAATTAAATAATAATAAAAAAGTCTTAACTAAGAGAATCACTCGTGACCACAGTGTCAAAAATAACTGCTTCCTTGGAGCCTTAGGTGTTGTTTGAACGCATGTCCAGTGATACCCCCAACACCACACATCATTCCATTTTTATTCAGAAAATATTTTATGATCTCCTCACCTTTCACACAGAGTGAAAAACGCTGAAATCCTCGATGCTAAAAACTGGGGGTGCTTAAGGGCACAGTCCTCAGATCTGCTTTCCCTTTTTGTTTTGGCTAAAACACAGCATCCGATCCCATGCACTACGGGGAGCCTTTTCCTAAAAATTTAGTCAACACGTACCCAAAATCCTTGCCTCTGAAGTGTAAGAGGTGTATCAGATCTGAATCAAATCCCTGATTTCCCTGCCCCAGCCAGCAAGCTGACACTTCTGGACAAATGGCAATGGGCATCAGCCAGGAGCACTTCTGGCAGCTGCTTACGGGGCGATAAGGTATTACAGCTGCTCTGAAATTACAGAGTGACTCCTGTATTTCTGAATGTTCAGCACTCTGCCTTAAATATAGCATGTGAGATCAGCCAGTGAATCTGTATTTCTGGATGACAAATGGCTCTGAGAGGAAACAAACGAGCCAAGTGGTAGTAAATTGAAGTGCTTTCCTCCTTAAAACGAAGGCCTGGAGCAAAAGAAAGATTCCTGCGTAGTTTTGCTTCTTAATCAAAATTTTACAAGGTATATTCCCAAGCTAAAATGAATTCTAATATATTCAGAGGTGATCTAATGTAAAATCACTGGAAGTTGTCCCTTCCCAGAGGGTTTTAAACGTGCCAATAGCTGTTCACTGTGGGGTTTTTGCGTTGTTACTGTAATAAAGATGTACATTACTTAATGCTCACCAGCTCTTCTGCCCACATTTTTTACTTTAAAAAACGTATGTCTACATTTTTGCTTAGTGAATCGTTCTGCCCACAGGTGAATGCCAGAGGTGACTTCAGGGTGGTGGGTTTAAGGTCTTAAATAGTATGGTAAATGAGTTGGGGGGAGGGGGGAGGCACAGAGAGAGGCAGCTCTTTCTGTTAGAGAGCACTAAATGGATGCAGGAGAATAACTTCTGTTAAAAATGAGTGCTGCAGTTTGAATACGCAGTACTGCCGTTTTCTGTCTCCTAGGATGTTACAGAAACTCCCAATAATGACTGTTCCACCAGTCCAAAACCATAGGTTATTTGGAACAGTGGTACAGTAACTGATGGGCAGCTGTTTTATTCTGATTGTTAGTTACAATGAGGTACAACATTTGTGGTGCTTCCTTTGAGGAAAGAACCAGATTCATTATGTATGCCCAAATCTCCATCGTGTTAGTATTCTGATCACAGAATCACCGAATTGTAGGGGCTGGAAGGGACCTCCAGAGATCATCATGTCCAACCCCCCTGCCAAAGCAGGTTCCCTAGAGCAGGCTGCCCAGGTAGGCATCCAGATGGGCCTTGAATATCTCCAGAGAAGGAGACTCCACAACCTCCCTGGGCAGCCTGTCCCAGTGCTCCATCACCCTCACCATGAAGAAGTCCTTTTGCATGTTGGTGCAGAACTTCCTGTGATCCATTTTTTGACCATTGCCCCTTGTCCTGTCCCCACAAACCAGTGAAAGGAGGTTGGCCAAATCCCTCTGTCTCCCACACTTATCCCACTGGCCTTCTTGGCCACCAGGGCACACTGCTGGCTCATGGTCAACCTGTCATCCACCAGGCCCCCCAGGTCTTCCTCCGCAGAGCTCCTCTCCAGCAGGTCATCCTCCCGCCTGTACTGATACATGTGGTTGTTCCTTCCCAGGTGCAGGACTCTACACTTGCTCTTGTTAAACCTCATTTGGTTACTTCCTGCCAAAAATTCTGATGCTCTTCTACAGCATATTCTGGACAAAAAGGTTATTTATAGCTGAACAAAAATCCAAGAAGCACCCTGAAACAGATGCTAAATATGCCAGCAGTTTTTGTAATGTTATCAGATGCATCATTCTTTTATTCTCTTTTCATCTATAAACAGGTGTAAATAATGCCATTCCTGTTTTCAGTTAAAATGCATGTAGTCAGCTTCCTAATAATGTTAAAATACAATCAAAATCTGTTACTAGGTAACTAGTGACAAAACAAACATTTATACTGCTGTATTAGTGTTAATAGTATATTGCTTTCAACATACTAATTATCTCCCATGCAAAGTAAATAGAAAGAGAAGTTCACCTTGATGCTTTTTACCTGTTATTAAACACTGACAGTGCAATGTGGCCAACATTTTCCATGACTGAGCACCTAGAATTAGTCATATGCATTTGGCTCGGGTGGAATCCAATCTCTCGTGAAAACAACGACAAAAATCCCATTGAGCCTCTGCAGCACAAGCCTTTCATGGCTAGTTCTCAGCTTTCATAGAAGGAGGTACCAAGAAGTCAGCACATACCTGAAAGGTCATTTTCTAAATATCTGACTTCTGTTTTTAACAATTACCTCTTAATCCATTTTTGCTCAAGGGTCCCATGCTGAAGAAAAGGGTGACAACAAAGAGGAATGATCAGGTGCTATGAATACAGTCCCTGTGAGAATTAAATTTCAAAGAATTTGAACTTCTTCAATGCAAGGGAAGGACAATAAAAGGACAGGGCACATGGTTATGCCTTTGGTACCTTTTACTACCAGAAGATGCATTTTTGCTGTTTCTCTGAGCTGGATGTACAACAGCTGTTGGGGAAAAATTAAACTCTGCTTTTCAGAGTGGCCTGGATAAAACATGATGCACAGATTGACTGCTTCCAGCATATTCTGACGTTTTCAGCTTCTGTCACTTTTGCCTGCATAATGTGGCCACACAGGCACTAGAAGGCTTTGTAAAGCAAGCAGAACACAACATGGAGATACCTTTGACTGTCTTCCATAAATTACTGTTCCCAGCTTTCTGATTCCCTTGCTAATACAGAATAGATCTTAAAGCAATCTCTGTAGTAATAAAGTGTAAATATCTCTTGAGGTTAAAGTTTCTCCTGACATAATCGTTATCCCTGGTTATGCTGTACATTCCAGGAATTGTTCAGATTGTTTAGAAGGCAGACCACAATATAAAAACAGCTGTGGAAAAACGGTGGCATTCAGTGACGTAAAACTGAAGTTCCTGAGAGTGGAACTACTTTAAATGATTGACACAGAAGAGACAAATTAATTACATCAGCAGGATCGTTTATTAGTGAAGAAGGGGAGAGAAGTTAGCTTAAATGATGTATTGAATGACACTGAATAAGCATTTCCAGAGCCTTTTTTTTTTCTTCTTGGTAACATAACTGTCCTTCAGCCAAAGATATTTCTGGCTGAAGTATTTCATGAATTCATAGCTCTTTGTACATAAGTGGACAATGAGATGTTTATTTTTTATTAATAATTTAAAGTAGTATATCAAGGACAAAGTTAAAAAATAATATAAAAATATATACATACTATGGATATACACCAAGGATCCTCCAAGACAGGGAAGAAATACATATGAGCTGGAACTAGAAAGAACATCCCAAATCATTAGTTTTATCCTTTGTTGCTGCAGGTGATCACATCATTCCTTTCACAAAGTTACCAACTTACAGGTAAGTTATTCAGCATGTAGTTAAATGAACTTGTGAAGACGTCATGAACTAACAGCACTGCCACAAGAACCAATTCTGCTCTTTCCATTCCCAGTCTCTTTTTTCTTCTCTTGATGCCATCTTCTTTGTGATTGCCTTATGATGGCCCTGTACTCTGTATAGTATCTACTTCCTTCAACCCTTAACATACCACTAACATAAAATGAAGAGTAAGCATATCAACACTTACTTTTGAAGTATAAATATGCTGCATAAAACAAGGGATGTATCTTAGGGAGTTGCCTCACAATTTGTTGTTTAGCTTCTATTATACTGTCATGTTAAAATCATACTCATTGTATGGGTGCACTAGTCATTAGAGATGTAACCGACAGTGTGACATCATGTGGCAAGACTGTGGAAAAAGGACTGTTGGTGATAAATTTAGACATTCACTCATATCTCAGGGTCTCATAGTCATATCCCACTTGATAAGCGAGCCTCTAAATGTGAGCTATGACGCAGGTCAAGTCTCTCATTTCTACTCAGAAGTGTAGATGGCATTTGTGGTGGTCATTGTGAATACAGCCTTAAGATGCTATCAGAAAAATAAAGGGATCAACAATGCTATTTTCTCTGAGAAAAAAAGAAAAAGTAATAATGTGATGTAAACAAGCTTCAAAATGTGTATGGAATTTAGAAAGGCTTATATCTTAATAAACCTCAAATGATATAGAAGTGTTTGCTATGTCTATATTTTATTAACTATTTGATTTCCTATATCAGATAACTTTTTTTCCTTTCATGTTGGTCAATGGCAAATTTAGAGTTGAGGCAAGTGGATATTCTGGTTCATACCAAGAGCAGAACAGAGTTCTGACAAGAACAGACCGTGAAGCTAGTAGAGGAAGTTTGCAGTACAGAAATAACAGAAGCAGGAAATCATCATGTACAATTACAGGAAATATCATTAATAGATTAATCTTGATTTTAAAAAAAAAAAAAAAGTAAATGTAAAAAAATAACTGTGGAAGAAATTGCAGTACTGCCTACTCCTGAAGCTAAAACATGCTTCAATGAGGCAATAAGCACCCAACATTTCCATGGGTGGCCTTGCAACAGAAAGGCTTTGGAGACTGATTCAAATGGCAGTCTCATCTGCTCTGTCCTCCAAAACCCTGCAATGCAGAGCTTTCCTTACCTTTTTTTTCCACCAGGAAACAGCCAAAGGAGGTACCATCACTTCACACAGACAAGGATTGTAGCAGAAAACCACACTACATAGTTAATGTTTTCAGAGTCATGGAATAACATATAATTACATAAAATACCTTTGTTACTCCACTGCTTGGTCCATCCTGTGGGAAAGGACTGTGGTTACGCACGGTATAACCAGCTCAACAAGTAATGTTCTAGCCCTGATGAAATTTACGGAAAGAACGTACCTCATCACAATTACAAACCTGCTTTGTTTCCACCTACATCGCGTAGAGCTAACTGTTACGGCAAGGTCAGATCACAGCTACTTAACTCCACTGTCTAATGAGAAAAAATAAGGCAGGTAGAGCCATTAGAGAGGAGGGATGACATCAATTAATCCTTATTAACATCCTACCTTGTAAACAGGCAAACCTTTCTTAACCTAGTTTTTCATGGCTAAATGCAGAATACACTTATTTTTCTGATTCAACATTTTAAAGTTCCAATATAGCGAGAGGTAATGGAAAAGAGTGTAACAGTGAGCCCAAGTCCAATGTCTTTTTCACTGGAAGAAGCTGGGAACAACTACACTCCAATTAGTCAATTTATACCAGTAACTACCAACAAGATAGAATCTTAACTCAATTTAGTCATCCTGAAAAACAAAGTAGTGTTTCTAGTTATGAGTGATCATCTATAGAAGTTTAAGAATTAGATTTCAGCAATGTCAATTTCTGTACTTATTCAAGTACATTTGAAACATTACAATTGTTATACAAAAGTACTAATTACAAGTTAATTACAGAATCACAGAATCACAGAATTTTCTAGGTTGGAAGAGACCTCAAGGTCATCGAGTCCAACCTCCAACCTAACGCTAACAGCCCTCCACTAAACCATATCCCTAAGCTGTACATCTAAGCGTCTTTTGAAGACTTCCAGGGATGGTGACTCCACCACTTCCCTGGGCAGCCTGTTCCAATGCCTCACAACCCTTTCTGTAAAGAAGTTCTTCCTAACATCTAACCTAAAACTCCCCTGGCTCAACTTAAGCCCATTCCCCCTCGTCCTGTCACCAGGCACGTGGGAGAACAGGCCAACCCCCACCTCTCTACAGCCTCCTTTAAGGTATCTGTAAAGAGCGATAAGGTCACCCCTGAGCCTCCTCTTCTCCAGGCTGAACAAGCCCAGCTCCCTCAGCCGCTCCTCGTAGGACTTGTTCTCCAGGCCCCTCACCAGCTTCGTCGCCCTTCTCTGCACCCGCTCAAGCACCTCGATGTCCTTCTTGTAGCGAGGGGCCCAAAACTGAACACAGTACTCAAGGTGCGGCCTCACCAGAGCTGAGTACAGGGGGACGATCACCTCCCTAGCCCTGCTGGTCACGCTGTTCCTAATACAAGCCAGGATGCCGTTGGCCTTCTTGGCCACCTGAGCACACTGCTGGCTCATATTCAGCCGACTGTCCACCATCACTCCCAGGTCCTTCTCTGCCTGGCAGCTCTCCAACCATTCCTCTCCCAGCCTGTAGCTCTGCTTGGGGTTATTGCGCCCCAGGTGCAGGACCCGGCACTTGGCCTTGTTAAACTTCATGCAGTTGACCTCAGCCCATCGGTCCAACCTATCCAGATCCTCCTGCAGAGCTTTCCTACCCTCAAGCAGATCGACACACGCACCTAACTTGGTGTCATCTGCGAACTTACTGAGGGTGCACTCGATGCCCTCGTCCAGATCATCGATGAAGATATTAAAGAGGACCGGCCCCAGCACCGAGCCCTGGGGGACGCCACTAGTGACTGGCCTCCAACTGGACTTGGCTCCATTCACCACGACTCTTTGGGCCCGGCTATCCAGCCAGTTTCTAACCCAACGAAGCGTGCGCCAGTCCAAGCCAAGAGCAGCCAGTTTCTTGAGGAGAATGCTGTGGGAGACGGTGTCAAAAGCCTTGCTGAAGTCAAGGTAGACCACATCCACAGCCTTTCCCTCATCCACCCAGCGCGTCACTCTGTCATAGAAGGAGATCAGGTTCGTCAGGCATGACCTGCCTTTCATAAAGCCATGCTGACTGGGCCTGATCGCCTGCTTCCCCTTCAAGTGCTGCATGATGACTCTCAGGAGGATCTGCTCCATGAGCTTTCCTGGCACTGAGGTCAAACTGACAGGCCTGTAGTTTCCTGGGTCTGCCCTCCGGCCCTTCTTGTAGATGGGCGTCACATTTGCTAGCCGCCAGTCGATTGGGACCTCCCCCGATAGCCAGGACTGTTGATAAATGATGGACAGTGGCTTGGCCAGCTCCTCTGCCAGTTCCCTCAGTACCCTTGGGTGGATCCCATCTGGCCCCATCGACTTGTGCACATCTAAGTGCCGTAGTAGGTCACCAACCAGTTCTTCATGGATAATGAGGGCCACATCCTGCTCCCCATCCCCTTCCACCAGCTCAGGGTACTGGGTATCCAGAGAACATCCGGTATTGCCGCTAAAGACTGAGGCAAAGAAGGCATTGAGCACCTCCGCCTTTTCCTCATCTCTTGTAACTAAGTTTCCCCCCGCATCCAGTAAAGGATGGAGATTCTCCTTAGTCCTCCTTTTTGTGTTGATGTATTTATAGAAACGTTTTTTGTTATCTTTAACGGCAGTAGCCAGATTGAGCTCCAGATGAGCTTTGGCCTTCCTAATTTTGTCCCTAATTTTTAATTCTCATGTATTATCCATACATGAAAATATAAACATTTTTCTAATTGTGATTTCTATGCAAGTACAATTTTATAAAACTTAAACCGTACTCATTTAGTAATTCAGTGTGAGAATCCCAACTAAAATTAACTTACTGTATCAGACCTGGGCCTTCCTGATGAACGGAGGGCTTTGTGCATGCCCCTCTGAATTTGGTATAAAATTACTAGAGGAAATTTAGTGTATCTAATCTTGCTGGATCTAAATAAAGTTTCTGATACTGCACAGTGTGAAATATTATTAAACCAATGAAAATGGGTATTAGAACAAGAACTACAAGGCGGCTGTGGGACTCATTAGAGGAGAGAAAGCTGCAGATAATTTAAAGGAATCATTATGCTGAAAGAAACTTGCCAGTGGAGTTCTTTAAAGATTAGTCCTGGGACTGACTTTGTTTAATATTTTCATTAATTACTCTGGCACATGGTGTGCTATTGACTTTCACTAATGGCTGTAGAGCTGAGCAACATTGTTACTGTAATGATTTTTGAAATATCATACTGGAAACATTTGGAGACTGGGAATGGAGTTGCCTATGTGGATAGATGAAATTCAGCACTGCAAATGGAAGATCATCCACCTGGTGACAGTAAGTATTTCTGCTATTAGCAGAATATCAGCTGTGGGATATCATCAGGAGAGAAGAAAAATCAACACATGGTATGCAATAGTGAAATAGCTTCATTGTTATCCCTTCTCATTTGGAATATCATATCTATTTCTGGTCAACATTGCTTAAGGATGTTAAATTTTGACTGGAACATAAGCAAGGGGGAATTAAAATGACCACAGCACTGGTGACACCCTAACAAGAGGAGACCAAACATTCTTGGCTTACGTTATCTAAAGAAGATTGAAAAGGGCTGTCTATAAATACCTCACAGATGAAATACTAGGGAGCAAGAAGAGCTGATTAAGTTAAAGGACAGTGCTGGCCAAACTGAAATGGATACAACCTGGCAATGAATAAATTTAGTCTTGACTCACAGCCTTGGCTTTCAGATATGACATAATTGCAAATAATTTCATGGAAGGATCCTGGTAACAAAATACTGGTAGCAGTATGTTGAAAACAGGATGGCCTGTGAATGCAAGGACCATTTTGGTTTAATGATATCAGCATGGCAATAGCTTGGTAACGACTTTAATCTGTATGTGCAGTAAAACCTCATCCCGCTACTTCGTTCCATTTATTTCTGTTTCCCAAGGGGTTTGTGATCTGTCATTCTCTCCTCCTGCAAATACATCCATCTTCTGAAAGTGCTACTTCACTTTTATTTTTTATTTTTTTTACAAATTGTTTGAGGGATTTATGTCATTAGTCTGAACAAAGAGCAACTGTCTTACATCTTGTTTGAAGTTTGCTGCTGCTTTAATGGCCTTCAAAACAAACTATATAC
Source organism: Aythya ferina (assembly GCF_964211825.1). Taxonomy (NCBI): domain Eukaryota; kingdom Metazoa; phylum Chordata; class Aves; order Anseriformes; family Anatidae; genus Aythya; species Aythya ferina. The sequence goes on from NC_140297.1 coordinate 19,066,524, forward strand.
CTAAAGACCTGTTCACTTGTTCCAACACAGACAGTGAGAATAAAACAGACTTACTGTATTTCTCTTGGGTCAAAAATGCCTCCGATAATCAGGAAAAAAAATACGAAATACATGCATTGTTTGAGTTGTCATACTTGTGTTGCAACCTACTCTGTTTCTCTGAAATATAGGACTAAGACAATCTGACCCTTGACTCTTGATGACTGTCAGTCAAAGGAGGCAGGATGTGTAAAATGATCACAATTAGACTCTGAAGCAAAATCTGAGGTAGCTGAATGGGACAGGAGCTTTATTGTGTTTTGCCAATTCCCTTGTGTTATTGAATCCGGACGTTTCCAAGCTAAAGAGACAAACGGGCATATTACATATATACAAAAGCTTTCTTGTTCTATTCTGACATAACGGACACCAAATACTGTGTTTTAGTTAAGTAATAAAAGAGCATCTAGTTTTAAAAAAGATGTTATGTTCAACTGTAAACATCAGTTCCCTAGAAGACGACTTCATCTAAGCTGAGCAAGAAGCCATGGTGAGGGGTGGTGCTGATGCAGAAGCCTCATCTCCCACTTGTGGAACCACAGGAAAGAGAAAACCCAACCCACTAGTGAAAGAGCAGCTGTCCTGGAGAGACAACCAACCTCATTTTGTAAAATTAAAGCCAATATTTTATTATGTCATAAGTGCTATTATTTAAGATTTGGCACCAGCACCGTTCCAAATCCATTTTCAACAGCTCCTAACTAGGTTAAAATAACATAAAATCCTTTTCAGGGAATTTGATGAACAAAGACAATAAATAAATAACTTTTGATTATTATCTCAGAAGATTCAGTAGCTGACCTTGTATAGACTAGACAGCAACAATGTTTCTAAATAAACAAGGTAATGACTGCAGTAATTAAGGTGTGAAGCATCAAGCTACTTAACATAAACGTAGTAGTTACAATAGTAAGACCAGGCTGTAATCAAAAGTAAGAAAACAACTATGACAAGATAAAACACGTCATAAGCAAAGTGTCAATTTTTCTGTTTATAAATAAATGTGAATTATTAGGTCAGTACCGCACTGTTCCTCTCACATGTATCCAAGCAATATATGGGATTATGAAAAACAGTTTTCTTAACCTTTAATCTGATTCCTGTATATCAGTGGAACACAGATGTAATTTGGGGGCAGTTTTTCCATGTATCACGCTACAGCCTATGTTAATAAAACATTTCTGTTTCCAATGGAAAATTACACTTCTTCCCCAAACAAAATGAACTCCTCTATACACTATTATTGCTGGAAGGCATCCTAAAAGTAAGGCAAGTTTTACAAATGGTATTTGTAAGCCAAGTAACAATCTTTGCTTTTCACTCAATTGCCTTTATCATTTTTGCTAAACTGAGAGAAAATGTCTGAGAACACCTGAGTTACAAGCACATATTACTCAGCACATGACTTCATAATGATATCACCCTATTTATATTAACTTTAGTAACATTTGTTTAAGTAGTGATGACATCTGCTTGTTTCTTACCAATTACATTTCTCTGATATAAAAAGATTGTTGCTTACATCTTTTTCAGCTTCAACTCAAGAAAGAGAAAAAACCTAGCAATTTAAATTTCACATTAGTTTCTATCTCTTTCCATATTTCTTCTGCGGACAAAGTGAAATGGTGCCCAGAGATTGCAAAAAAGAGGCACAATTAATAAAATTGTTATAATTCTCAAAATTGAAGGCACACTTTTTCTATAAGCCATACAAATCCTTTACACCTTCACAGCAATTGGCAAGATTTTAGCCATGCTAACAACTCCAAATATCATAAATGATGATTTATTATGTAAACATAGTTTGTAATAACTTCTGTTCCATAAATATTATATATCACATTGAACAGACATAGGTGATAATCCTAGAAAGATTAGAATTCATCCCATTTAAAAAGCCCTACAAGTTGTTAGATAAGCCATTATTTTGCTTCTCTGTTTATAGGATTGGGCTGTATTGATGTGATTTGTTCTTAAACAGGTGCTTTCTCTCTATGTGCAACTTGAGTTCAGACAAAACTGAAGTGATTTTTAGTGCAAATGCTAATTACTGATTTCAGAGCACTGCAGATCAGTGCATTGAAACACAGACTAATAACTAAGTATTTTTTTCCAGCTAGCCCATACTCTCTGATGGACTTCTATCCAGGGAGAATTACAAGAACATTCTGAGTAGCTTCTGGTCATCATACAGGTATCTCAAACATTAAAAAAAAAAAAAAAAAAAAAAAAAATCAAAACCTACCTTTGTTATTACACTGAAAGCAAATAAGTTGTTATGAGTAGCTGATAAGTGTTTGACATCACCCTTTTCTAGCTTGCAGTCATAACCAGAAAGAAATTTGGCCTTCTTCCACTTCCAGCGCATAACTCCACATCCAGGATGATCAAGGTGGTGCTTGGGTTCCCGATAATCACCTAAAACAATTAAAGAATTTCTCTGCAACATGCCATGATGGCTAGGGGGGGGATTTTCTTTACCTGCCAGGAATTTAGGCACAGTGCACCAGCTCTCCTCAGGTCCCGCTCAGTGCAAACCCAAGAGGGCCTAACCATTTACATTTCAATCCAGCAGCTCCCACGGACAGCCAGCTGCTCCTAACCACGCACAGATTACCTGGAAGGCAGAGGGGGCCGCGAGCAGACGAAACGCACCCCACCCGCCCCGGGGGGGCCGCGGGCCCCCTGTGACAGCAGCCGCTTCCCCTTCCCGAACGGAAGCGTCCCCGCTCCGCTCCGCCTGCCGGGGCGGGCGCTGGTTGCCATGGGTGCGGCGCGGCGGCCCCGGCCCGGCCCAGCCAAGCCCGGCCATGAGCGGCCGTGAGGCGGGGGCGGCCGCCGCCTGCCCGCAGCCATGGGCCCGCTACCTCGCCCCGGCGACGCTGGAGCTGCTGGCGCTGCCCTGCCGCCTGCCCCGGCCCCAGCACCACCCCCAGCCCCAGCACCGGTGAGGCCGGTCGTGGGGAATCTCCTTGTGCTTAGATTGAAAGGAGCCTCCCTGCACGCAGAGTTAAAGTGAATGTAGTCCACAGTCATTCTTTCCTTTTGGTTGTGCTTCTCACAGTGTAATCTCCAATCGGTGAGAAGTTTCACGCATCCCATCTTAAAACGCTGAGATTTGGGGATTGATACAGCATCACAGCCGCTCAGATTCGACAGTAATAATACTGGGAATGTGCCTGAACGTTCACAGAAAAAGGGGTCTTTGGAACACCTCTGACTGAGCGCCATTAAAATTTTGAGTCAATTTGTCCAGTTTTGTTCACTTACAAATTAGGTAGACCTGGGCAAGAAATGTCTGACGCTATCCATTTATAACAGAATTCTGACAGCGCCAAAAATCCTAAATATTTAACAATCCAATGATCTAATGTTTTATTCAGAATGTAATGGCATTAAGTGTCATTTTGATAAAATTAGTAATACACAAATAATATTTTTTTTTCAGTGAAATAGAAGATCAAGCTCCTAAATAAGTCTACAGTCCACTTTTTGGTCTGATGCATTTTTCTAAAGAACACTGAAAAATATCTATTTTCTCTTAGAATGCAAACACTTCTTTAGCATTTTCTTTTATAATGGTAGTATTGCTTGAATTTTAGTTGTTATTCAGTATTTCATTGAAAACATTTGTCTTCATGAAACAAAAATACAGAAAGAAGCTACTAATGTGTTTGTTACACTTTATCTTACAAAAGCCATACAAATGAAATGAAAAAATAAATTATAGGCACTTTATCTCTGAATATCCATTATTAATAGATCGATTAACTTTATTAAAGCAACTACTATACTATTTAAAGTATGGTTTTGTTTTGGTTTGTTTTGTTTTCCAAATCTGTCTGTTTTTGCAGGTCTTGCATTTCAGATGATTTAAAAATAGGATATGCCAGCAGAGATCATGCAACGCAAACAGATATCAAAGACATACCAGAATTAAATGAGCTAGCAACTGCTACGCAAGCTTTAATCAAGGTAAATTAGGAAAGTATTAGTTTTTCTCGTGGTATACATACTTTTGTCAGTCATCTCTATTTTGTGTAATATTTAAGCAATCTGTTTTGACTTTTTTTCTGTCTTCATATACCTATTTCAGACGAATTACATAAATTTTTGTTTTCAAAATAGAATAGCACACTGTTGCATCAGAGAAGATTATGTAGGGATTACCATTGTTTAATGCTGAAAATGATAAATTTTGAAGACTTAATCTTGTTTGATAGGGGCTATAAATCTGGAATTGAATGTGGGCCTATCCATTCCATTGATACCTACCTACAAGGTGACCCACCTATATATAATAATAAATACCCACCTATAAGGTGACCTAAAACATACATTTAAGGAGATTTAATAAAATACTCCAGTGCTTCCGCTTTGCACGAATCATATACAGAGTAAGTTAGAAGGAAGGTCCAAGTGGTATTATCTGCTGTTGTATATATGTATTGTATATCTGCTATTGTATATGTATATTGTATATATGTAACCTAAACAGTGTCTCACTGAAATTTAATGCTTAGATTTTGGAGGAAGAACGCAGTCCATAATGAGAAACATTGCAGCCTGCTTAACATAAATGCTTTAACAATTTGTGAAGGAAGACTGGTGCCTCTGGAGACCTGTGGAGGGAGATCCATTCCATCAAAATGAGACATTTCTGTCTGTCCTTTAACTGTGTTAGAAATTGCAAAAGAAGGTGGTTCAGGATATAAAATAATTGTGTGTGCAAAATGTTAATTTCCTAGAAAAAAAAAAAAAAAAAAAAACACATTCCAATTTTCAAATGGTGCGTAAATATACACAAGAATTAAAATTCAGTGCTTTTGGTACTATTTGTAGAAGCAATATCGCTTTCTACTTCATTTCCCTGGAAGATTTCTGTTTTGCTCATCTAAGTCAGTGAAAAACAGAGTGCATTTCCTACAACACTTCCTCTGTCACTTTTTGCAAAAATGCAGATATTTTTGTGCTGTTCCTGTAAAATACTTTGCAGAGTACTAACTTAAATTTTATGAACAGGTTTTGAACACTTCTAGGTTTTCATTTTGATGTCTGTATTGATACACGTGTATGGATCTGTTCTGCAAAATCTGAGTAGTTACCATTTGGCAGATTTTTGTATTCCTAAAATGCTTTATTTTGAGAAAACTAAATATCTTTACATATAACAGGGCATAGAAATGCATTAGATACTTGTGTTTAGGTGAATGAATGATGCCACCTGTGAATGATGATAGTCTTGAACACAGTAATGGAATGGTTAAACTTTTATTTGTTTATCTTACTTTGTATATAAAAATAAATAATAGCAGAATTTTGATTTTTAGCTCGCTCAGTCCCTCCAGCAAGATTTGTTCATCTACAAAAGCACCATTCAAGCACAATATGAAAAAAAAATTGAAGAGCAGGCTTCAAATCTCTGTAAATATATAAAGGATAGACTGACAGACATTGAGTCTTTTCATAAACGGGTAAAGAAAAAAATTCTTGGTCACTTCTATGTTAACTTTCAATATATGTCAGTTCTCATTCATATAGCCTCCTTGTGTGGCTTAATATCATATTTTACTTAATAAAAAGCAATTCACAGAAGTATTGAAAATAAGAAAATAAAGTCAAATTCTAGCATAGATTTAAAAAAAAAAATGACTGTGTAAGGTGTCTTTTGCAAATTTGCAATTAACAAAACATGGATTATGTTGTACTCTCTGCATACTAACAATGATAGCTATGAAAATGTCTTAAATTCTAGTGTAGTTATTTCTAGTAAAATTCTTCATAATAATATTGTAACAGGCAAGAAATGTAGCACACTTTGTGTGCATCCATTATTTACTGTTCTGTTCCCATACATTTCTTTGAAAGTATATATTCAGTGATCTTTAGGACCTTCCATGAGATCTTCAGGGTCTCATGGATCAAAGTCCATGGCAGTATTAATGCTGGTAGTCAATCATGTTGCAACTAGGTTGCACTCACTACAAGGGAGAAGTATGAGCAAAGATTCAACCTCATTTTTAAGCTTCTGATATGAACATAAAAAAGCAAAAGTTAAAAAAAGAGTAAAGGTATGAATTCCCATTTTAAACATCTGAAACAACCCTTATTTCATAAGTGCTTGTATTTAAAGCAGTTGGGAACCTACCTTTTATAGAGGAAGAAATACAGTTTGATTAATTAGCCAAAAGCTGAAAAGGAATTGAAGAATGTGTCAGGGGAAAAAAATGATAGAAAAGGGACATAAGCTTAGTATTTTTTCTTTCAAATTCAAGAGTTTTAATAGTATTTAATTTTCTTAAAAGAAAAAGAAGGCACAGTTCAAGTTCTTGTTTTTTTTATTATTATTATTATTTTGTTTTTTGGTTTTTTGTTTGTTTGGGTTTTGTTTGATTATTTAGTGATTGTTTGCCTCCTATTATTGCTCATCAAATTGCAGAAAGAAATGCAAATTCGTCAGAGCTACCAACAACAGTTATGTGATGCATTGGCTATTCTCAGAGGAAATATTGAGGTGGGTTTTAACCATTAACGTGGTAGTAGACTGCTGATTGGAGTAGTAATGTGTCATAAGTCAGTACACTCCTTAAATATGGAGAAGGATATGTTTAAATTTTCCATGAAGGCTAAGCATGTAAACTATATTAAGTAGAAAGAATATAATGAGCACAAAATGTTGTTTTTACAAGTACTGTTTTTCCCCCCTCTAGTATTAAAATGGGCAGTTCAACATTCTTGAATATAGTTTTGGATAAGTAACAGTGTTACTACCTCATACATAGGGAGTATATTAGTAGGCATCAGTGGAAGAAAGCAAAAATTACACAACTTTGCTTTTCTTGACAAGTGAAAAATAAATGACCACAAAATATTAAGCAAAAAAAAAAAAAAAAAAAAAAAAAAAAAAAAAAAAAGGATTAGACCCATATAGGCAGTCAGTGCTTATTTTTGCATGAGGATACTAAAGCCAGAGCAAATGAAGGGATATCCTGGAACTACTGGCCAGTGGGAAGGTAAACTTGTTTGAATTCACAAATTCTGCTTTTGTAATTATGTTACTATAAATGTAGACAGTCTATAACTGGGTCTCTTCAGAAGCAGAACCATAGTGATGACATAAAATTCCATTCAACAAACATTGAAAATGTCTTGATAAATTTGATAATTGAACACTGAGGCTGCCAGATAGAGATGATGATGACTGATCATGTGCACTCAAAGTGACTTTCTACTGCCCTCTAGGGACTATGCCACAAACTTTTTTATTAACAGGTTTGAGTGTAATGGGAACAGTAATAATGATCCAACTTAAAAAGTATGGAACTTAAATTTTGTCTTTCTTCTTCTATTAAAAAAGCAAAGTGTGAAAGCTAAAATGTGCATGTCTACATGTGATCAAGTAACTGCTACACAGACCATCTGGAATAAGGGAAGCTTTATTTTGTGTGTGAAAAGTTCTCTTTCCCAATTCCAGTTCATGTAATCACTCCATGGTTAAAACAAACAAACAAACAAACAAGCAAACAAACAAACAAAGCTTTTGCATTCCATGGAGTGTGTAGTAGCAGCAGGGAATTGAATTTCAGGGTGACGTTCCCTTTGGTTTTCTTTCCTTTTGGAAAATCTTGCATTATTCTTGGATACTTTCAGACCAGGTTTAGCAACCAGGTAAAGATTTACCCCATGCTAGGCATGCAAGCTCAGAAAGTAGAGTGCTCTGAGAAAGAACTGATTTTGACTCCACTGTATCTGCGGAAAGAATCGAACCCCGATTCTTTCAATTCCTCAGTAAGTGCTACAGTTCTTAAGGTATTGCACTAGAGGTAGCTATTGCTGCTCATATTAATATTTTAAGAAAGTTAAAAAATATTTAATCACCTGACCTTGGAAAAAGACTTAAAGTAGGTGTCTAGGTACTCATGAGGGAAGAGCTCACACACACTTCTAAGCTTAGTGTTTCGTAATGGCCAGTTGTTGGCCCTATACCACCATGGATACACATTTCTGTATAGTGGGAGGCTGCACATTTTTTCTTTGAAAATCTTATTTTTATTTTTTGACTACATAGGAAGTAAATCATCCATTGTAGATGCTCATTTTTTAATGCTTTAATGCAATTTAAGAACTGTACTAGTGCAATCAAGAAGAAGCAAAAATAAATGCCAGTAATTCAGAAGTTAACATTTTAATAGTTTATCTTCACTTAATTGCACCCTCAGCAAGTTTGTGGATGACACCAAGCTGTGTGGTGCAGTCGACATGCAGGAGGGAAGGGATGGCATCCACAGGGACCTGGGCGGCCCTGAGAGGTGGGCCTGTGTGAACCTTGTGGTGTTCAACAAGGCCAAGTGTAAGGTCCTGCACCTGGGCTGGGGTAATCCCAAACATAAATACAGGCTGGGCAGAGAACAGTTTGAGAGCAGCCCTGTGGAGAAGGACTTGGGGGTGTTGGTCGACAAGAAGCTTGACACAAGCTGGCAATGTGTGCTCGCAGCCCGGAAAGCCAGCCGGATCCTGGGCTGCATCGAAAGCAGCGTGGCCAGCAGGGCGAGGGAGGGGATTCTGCCCCTCTGCTCTGCTCTTGTGAGACCCCACTTGGAGCCCTGCATTCAGCCCTGGGGCCTACAAGAAGGATGTGGAGCTATTAGAGTGGGTCCAGAGGAAGGCTATGAAGATGACCAAGGGGCTGGAGCACTTCTCCGATGAAGACAGGCTAAGGGAACTGGGGATGTTCAGCCTGGAGCTCCTGGGAGACCTTACAGCAGCCTTTCAGTACCTCCAAGGGGCCTACAGAAAAGCTGGGGAGGGACTCTGTGTCAGGGAGTATAGTGATGGGACGAGGGGTAATGGTAAATTTGTTACTGTGAGTGTGGTGAGGCCCTGGCCCAGGCTGCCCAGAGAAACTGTGGATGCCCCATCCCTGGAGGTGTTCAAGGCCAGGCTGGATGTGGCTTTGGGCAACCTGGTCTGGTGGGAGGTGTCCCTGCCCATGGCAAGGGACTGGAACTAGATGAGCTTTAAGGTCCCTTCCAAACCAAACCATTTATGATCTTGCCACACTGTACGTATGCTCTACTTTCTGCATATTTTATTATATGAGGTTTTGTTTGTTTGTTTGTTTTTAAATATATTAGATATGCTCTTTTTTTTCCCAATTTGTCTTTGTATTTTTCTATGGTATTATAGATTGTGTATTAGATATAATGTATTTCTTGCTTATATATTTGAAATGTCAGATACAGTAAAATTTTATTTTCAATACCGTAACAGAACTCTGGAATGTAAAATATGTCCCATGATTTATTTAAATTACGAATAATAATAATAATCTATAGAGTTAAAAAAAAAAGTCTGTGTGGTTTATGCAAGACTGTCATTCAAGAATCTCTTCTTGTAATAGAAGTATTACAACATAAATATAGAAGACACAGAATGTTCACCAGGAAAGCTTTTGAGGCTTTTACGTAACAAACTGCGTGAGAAGGAGTCCATAATTAAAAATCTGGAAAGAAAACTGCAGGAATGTCAAGAAAAAGGAAGGGCTAAAATGGTATGTTCTTTTTCTAAAAAAGATCATAATCTCATTGTCTGAATGTGGAAATCTTTAAACACCTTCTACAAAGTATACTTCTAGTCTCATTATTTTTATAGAAAACACTACGATGGGAAAATACTAGCACATTACCCTTGCTAAAGGTAAGTACTTTGACTAAAATAATCTACAGTACTCTATTAATTTCACATAATTTATCAGTGATAGTCTGAACAAGGGTTTGTAGTTGTACTGCCTCTTTTGGTCTAGTTTTTAATTAAAAATATATATATGCAAAATTCATCTATAAATACTTAACAAAAACATTTTAAAAATTATAAATCTTTAATAAAATATTGTTTTCAATGCAATTTTTGTTCCATACATGAACATTTCAGTTACAAAAAGTCCATCTGTGTCCTACTGCTTCTTACAGAATTTACTTACATTACTTCTTTTCATGTTTCTCTTTGTTCCTTCTGTCTCTAAATAACTTCTGAAATAAATCATTTTATTTTCTTCAGAATTGTGTTGTTAATCATTTAAACTGGTATTTCAAGTATCCAAATGAGGATTAAAATCTCTCATGTTTAATTTTTCTTAACTCCTGCAATATAAGTATGACAATTACTTGGGTACTACCATTAATAGATATGAAAAGCCCTTTTCAATTATGATTCTTTTTCCCCCACAAATGCAGACATAAATAGCTAGATACAAAGGCTATAAGAACTGCCGTAAATATTCAGTCTGTAGCCTTCAAATGGTAAACATAATTCAGCCACATAAGTCCATACATCATCTCCTTATCCCCACTGTAACATAAACATGTCCTACACAAATTAAGTATACTTGTCTGCAGTTCACTGAAATGTGAGAAATCTATAATACCTTTCCAGAACTTCACATATGGCTTAGACTGATGAAAAGCTCAGGCTTTAAAGAGGTTCTAGCAAAGCCTGACACTAGATTACCTTTTCATCTCAGCTACTATACATCATTAAGATCTGAAAATGCCATCTACTTCTTCTGCCAGCCATCTAAGATAGACAGTATGACCTGTAAAGGAAAAAGATGGGGTTGCAGATGTACCCTGTAAAGAAATGAGGTATCTCTCTCCAACTGGAATTCATAACAATTCAACCTTTTCTAGAAATTGATATTTAAGCCAGGTCAGTAGTTCTCGTGTACAGAAGGAAGTGATAGTAATTACATCTTGTAATGGTTTGTTAGCCACAACAGTCAACAGTGAAACAGCTTATTTCTCCATTGCTTAATTTGGCCCCAATAAGTCCGCCTTACTTTAAGAAAATATGTGTACTTAAATGTTCTCTGTAACAAGGACTGCAATCAAGTCTCCCATGTGCATATAGGAAGGTGTCATTGCATTCCTTATGATTCAGATTCTCCAGAAGAGGAGGAGGCTGGATGTGAACCAGCGTTGTCATTATCACAGTAGGCTGTGGAATTTAAGGGGTACAGGGTCTTCACTATCTTTTAAAAGGTCTGATTTGGTGAGAGTACTTTTAGTGCACCTAACTGGATTGGAAAGCAGAGTGTAAAGAAATGTCTGTAACGTCCACTGGAAATTGAATGTTACATTTTTGATCATTCAAATAGTTTAGCAGGAAAATTCAAGCTGTCTTGCAGCTTTTAGTGGCACAAGTTCAGGTATTTGGAGATTTTTAGTGCCTGCAATGCTGAATTCCTCGGTGCATCATCAGATTGTTCTGCAGCTGTTGGACTCTACCTCTTAAACAACTGGTGTGTGTATACCAACTGTAATGGCTGTGAAACCCACTGTAAAGATACCCAAGCTATCAGCTGTTTGTCATTCTGGAGCCAGATGCAATAAATTGGTACATGCACATAGGGTCTCTAAAATATTGGGTCCTGCTTAAAAAAAAAAAATAAAATAATAATAAAAAAAAATCATGTGTGTAGATTCTCACTAATAGCATAAGCTGAGAAAGTAAATAGTATTCCAACTTTTTGTGTTACAAGCAAATGACATTAGTTTGAAATGGCAGAGGATGTGAAGAGAAGAAAAATTGTAATTAACTGTACACTAATAATAGGATTTAACCAAGAGGGAGGGGAAACGGGCATAGTCATGCTGCCATCAAACAATGTGCTGTAATGTAACCACAACATTGAAATGTGGTAGAATTGTACCTGTAAAGTCAAAATCATTGAATAAAACAACTTTTTAGAAAAGAAGAAACAGCTAAAAAAATAATTAATTAAAAAACGAGAGGAGTATATTCAACATCAGAGAACAATTCATTTTTTAAAATTTTTGGTAACTGCACAGTAAGAATCTCATAATCCTGAACTGTCACTAACAAAGCTCTCTGGTGAGGTTCTATTACAAGTGACAAACTGGTAAAGAGAATAAGTAATTTTAAGCATTCATCCATATCATGTGAAGACAAAGGTGAAGACAAAGGTTAGAAATATTTTCTTTTTCTGAATTATATTGTTTCATCTGTGAGAATTTTCTATCAAAACTTTTTAAATGAATATAACAAAAAGCTTATTTTAGACCTTGAAATTTATTGCTGAACAGGAAGATAGTTTTCTAAGAAATTATAAACGAGTAACTAAAGGTATATGTGAGTACACTAGTGTATGAAAGTGGTATTGCATGCACACTACTGGAATATTTCAAAAACTTGGTTCATATTGGTGAGTGAAACTGACTGAAGCTCAAAATCTGAACCCAGGAATACGAATGAAAAAGCCGAAATCTCAAATAAAAAAATGTTATGTGATCAAAAAGCCAGACGTAGTTGCATAATCAAGAAAGAGGACAGCTTTTACTCAAGTCATATTTTAGTTCTACAGCAAGATTACATTATCAAATCATGGAAATTAAAGCAGAATATAACACATGAAAAAAAAAAAATGATGCCAACTAATACTGGAAGTTTTTGAAGGGTATAAAATGGACAGCGAATCAAAAAAAGAACTGTAAATGGCAATATTAAGGACAAAATAATCTTAACATATTGGGAGCAAAGGAAATGGCTACAATTGCATGAGCTTACTATTAGATGAAAATTGTAGAATTGGTTATAATGTGAAAATCCTGGGGGCATTTTAAAAAAGGATGTATTGCATTTAGAAGGCAGAACAATGTGCCTGTATCACAGGGTAACAATTACTTTCTAATTTACTAGCCTCCAGAAAGGATTTAAAATATTTGCAGAGAATGTGCATTTGTAGATGAGGAAACCCAAATAGCTTAGGTTCAGGAATCCCCCGGAGACAGCTGACCTGTTTGTATTAAGTATGTTAACATAATGAAAAACTTACTCTGACCTTTTTTTAATCAGCATTACAGATTTTACAAAATAGACATTTTCTGACAAAGCTGATTTTTTTTTTTTTTTTTTTTTTTTTTATTTCAGTAGTATACCCATTTGGTTAGATGGTACCTGTCAACACAAAACTTTTGCAAGGTGTTTGATTTAATAGCACTGTTTAAAAGACAGCATTAAATGTGCTACATGTGTATGTCATGCCTTAAAGTTTAGCTAAAGTTTAGCTTCAACTAAAGGGGTGGGAAGCTCCTTGAAGTTTGTAGTTTCAGACCATAGGTAGAGGTGAATATTCATGGCTGAGGCCGTTTGCCTACAGAGAAAACTAGGAGGCACTGTGGTGAAGTTTTCGCTTAGGAGAACTTCAGTGTTACATTAGTTATGTGGACTGTGGATCTTGTAGGGTAAATATCTACTGTTGACATTTGTCTTTGTCACTCCAATAAGATAAGATTCTGTCTAGGTCATGCACTTTGCATAATTTTTGAAAGAAGCAAAATTTTCTTTGGGCAAAGCCCTCGTTCAGCAGTGAAAGATCTCAAAAAATACCTGGAAATGAGGAATCAACTCTGCTTCTTCTCCAAGGGTTCTGCATTTATACAAAAGAAAGCATTCTGTTTTCCTCTATCAAGGAAATTTGCAATGCAATGCCTATTCTCCCTCCAAAGCTATGCTACCTTAACTCTTTTTCCAGCTCTGCCATGCTTTAAAAAGATAAGAAGAGCTATTTGGGCCAGTAGTTACTTGTTAATCCCATCCTTGCAGGTGCCTCCATTCTGTTAGATTTAAAAGACTCGACATAATCAAATACATTGGCTAAGAAATGAAACCACATAGGAAAATAATTGCTGATTATGTTTCCAAAGGAATAAAGGCATCTTGATATCCCAAAATTTTCAAGACTGGAAGCCCTTTTAGAGTATATCCATTAGCTGATTTGAAGATAGGGGTGTAGTAAGAGGGTGACTGTCTGAAAAGTAACGGCTTGTGTTCAACCATAGGCCATGCTAGAACTTTTCACACTCAACATTTGAGATGTATAGATAATAATTCAAGAAAGAATTTCGGTGAAAGAATTAAAATTATAAATGTGTTGTGTAACATGTTATGGATATATGATTTTCCAGAATAAATGTAAATAAACACTGAAATGATCATTTCCCTTCCAACTCAAAACGTGTACATTTTGATTTTTTTTTCATGACATCTTGTACAATTGCACCCTCTTGTGGTATAAATAATAGACTTTAAATACCTAAAGTATAGCTTAGAAAGGGAAAGGTACATCATAATTTAAATGACTGATGTTTAACAATAGGTTTTGTTTTCAAGGCAAATTCATAATATCTCAGCAGCAGATCCAAACTTTAGATTATAATTTTCCCTAGCATAAACTCAAATATTTTCTAGTTTGATATGTTAAGGTAGCATCAGTAATTTGCATTTTGTTTCTTTGCAGTAAAAGCGCAAATATCAGACCTGTTATTCAAACAGATAATTATTTTGAGTGTATATTAAATAATGCAAGATATCAAAGGGAAATGAGTTGTTCTGAACTGCATAACAAATAACTATATTCTCCCAGCATTACCTCAAGGATCATTTGGCTAGAATACTGTGCTTATCGATGGATGAATCTGGTTTAAGTTTGTTATAGTACAAAATTATGTATGCAGATCTATCTAGTACTATTAGAAGTATCATTGTAAAAGTCTACAATCAGTAAAAGTTAATATTAAATAAATATATAGTTGAATTTATTATGGCTTAAAATATACATTTTTTAATTTAAGGTAGTAAAAATGTTAGAATGAATGCAATAAACTAGATAAGGTGAGAAATGTTGACGTATCCTGTATAAGCCATGTTATAATTGCCTTCCAACCTTTAGCCCTTTTTTCTTGCAACTTAAAAGTTCCCCAGTTTAAGCAAGCCAAACGCTACCGCTGTGGGCAGATGGTAGAGAGAACATTGCTACAAAACCTGCCACTCAAAGTGTAACAGATGACTGTAGCTACAGAAAATTGTCCCTTTGTTCATTTTGCTAATGAGTGTCCTCATTGCAGCAGGAGACTGAATAGTTAATGACCTGCAGTTCTTGGGCTTAGCAGATGGTGGAGCTAGAGCTAAAGGTTGCCTGAGTAATGTGCAAAGGGGAAGTTTGGGAAGAAAGCGTCTTGTGTGTAGTTTACAGCCTTTCATTAAAACAGTAAAATATTATGACCAGTCTTATAGTTGCGATACCATTTAAAGCTCATTCAATTTCCATTTCAAATCGTTTTAGTTTGTCTAAGACTAAAGGGTCTTCTTTGAGCTAATTAATGCTAATTTGCTAATACTTTGAGTAATTAATGCTAATATATAGCCAGGGTGAGGGAACAAATACCCAACTAAGCCCATTAGGAGCTGTAACAGTTACTTAAAAGTAAGTTAGTTTTGCAGGGTTTCTAGTTGACCCTTGCCAGATCAGAGTCTTAGTTAATTACTCAAATATTGCTCGTGCTCTTTCTTTAGCACTACTGGTTTCCCTAGGCTGTGCTAGTCTCTCTACAGGACTTGGTAAAAGTTTTCAGTAAAAACATGCAATCTAGTAATTATCTCAGAAGACTAATTGAAAGTTTCTTACTGCATTAAGACTGTTTACAATTAATAATGTTCAAGTATTTTATTAGAGTTCCAAAAAAATGCATTATTAAAAGTAACATTTTTAATAATATTGGGTCTTTATGTAAGCTGCTACTGTTTCTTCAGTAAAGGAAGGGGAGACACAAAGTAGTCTGAATTACTTTTCAAAACACTTGACATTTTATTTACATGATTTCTTATAAAATCAGTGAAAACTTTGTGGCTTTATATAATACATCGATAATTTGTTCTGGTAAACTGGAGATCAAAACTGTCCTTTCTGAGGAAAAACATAAAGTTCTGGACTAAATTTAACCCATAAATACATTATAGTTCAAGTTTATATGTCATTTGAAAACCTTTGAATTTTGTTTTCAAAGTTCTTTAACATTTTTATTTTCAAGTAATTTTTTAAAAAGAGTACATATTTTTACCAAGCAAAGCAAATAATATCCTAAGTTTTCCTTAGTAAGCGAAGTAATTGCTGTCTGAATCTTCTCTTTTGTGTTAATATTTTAAATGGTTTCAGGAGTTAGTTAATATTCTGGTATTACTATAAAGATTCGTGCCAGCTTGAAAGCTTTTCTATAATTTTAAAAGAAATATGTGGCAGTAAAATCTAGACAGCCATAAGACAATATATTCAAATGTTTTCAATAGCTTTGAAACCAACAAGAAAAAAAGAGTAGCTGTCCCAATAAGCTTCAGTTGCATAAGAAGTCTTTTCCATAATGGATGTGGCAAGATTTAAACAAAGGACACGCATAATAAAAATGTAAATGAGTTTGCTTTACTAAAACTATAACTTTAAAGTCTTTTGTTGTATGTTATCCTGGAACCTTCTTACAAGGTAATCACTGTTTGCATAGAGATTTAAACCGTAGTCTTCAATAGCATTAAACCCCTGCACGGTCTATGTGTGACAGGCATGCAAAGCCATGTTAATGTTCAGAATATGAATTGCCTCTGGGTGGCTCCGACACCAAGTAGAAAACCAACTGTGTTGATATCAGAAGGCCTGATGGACTCCATGCGGCTCCCAGCCTGAAAACTTCACCGCTTTGACATGTGATGTGCTCCTCATGACACTGGCAGCACTGTCACTGAGAAATGGCACAAAGGCAACAAGCCCCCCTCCTTCGCCATGCACTTTGCAACCCCCTGGTGTTGCCTGTCCACAGCCTCTCCTGCCTGCCTAGTTACGGACAGCACTTCATAAACGCAGGGGGAAGTGTGGGTGGATAGGCCCCAGCTGCCTTCCTGGACACAGCCTCCATAATAAATTGACCTGAATGATGAGGGCACACAAACAGTATGATATGCATTATTCCTGTCAATAAAATGTCCCCATGTGTTATGGTCTTTGTATATAATGTACTGCAGCCTTTCTTCTAGCGGGGACCCATTTAGAGTCACAACTTTTTTTTTCTATTCATATTATGACTCTGTAATAGAATTCAGAAATTATATGATACTGTGTTGTATAATATTATAACAGTGCAGCGTGATTAAATCCTTGATTCCTTACTTACAAATTCAAGGCATCGCAATCTTTTAGGTTGTCTTTGAAGATGATGACCATGAAAAAAAAAAGTCTGAAAAGGAGAGAGAGGTTTTCAATGAAGAGGTTTTTAAACTGCGCAACGAGATTTCTCGTCTTGAAAATTCTCTGAAACAGTCTGAAAAAGAAAAATATGCACTAGGTAAAAGTTTAAACTGCGGTTAGATCAAGATGATCAACTTAAATGCAACATGTAAGAAATGTTACTAAAGTTGGAATTAATTGTTAGCATGCTTCAGAAGGATAGCAACTCATTTCTGGACTGTTGTCTTTTTCTGGTATTGAATGCTAATTTTGTATGTATTTGTACAGAAATTCATACATATTTATTCTAATTTTAATGCATATATTTACATAATTTTAATTTATGACAAAGGAATATTTGCTGTGGCTTTTGAGACTTCTGATATTGCCTAGCAATGTGGTTAGAGTTCATATTTTGTGACAGATACATGTGCTAAAGTTACTGAAATAGAAAAGTGTTGGATGTAGATATTGATATTTTAAAATGATGGTCTACTGTTTTATCTTAATGGAACTGTATTAAAACCTACTCTCTCTAGAGTAGTTTTTGAGCTTTGCAAAATATCTGAATACGCATTTCTTCATCTGATTACCTACTTTTGTGTTTTATGTGGAAGTTTTCTAGCAGATCAGTTTCTATCAAATAAGCTGTCACTACCTTTCATACCTTTGCTTTATTACAGATCTTAAAAGGAGTTGTTTTTTTCCCCGTGAAGGACAATGTACAGTCTTTACCTACAAGTTACTTTTCATACATTGGCAGTGTGAAATATTTAATGGAAGACTGGAAGCCATGGCAGTAGAGTAGTATTTGGCTGTTTTGTTTTGTTATGTCCACATAGATGAGACTCGGTATCACCTTTAATAGTGGCAAGATGAGTTTGATATAGAATATATTCCTGATTCCTGTTTATCATCTGATTCAATGGTGTTTCTCATCTTTTGGTAGTTTTGTATGAGCAATAAAGAACCACCTGCTAAAACACTTTGTATTGGCTGTGACTAACAGCAAGGATGTCCAGAATTAGTATTAATGAAAAGCTGTGGGCACTCAGTCACACTTGGCTCTTGAACTTACTCCTCAATCTCTATCTGACCAGCCGGCTGAACAGCAGGAAGAAGGCTGTGAATGTCAAGGGCGGTTGTGAAGGTCACCGTTCTGCCAGGGCTCTCATCCACTGTGCATTCCACTGGGTTTATAGACTGACCTGAAGCAAACGTTTTGCATACGTTCATGTGGGCATGTAATTTCATGGTTTTTCTCTTTCTCCTCTTGTTTTCAGATAGACAAGTTCAAAGCATGCGATTAAAAATGGAAACTGATGAGCGAACTATTCAAAAGGTACTGCAATTTTTGCATTTATGAGCTACATCCCTGGTAGAACACTAATGAGCTTGGACTATTACCAGTGTATAGACCAAACAGTGCTGGAAAGCTGAGAAATAGACTTTAACTTGAATGACGATAAATTTTGTTTTATGGTAGTGTAACTCACTGTAGAGTGAGAATTAGTGTTGCTTGAATGAGGATGGTGGTTTCTCATCCCATCATATCATATACTTTTGTTAAAATGCAGTGAAAATTCTGAACCTCAATAAACTACAGTAAAATGGTTGATGACTTTAATATAAAAAGAAACACATTCAGTAACCTTTCAAAGGCAGGGAAAGAAGAAGAACATACGCAAATAGCTAGTTAATTAAAAAATAAAAGTTAATTTTGGTAATCTGCGATTTGTTAAATATTCTGCTATTTATAGATAGAGTTATTCATGTATATGAATTATTATTTATGTGATATACGAGCAAAACAGTAACTGAACAAGTTATAAAAATCATTTTTAAAATAATTTTTAAATGCTAATATGTATTCATTAAGAAGTGATCTCAATAAAACATTGACAGGTCTTAGCATCTTCCTGGTATAACATCTAGATATATTTCCAGTCGGCTTTCTATCTTGTGATAGTTCTCAAATTACTTTTTTTGACAGTGTATAGTTCTCATTCCTGAGACCTATTCATTTTTAATAGAACATTTAAATTCCTGTAAAGAACATTCCTTCTGTCAAACATTTCCAAAAGGATTTGTAGAAAACTCACCTTGTGGTAAAGTATAATGGAAATAGTGATGCCTCTATGTCCTTATTCCAACATTAGTAAATTCTCACCAAAAAAAAAAAAAAAAAAAAAAAAAAAAAAAAAAAAACATTTAAAGAAGGGCTTGGGGGTGTGGGTAGGGGATAAATGATGACTGAGGCACTGGAGTTCTAAAATCATCCCTTCCATTGACTTTCTTTGTGACCTTAGATGAATCTGTCTTCTATGACCAAGTTTCCCACCCTGAAAATACTGGTACCTACTTATCTTTACAAGAGTATTGATAGGTTAATTTAATTAAAGTTTAAAAACTATCAGGATCCTATACATGAAATCTAAAATCACAAGTGGAAACTTAATTGGTCTGCCTAATGCTCTAGTCAGTCAAAGAAGGGTTGCTTCTGTTAGTTTTGTTGATGTTTAGGTGTGACAATGCTCAGGAATCCCGCTTAGGTTTGAAGTCTGATTATGGTGTAAAGAAAGTGGCTGTCATTAGTTCCTATATTGAACATTTCTTTTTATTATAGTTGCAAAGTCCAAATAATATTTTATATAGTACATTTTTTTCCATTTTTTCACTCACAGGAAATTTTTTCCTGAAATTTACTCTTTATTTTCTTTCACTTCATCTCCATACAATGGAGGGCATTCTAACATGCAGTATCTTCCCATAGATACTACCTCAGTCTGTGGGTTTGAGTAGAAGCATAGGAACATTTTTACCTTCCTCTCACATGATTTGAAAGTGATGCGTTTGTGTAAATGTGGATCATGTGCTTTCCTCCAAAACTTCCTCCAATACAACTATCCATAATACGTATCAGTCAAGTTAGATAAACTGTAAGACTGTATTGCTGTCAGAAGCCTTTGGATAGCTCCTTCTCATTACAATTCTGATAACAAAACGGATTATTTCTATTCCCAAAAGAAAAGCTACAGTTCTAAACGATTAACCAAATTATTGAAGTTTCTGACATTTTTTCCCCTCCTTTGCATATCCCACTGAAAGATGTTCACTTGATAGGCAGAATATGTGTAAATTCTTCTTTCATCTTTAAAAAGAGGAGCCAGACAAGAAGACATGCACTACTGCAGTGCCCAACAGTTGGAATTTCACTCCAGAAATGGAGTTCATAAAGTTGATGCAGACATCAGTATCCTATGGATGCTATACAAGGAAAAGTTGACACTTAAAAATGGGATTTGAAGCAGATTCAGTGTTGAATCATCTGGTAGTAAGTGATGGTGAAGCATGTTGGAAGCTCTGTCTCTTAACTGACTAGCTAGAAAATACTGATTGATGTATTGTAAGTGGGTCTTGGAGTCTAAAACTTCTTCCTGTGCCCAGGCAGCCAAGCTGTGCCCTGCCTGTGGGCAGCTGCCTCTATGATTTCTCCCAAAGCTTCATAAGAGATGGCATGCACCGAGTTTCTCATAAGGACTAGAGCACTTGCCTAGGGTTCTGGTGAACTTGAGGACATTTGAACATGTAGTTCTATATACCAATGATTTAACTGCTAGTTTACACTGTGTTCTGTTTGGAAAATATTCACTTTAAAGCTGGGTGCACGGAAGGCAAGCACAGAAGAGGCATAATCTCTAGATGACAGGCAAGGGTACTCAGCATAGAGGAGGGAACTTTTCTGTACATTTGTTCTTTGGATTATTGCTGAGTACCTTTGTTAGGGTTTTGTGTGTGTGTGCTTAGTGGGGGAGGTTGTTGTTTTGTTTCTTTGGTGTTTTTGTCTTTTTTTTTTCCTCTTAGTTCATAATCTAATGTAAAATTCATAAATGATCTAGTAAGTCAAAACACAATGTTCTCCCTTTCTCATGCAGTCACAGCTTTGCTATGTTACAAAGCTCATGCATGAGTATTCTGTATCTAGTCTCATGAATTTCATATTCTTTGAGTCCAATGGCACAGCTTGAACAGAACTGGTGGGTTATTCTCATCATAGAGTGGTAGTTAAGCTACTTTTCCATGACTTGGGATATTGTAATCAAGCCCCATAAAACTCCTAGAGGCATACAATGTAGGCTGCCCTGATTTGTGGCTGAGCATTCCAGCTTCTAGGTTATTATGCTGAAGGGGAGCGTTTCTCCATTTTTATGAAAGAAAATGAATGACAGTGTTGTACTCAACATTGTCCCCTTTTAAATATGTTCTAAATGCAAATTCAGTAAGTAACAAACTCTCTTCTTCATGACGCTGAGAAATATAGATGTTTAACTTGCCAGTCCCAAGTGACAGTAGCTCTGACAGCTCAAAACCAGCAGAACCTAAGGACGTTTTGCCATGCAGTGTAACTGTTTAACCAAGCTTGATCCCAGAACTTCTGAAGGCTCGTTTTAAAGTCAGGCTTAAATTGTTCCTTAGGCACAATCCTTTGTCCTCGCTGAGGCTAAATGTATAATTTGCCCTGCGAAGTGTATTTTACAAGGATCTGTTAGAATTCACTGCAGGTTATACAGAATTCTGCTTATCTTTACACAAATGTGTAACAGAAGGATTGCCACTGCCACTGCTGTATGACTGTAACAGGTTTCCACAACTCACTGACAGCCATATTTCTGAGTGTAAGTCATTGAAGTCTGTTTCTAATGTTTTTGTCGTCTTCCTACCTCACATGACATCACACTTTATTTTGCTTACATCAAGAGAACTTTCTATGTGTGACTCATGGCATTATTAAATCCTACCATGAAAGTAACCAGCTGTAGTCCAGCTGCCTATCTGCGACCAGTTATAATATAAAAATGCTTATCCACATATAGTCTCCTGATCAGGGAGACTGTATCTAGAAAGAAGTTTTAGAGAATTATGCCTGTTTATAATAAGAAATCCAACACTAACTCTCATGTGTTTATATTTTAGTTGATTGAAATTCAAGAACAAATGAAGACAGAACTTGAAAATGGAAGACTCTTAGCTAACAATGTGGTAAGATATTTATGTATACAGTCCTTTTGGTAAACCATCATTTACTGAAAATCTGATAAAACATGCAAAAACTTTTTAATACCCATAGATTATATATATATATACACATATATATAATATATGTATATAATACATATATATACTACATATATATACATATATGTATACATATATATATTACATATACAACATATATATAATATATGTATGTATCTATTATATGTATATATAATAGATATATGTATTAGGTCAGGAAGTTGTTTTTCATGTTAAAAAAAAAAAAAACACACACAGCAAAAATGTGTTAGAGTTTTATTTTGTGTAAATGGTATTTTGAGAAGAACAGATAAACAACACTACTAGAACTATATTGTAAAAAAAGAACACTAATATTTTTTTAGGAGGGCTTGAAAAATATTTAAATGCAACATTATTTAGAAAGATTTGCTGCTGCTGTTAACAAATGTTGTAAACAAAGATACAGAGTTTTGTCTTAAAATATTTTTGTATTCTGCATTAGTCTCATAAGAACACAGCCTTTTATTTTCTTTTTACATGATTCAGGAACTTTCCAGACGGCTGGTCCTTTATTTTACCATTTGACTTTTTTTTTTTCCTAGCCTGATTTCGTACTGGCTTTCACACTGATCACCACTAGTATGTCTTTGTTACAGTAAACTGACTGGGTTTATTATAATAAAAAATAAAACACAGCTTGACTTGCAATCTAAATGTGCTGGAAAAGAATATGATACTGTTTAGGAGAGAAAAGGTTGTGAATAGAAAATCAGTACCACTTCAGTTATTTAAACATTTGCTTTTCTGCAGCTTGTCAAACTTTGTGCCAAGTCATAGCTGCTTTACTTACTTTGTTTTGTTAATCTCAGCACCATGTGTCTTGGGCTTTTTTAGTAGGGGGGCCAATCCTGCAGACCTTACTCAATTTTCAGTTTCAGTGAGTCTGGGTAAGTTTTTTAGGACTGCATTTTTTAAAACTAGAGAAAAGCAAAATATAAAGTTATAGAATAGGTCTTTCAAATCAATTGATGAGGGTTAAAAAAAAAAAAATAACTGCCTATTAAATACATTTTAATCAGCATCTTCATAATGCAAATACTTTATCATTCTCATGACATTTAAAGAAAATCTATTTTCTCCTGAGTATGTAAGTGGGATTCTGTTGGAATTAGGAAGTGATGAATGAAAGATTTTAAAAGCTGGCTGTCTACATTTAGTCTGTTAACTCAGGCTATACACTCTGCTCATTCTAGGAAAGTCTTTTGGGATAGGAATGTGCCAGTAGAGAATGCTAGCTAAGTACTGCAGTCTGATTTGTGGACTTGTAAATCTGCATATTTATCAAAAGCAGTTGAAGGCATTGTTGTTAGATGGTATAACTGAGAACTGATTTGGCTTCATAGTACGTTTCAGAACTGATATGTAACATGAGAAGAACTCAGTTCTGGATCTCAAATCTTAGCTGAGGTACCTAGAAAAATCGTTTTAAGTGATTTTACTTGTGTTAAAAATAATTTTAAGTGAATTACACATTGAGTTGTGAAAGTTCTAGAAATCCTTGTGGAATCTTTTACACTAAAGCTTAGATAGTCAGGTTTGATATGATCTTAATGTATGAAAAAATACAGAGATTAGAAAACTTTAATTAAATCATGACAAAAATCAGTACTCAAAATAAAATTATCTTGAAAAATGAAGATTGATTCTTAGATATTCAGTTCTGTTTATTTTCACCACAGAGGTAGTTCAAATTTTTACCTAGAAATGCTTCATCTAAGGGGATCTTGCTGAATGAACTGGGAAAATTTTTCTAGGTTAGAAATAGTCTGAGTTCAAAACAAATGAGCACATAGCCGTCCAACATTTGCAAAGGCTGTTGAGCAAGGTTTGGCCTCACTATTCCCTCTCTTCCTAATTCTCTCTGCAGTCAGGCACACCAAATATCTAGGACATACATTGTGTGCTGGTTCTAAGGTCCTGTGGTGTCCCAAAATAAATGTACAGAAAGCATGCATCATGGTCCCTTATGAAATGAGATGAAGATACCTTGACTACCCTGTAGTACCTCCTTGCATTTATTTAAAATGCAACTTTTTGTGGCCTTATCTTTCCATTGCATATTATCAAACAAATCATCATGAAATATAGCATTAATGAAGTAAGTTAGATAAGACAGAGCAGTATTATGCACAGGGAATGTCAAATAACATGGAAATAAAGTGGAATTCTTATCCTCTGGGAATCAGCAAGGAAGGAGTAGACTCCGTGAGACCTTATACGCTTTGCTCATTGAGACTTCTTGTTGATACTCTGGGTGCATACAAATGTGGAAATGAAAGATGGACAAGCAAGAGAATAAAAACACTCTCAGAATCAATAGTGCTCAAGAGGAAGAGAAATGAGCACTGAGTGTAAAAAGTAATTTGTAAGTAAGGTTGAAATATATAAATCCTGAAAATATAAATCCCATGACATATGACTGGAATAAAGCATTTACACTCTCAGAAGATCTCTAAGTACTAGCAATTTTAAAAACAATTTCATGAAGATTATAATATAAATAAAATATTTCTTGTATTACCATGTAGTTCTGCATATTTTGACTTTATTACAATAAATTGAAATGCTAGAAAGTGATATAAAATGATATAAAATGATATTTCCTAATATCTTGAACCTGAAAAATATAATAATGTTAGATGAACAATTACAAAACAGAATCAATAAAGAAGTACACAGATTTGAATCAATAGTAAAATTCTGGAATAAATCTTAAGGGAATCTTTTCCCCTCTTGCATGCTTTTAATGATTCTCTCAATATTTGTGGGGTTTGTTGTTTATAAACAATATTCCTGCTTTCCTCTCATCTGAGTAATACAAGTTTATGATCAATGTTGCGCAGTAACACAGAAATTACTGGCTTTGTTACAACTCAGTGCAAGCCAAGAGTTGCTGTCACTTTCTGATGTTGTTAACAGTCCCAGTTCATATCCAACAGAGTTTTCGAAGAAAAAGTGTTTTTCTTTCCAATTATCATGTCCCCTATCTGTGAACTGAAAAATAGTTTTTCACTGTCATAGATCTAAGTGCTAACACAACTAACTTTGTATCTGCAAAGTCACTTGCCTTTTGAATATCCTATTTAAAGAATGCTTCTTGTTTTCTAATTTTAATATTTTTTATAAATTTCAAGGAAGAGTTGGTATTAGACTTTTTCCAGAAGTTTATGCATATAATTGTGTTCATATTTCCTGGTGGTTCATTTTAGCAGCGAAAGGAGAAGAGAGTTGACACTGAGACAAAAGTGCAAGGTGTCTTGGGTGTGGCACAGAAAGAAGTATGCAATTACCTTTTTTTAAGTAAAATACAGATAGATTTTACTAGCTAATATTGCAGTGTTCTGCTTGTGTTATACCTCTACTTTATTTGTCTTAATCTAGTTTTTTTTTCTACTGTTTTTTCTAAAATCTATATTTGTGTTTTAGCTGAATAAATAAATACTTCCATTACACTGTACTAGTAAGACTGTACTCTCACTACAACTTTACTCTTTTACATTTTTTTTTTTCCACTGTATCTAAATAACAACACTCCTAGACTTGGTCCTTATCTTCCATTCATTGTCCCTTTGAATTTAAATGTTCCTGGCTGTTCCTTGCATTTTAATCTAGACAGAGTGAACATGGCAGGGCATGATGTTTGACAGCTATAATTAGTCAGTAAGCCTAGCTCAAGGTTTGTCCAGCTGATATCAGTTCAATTTTCAAGGTAAGAATCTGCTGGAAGAAATCCTTTTGTTATTGTTTTACCGCCTAAGTAGCTAAAAATACTGATCGCCGTTTATAACACTAGGCCCCAAATCCTAGTGTTGTCCACAGGCAGCAGTGCTTTACCTAAAAATACAATGCCACGAAGCAGAGACAGAGAAGTGGGATGCTGTTTGACAAAATACCTACAAATTTCAAGACCAAAAGCAGCACAAAGTCTACCTTAAGTACATGCCATAGTATTGCAGAAAACCAATAGTTTACTGTACTGCACAGCACTGTAAGTTTTTAAAAGATAGTCCCTGTATTGAATAAACTTTTATTTCTTATTTTCTTAAGCTGAGAATCAAGTTTATCCACAAGAAAAACATTTCCTTTATTTCACCAAGATTTACTAGGATGTGATCCTGAAGGAAGCGTAGAAATAGAAGCAGAGTTTAAAATGCTGCTAGGGCATTTGGTTAAAGCTCTCACCTGAGTTACTAGCTAACAGGAAAATCCTTGGTAGGGCCTAAATGGTGCTGAGAGGCTCTTGAGAATCAGCTGAGATAACCTGTCACAAAGATCCTGGAGTTTATCCACATTTTTATACTTGTCGTGAGGTATGGTTGGTTATTGCAAATGTATGCATTTAATTCCTCCCAGTCTTCAAGCAACAATAGCATATGCATCCTATATACATGTAGTATATGTATATGTATATGTATATGTATATGTATATGTATATGTATATGTATATGTATATGTATATGTATATGTATATGTATATCCTCCTGAATATATACATCTGAAAGAAGTCTGGCAAACATGAATAGATACGAAGTGTTCTTACTACATTGTAGCTGTCAGTACTGAAAGGCTGCTCAAAGATAATAAGAAATCATTGAATTCTCTTGAGATGAAAGCAAAGATTGGGGAGAGTCTGCAAATAAAATACTCGTGACTACATAACTAATTTTTTTTAAATAGTTTTAAAGCTTAGTGTAGCTTTGAAAAGCCTATTGTCATCCACCATTCAAACACTTTAAAATATGCCCATGGTCAAATAAATGTATTAACTCCACAAAGCAGTTCATTCAGGGAATTAATTTGTCCTTTATGAGAATCTGTTTTCATTTGAAATGGCATGGGAGGGGATTCCTGTGGCCGTGGCCTCAATGATTTTATAAGAAATTTATATGTGTTTGTATTGCTGTTAATGTTAAAGGGGTTATTTTCCATTTATGATCTCCTTTTTCATGCTGAATGATCAAAAACACTTCTTTGGTTTATAGAGAGAAAGAGAGAGAAAGTGTGGTCTGCTTTATATAAGTTGTCCTCACTTTCCAAAGACAGCCTGTTCTTGTAAGTCCTCCTACTCACTTGCCAGATTTGGAATCCTTTAAGTATAAGAACATGTGAGAGTAATACAGAGAAATCTTTTAAAATTTTAATAGCATTTGAAGGTTTTCCTTTAAAACTTGTACTTTGCTCCTTTGTAAGAATGATTAGCACTTGTGAATCTATTTGAGTTAGTTGGTTGAACTATTTAAACCATCACTCTATTGTGAGCTTTATGAATGTGATCATAATCAAATAAGAATATAATTTATCATCTGTACGTAGTACCACATCCTGTCATTCACCAAAAGTGTGAGGCGAGTTGAACGGTTTGGATTTCTCTTTTGCTATGAGTTATATTGTATGTACATGTACTTCAGAAAAATAATCAGCTGGAAAATGTATGTATATTTGAAGACATTCTTTAACTTTTGCAGAATGTTTTTATATCAGAATAAACATAGAGAACCATTATAAGAACAAAGGATCTTTTAATGTTTTATTATCCCTAAAGTTAGATTGAATGCCTTTGAGTAAAGGAGTATTGATATCTCTGATCTTCCTAAAAAATTAAATAATAGGAGAATGAATAAATAAATAAATAAATAGAACTCATGATGCTTAGAAGTTAATATCTAAATCAATGTGTTAATCAGCCTTACTTATTGAAGTTGGATTTCCTTCAACAGTTATTTGACATATCCTATTAATCAGAGTTAGATCTGGAAATCTGCAGCATGTGTTGAGAACAAGCCATATGTTGAGATTAACTGAACATCTAGATTAGTTGAAACTTGTGTAATATTTGAAAGTGATATTTGATTGTCTTAAACCAAAAAATGGTATGCCATTAATAATTATCTATTTGTTACTGAGTTACATCTCAAATGTAATAAGCATAGAGGAATATACTTTACCGAAGAATTTACTTTCTATCCATATGTAGTGCATTCAGTATAATTTAAGTACTGCTTTGAAATTTATCCAGATCTCTACTTGTCCTAAAAATTTAATCATACAGTAAAATCTTCACAGGAACAACATGAAATTTTAATCTCAATAGCAATAACATAAAATTTCAACAGAAATTCAGCCTCTGTACTGTCTACAAAACATTTTTCATTTTAAGGACAATTTTCTTGTCAAGCAGGAGGAGATTTTTGTGCAAAACCCACCAGAAAAGATCCTTAGATACTATGAGAACAGTCTTGCTATATAATTCCCTCTCAGAAACGACACAGACTTTGACGTGGCTTTAAGTGTTTTCAAGGTATAATCTACTGTTAATGAATAGAACAGTAAATGATATTGGTACGTTTCTGCTGTATAGGGTTTTTTAATTTTTTGAATGTGGGTTTGAAGGAGCACACAACAGTACAGTCAATAAAGTTAAATTACTATTCAATTACTATTAAGTACACATATGGTGTTAGCTGATACTTTGCTCAGTGTTTGTATTGTAGCGGATTTGGTTGTGTAATTTTGTTTTGTAGGTAGCTCAGGGGACACCTGCATTTGCCTTAGAAATTTTTATGTATCTAAATGGGGATTGTATTTACAGAGGAAAATCCATTTTGTTATGAATGAAGATACTGAAAATAATAAAATATCTGCTTATCCTCAGTTTCAGTGGCAGCAGATGACTGCATACTGCACTGTTGACAACATAGAAGGTAGATACAAGAAGAAATAGTATTTAGTAGGAAAACAGACTAGAGATGGAAAAGTAGATCATACTAGCTAGTCCCATCAATGAGGAGGTTTATCTTACTGAATATTTTTTCATTATTTTATCCATTTAGAGCAAATAATTCGTATTCAAGTAATGTAATGGTGAGAAGGATATAATAGTAGAGTATAAAGACTGCCAAAGAGGATTGCCACAGTTCTCCTGAAATCTGTTTCATACCTTCATTACTTTTATTTTTAATTCCATTTCTTGGGTTCATTCTGTTCCCTATCTTCCCTAAATTCATCCCTTAAACCATAGCATTTATTACAGACCAAATGGTTTTCTTCCTCAGTATTTATATTCTTCAAGGTTTACTCAATGTTATTGCAAAGTCTTACAATAGCATTATAATTATTAGAGTTGAAATCTGTTCTATTGATAGTGTTGAAGTTCATTCAAGTTTACTTTTTTTTTTTTTTTGAACTTAACTAAACTAAAAGGAATTAATTTTCCATAAGATCTTAACAGAAATTTATAAAACCATTTTGATGCCACTTGTACTGCAAACTGTGGAAGCTATAAGTACACCCAAAAAGAGGGCGGTAACCTTTGGCTAGTACATATATACATACAACTTCTAGATTTTTTTTAATTTTATTTTTTACAATGGCTGAAGTAATTGTAATTTTATAACTTATGCAAGAAGAAAGAAGATTCTTGAAATTCCCCAAAATAGAAGATTCCCAGGTCACTGTGTCTGATATTTAGAATGCTCCTCTACATTTACACTAAGTAGAAAGTGAAAATCTGTCAAGCCCCCTGAGCAGGTCTATACACCCACTGCATCTTCATTCTCCGGCTGGGCCTTTGTGGCTGTTCAGTCAACAGTGTTCATGTTTAGAACCTTTCAGGCAATTAGGAGTCTTGCCCAGGGTGAAATACTTTCTGGTAATATGAATAGATTTTTGCTGTAAGTAGTATATGTTATATTTCAAACTTTCACCTTTTAAGATGAAAATGAGGTTGGAAGGAGACATTTTACCAAAATTGCCAAGTGCTCCTTTCTAGATGTGTTTTTTCCTAATGAAGAAGTTGCATTTCTGGTGTATGTAAGCTGAGTGACAGTGGATGGAAAGCATATTGAGCATGAAAAACTTTAGTTGTTAAATTCTGGCTATGCTTAATTTGCTAGAGATTAATTACGTATTTGATTACATACAGAAATACATGAAATGTCTTCCCTGAAATATGATTATTATCATCATCATATTAATATGTTATATACTAACTCATGCTACAGAAGAGCAGATTTTCCCTACCAAAGTAAAATTTTGGAATTCTTGTTCAATAGGATTCATATTCTGATTTTCAGGAGGCAATGTTTAGGTCAAGTTCAGTTCTTTTACACTGCCTGAGGTAGTGAGGTGTTATAACCATGCTGAAACCATAGCTAATTAATTACTTCCTCTGCTAAATATATGGTTGGTTTTCATCTCTATTAACAGGTGTATCAGGTAGGCTTGATATATGTAATGAAGTCTGGTATTTTTGCCAGTTGTTCTATTCAGTTCCAAATAACATGCCGTCATAATTCCTATTACATAAAAACTTACATAAGTAAATAAATATATAGTTATGTGCTACAAATACTTCATTAATGACACAGAGAAAGGATTTCCTGTAGAACAGATGGCCCTTGTAGTGTTAACCAAACTGTTCATCTAAACCAGCATTGTCTGGACCCTAATGCCCTGAGGCAAGGGTCCGACCCAGTTGTGGAGAGGCACCATGCAATCATGACAGATGGCCATGTGTTGAGGCAGCCCAAAGACCATCCATATGTACCAAGGGTGGTTGTCGAGAGCTCAGGCTCACAGTGGAGATTAGTCAGTAGGCTTATGGGTCTCCTACTATGAGCAACATTAGTGTAAAACAACTGAAGGCACATGAGAACTTAAATCTAATAGAAGGAAGAAAGCAATATTTTCTCAGCCCTTCACCCATGTTTCATTGGGTAGATGAAAAGGGAGCAGAAATTTGTGTCATTAGCTTCAGCCAGTCTGCAATGAGTGGAATGACTAACAATGAATACCTAAAATGATATGTTCCCAATTTTGAAAAGCAAAAATGAAAATTCACTAATATTCCAAGTGGTTGGAACATGCCTATCGTGTTTAGTGTTTCTTAGCTATTTTATAGATAAATCTGAATACAATTTTAACTAAGTCTTAGGTTTTAAAGCTGAAGGATAAGAAATATAGTTTAAATAGCAAGGACTTTTCTGATCAAGATATTTATTAAGACTCCTTCTGTGTTAGGAATATGGTTTGATCAGCTGGATATGCTCGTGATATGAAACTGGAGTCTCACCTTCAAAAGATGTTTTTTTATCCAGTTTGTGGTTGCTTTCCACATTTGCAGAAAGTTTTGCTCTTCTTTTCAGACAGGCAGAGCATAGTTTTGACAGATACATATGTTGACAGATTTCAGAGAGAGAAATTAAAAAAAAAAAAGTAGAATATCAAAACATAGTAGGGATTGAATTGATCTAATGAGAAATAGGTTTGCTATGAGGAAAATAAGAGAGCTGGAAAAATATGATGGAAAGGAATTCACACTTTTAAAATTGAACAGGTTGAAGCCTAAAAAGTAGCTGCTGTTAGCATTACTTTTAAAGTTTAACGTAAAATATTAAAGGAAGCACAGGTGCACCTCTCATTCATTTCTTTTTTGACTGCCATCCTGAACAGGAGTTCAGTGCCACTGCTTCCTCAGGGGACCATTCCTAGAGTTAGGAATCTTCAGATTAGGGAAAGTCATTAAATGTGGTCCCTTCTACCTTGACATGCCCCAGCAGTAAAGTGAGAGTATCAATAAGGGTTACAGGAGCCTATTTGCCTTACACTTCAAGCAGCTCTGATCTTTAAAAAGAATCAGAAGGAAAAAATAAAAAATAAAATAATAAAAAAAAAGAGCTTGTGATTTAGAGCTGCTTTGTACAATGATTGCCTGGTTTGCTATTTTCTGTATAGTTACAATGGGCCTGTTTCTATTTTTACAAACTCTCCATTTACCCAGCTATATTGCCACTGAAATCCGGGATGTCACACCAGTGTAAAAACCATGTGAGAAAGGAGAATTTGATCATGTGATTGTTTTTGCAGTCATTTAGTAATAATTAATATTTACAATTAACTTAATTTGATTTTTTTCATAGTATATAGATAAAAATGGCTTTCCTTTATTTAAAAAGGCCTGATAACTCCGCAGTGCTATCTGTTCTTGAATTCTGGTGTTTACACCTCTGAACTGGCCACATAGCTACCAGCATGTGTATTTAAAAGAAAGTGGAATGTATCTGCAGCTGAAAAAACAAAATGATGACTTGATCTGGGTAGGATTAATACAAAGCAATACTGAAAGCTTGAAATTTCTGTTCAAGAGGACAGGAGTATAATGTATTTGATTTACCAGATCCATGTCCAGTGTGCCTGTATGGAGAACCCTGGAAATATAACAGGGATGAAATGTCTCTCTTGGAGGATGGAAAATGTATTTGTGTGAGGTTTGAAGAAGCAGTAGGGGGGTTGGAATTAGATGATCTGTAAGGTTCCCTTCCAACCCAAACCATTCTATGAATCACTTAGGTTGGAAAAGACCTTCAAGCTCATTGAGTCCAACCATAGCCTCACCTACTGAGTCCCATAACCAAACCATTTCCCTTAGTGCCATTCCCCCAAGTCTCTTAAATACCTTCAGGGGTGGGGACTCCACCACTTCCCTGTGCAATGCTTTACCTCCCTTTCTATGAAGAAATTCTTCCCAATATCCAATCTAAACCTCCCCTGGTGCAACTTGAGACTTTCTTTGTGTCCTGTTGCTTCTTACCTGAAAAAAAGAGACCAACATCTTCCTTTCTTCAATCTCCTTTCAGGTAGTTGCAGAGAGTGATGAGGTCTCCCCTCAACCTCCTTTACAAATACCTTACAAAACAAAATAATTAACTTACTGACAAGATGATCTTTTAATTATTACAAGCTAATATGATTGTTTATATATTATTTATTTTTACATCTATGTATATACACACTGACACTTTTTAAAGTCTATGGATGTCACAGAACTACTGCTTCTTTTACCTTTTAGTGTTAAAGTATGAGTAGACATTTATGTAGCAGCTTTATCCCAGGACCTCACAGAATTTCTCACAACATTTCTCTAAGGGAAATAGAAATCAGCATCCCAGAAAGGAGAGTAAAGATCCAAGGTCACACAGACTGTGCCTAAGCTGAGTGATGGGGGTGCTCTATTGGCACCTGCATAAATATTTCCATCCAATCACCCAGACTGGAAATTGACCATAGCTTCCTTCTAAGTCCATGCACCTGGTTTTTCCTTGCTCTTACCCTTGATGTGGCACTGAATTGAGTCGGAACATCCACACAACACCAAAGATTAGGAATTATTCCTGGGCCCAGAATAGACACAATCATGAAAATCAGGGTTAGGTCTAAGAATCAAGAGTTCAATTCTTCATTCTAATTTCTTGACTGTGTATTTTCCACAGGCTGCTGGTTTTGCAATGGAAAATTTGTAGTGATAGGTCTTGAATACTCCTCCATTTAAGGCAACAGTAATTTTACCACTGATAGCAGTTAAGATGAGGTTCAGACACATAAATGGAGGACAAGATTGCATTTATATACCCACAGTGCTGTTACAGTTGCCAAAGTTGCCACAACCCTTAGAAACAAATGGAAAAATGAGCTGACTGCTGGCTTAGGTTATAAGACCTTTCATTTTTTTAGCAGAGTGCTGGAAATAACAAACAGCCCAAAATAGGAAAACTTGTCCCAAGAACAGCACTACATATGAACAAAACTTTGTATTTGTTTTTTGCAAAGTTAACTAAGAAAATAAACAGTGTTTTACTTACATTTAGATAACATGTGTAGCACCTGAGCAGCAAGCTGCTGAAAAGACCCTGACTGCAGAAAATGAGAAACTGAAGAAAGGTCAAGAAAGGCAAACCACAGCAAGGTAGTAGCCAAAATTTTTAAGATATGCTTTGAAGACATTTAAGAAGCCCCTACATTTAACTACTTCTTTTTATACTTTCTTCTGTCTTAGAAAGGAAGCTGAGCAATGTAATAAGATATGGAAGAAGAAATTCCAGACTCTACAAAACAGGTTTAGTATTATAACTTCATTGATGACATTTATAAAATATTTATGGCCTATAGATTTTGCAAATTATATTCATGAAAATTAAAGTAGTTGAATACATTGTTCAGTTGCCTCATC
Organism: Aythya ferina; assembly: GCF_964211825.1. NCBI lineage: Eukaryota > Metazoa > Chordata > Aves > Anseriformes > Anatidae > Aythya > Aythya ferina. Next base: position 19,100,750 of record NC_140297.1, read on the forward strand.
ATTAGCATCTGAGGATATAATAGGTAAATTTAAAATTTGAAAATAAATAAAAAGTGGAATAATTTTGTTCACCTGCTCGTAACAACCATAAACACTTCAGACAGGTAATTTTGTATGATTTTATACTCAATGTTTTTTAGAAACTGAAATAGTGTTCATGCTGTTAGACCACATATTTCTTTAAGGCCCTTCTCTGGCAGGCTTGAATGAGATTTTAAGCTGTTAATACTAAGGTTCATGACCCAGTTTGTTTCTCTATGTCTTCTTTCCTAATGCTCCATTTTTCCAGCAAGCTTTTTCATCTCCCTTGTTTCATACTTTAGCATTTTCCGTCACTACCTTTTCTCTGTCCCAGAATCACAGTGCTTTCATCTGTTTTTTCATGCAGTTGCAGTTCTCTTTAAAACATACACTTTTACTTGGATAGTCTTCTCCTCTGCTCTGTCCAGCCTCTCTAGAATCTTCATCTTCCTTCTTTGCACTCTGAAGAATTTGGGCTGAAGCACGCTGATTTGTTGAAACCCACAAATTTTCTCATCGTCAAATGTAATGAACTTCCAGCCAGTGAACAATAAGGGTCCCATGGAGGTCTGCTCAGTCACAAAGACCTGCTGAGAACTGTGCTTCTGGGTCCCACAGCTCCAGCATAACTGCTCACAACATAGCCTTCTGATTTGCTATGAAGCTGTGACTGAGGTTGAAAACTTTGGAAAAGTTATGAATTAAATCCCTTAGCCTAAAGCTGGTTCTAATATAAATCCTGTTAATTGGAAAAGCCTTATGGTGCTCCTAGGGTAGGTAACACTTGAACAGCCAGATGTGCTACAACTACATGTACATCTATACTGACAAAGAATTTTTAATGGTGCAGATGCCCACTTGGCCCTCCTTGGATCTTAGTTCCCACTCGGCATCAGTCTATGTCTATTGATTCACTCTTGCTTGAATTAAAGCAACCAGTTCCTCAAAATAAAACCCTAAAGCAGTTCTGGTGCTAGTTTGTTTCCTATAGGCAGTACAGATTAGATGGTGCTAGGTTTGGCTCACTCGGCACTGTGCAGTCCTCTGCTTCTATCTCTAGAATACTTGAGTTTTCAAATACACCATCAGTTTTTAAATAACATCAGGCTGCATCTCAGAATATGTAACATATGTGTGTGACACCATTTTCATAGGCCATGACATAGCTCAGTGCTATTTTAGGTAGAAAACTACAGATTATCAAAAATCCACAGTAATGTCCCATGGGACCAATATGGACCCATATGAATGTAACAAGTCCTCTCTGGAGAGCACTAGTACTGATCAGTGTGGTCAACAAGTTGTGTGGCATCTTTCTGGGCTATGATTTTCTCCGGCCAGAAAAATATTTGAGTAGCATGTATCCAATGAATTGGCACCCACTCAGGATCTTTAGTCTCTGAAGAAACAAACAGGATTTACTAGGACTGAACTCCACAGCACTTGGGGTGGAAAACCTCAGTAATCTCAGTTCCAGCAATGGGTTGTCAGAGCTTTCAGAGTCCCTACTGAGAACGCAGGAACTGGAGTCTGAAAGTTCTGGGATAAGATGTGGAAACTGCAGGGTTTGTAGCCAAAAGTAGTTTGTGTGTGTTGCCTAGTGTGGCAGAATATGAGAGCCCTAGCAGATGCTGGATGGCCTTAAGATGTTCTTGGTCATATCTTTGCTACTATTCTAGGGATGAATCAGGCAAACTTTAATTTCAATTTTAGAGAGTCCAGAAGGAATCTATCTGACCTTATAAACATTGTATTTATTCTTTCTGAGTTTTTTTTTTTTTTTTTCATCCAGAATTTCAAGTTTGTATCAAATTGAGCTGGACTGATACCATATTTTAGAATATAAAATTTTGCCTCCAACTGCACTTTCTACTGTATGGACAGTTCTTTTGTAGTGGTTTTGGTTTGTTTGTTTATCTCCACAACACTGTACAAAGGTGTGAAAATACAGTAATACCTGTCCTACAAATAGTGAATAGTGAATAATGAAGGTACATGCATTGCACATCAAACTATTGTACTTTTTGCTCATGAAGTTTGATACAATACCCTTAAGGTTGGTGGAGAGTTTCTTGTTAATTATTCGTTGAATTAGGCCCCAAGTTATCCTCTCATTTGAAAATTGTGAGAATACATTATGTTGATATAACGATAACATAATGAGAGTGTTATCAGTGTTCTTAATAATAGTGCAAGTCTCTGTAGAAAAACAAATTTCTATTATTGTTATCTACTCAGGTCTATCTTAATGGGTATTTACTGTGTTACCTGAATAGGTAGGTGCTAGAGGATTTTTTAACAGAGACCATTAAAATTACTTGCTTAAATAAGAGGTGAATTTGTCATTTTATATATAGCTAATTGTTGTCATAGAAAGAGATTAATTCTGATAAAAAGTCAATTACTGGTGAGATATAAACAGTCTATAGGAACATCTTTATTTTTGCTTATTTTTTTCTGATGTTTTACTAAATAAATGCAAATTATCTTCTCATGAATTTAGCTTTACATAGCCATAAATTACAATTTTATTATACTTATATTTTAAATTTTTAAATAAAAAATATGTGAGCCCTCTTGTGGCCAGAATAACTTCTATGTGTTTTATGAATATCATCAATGCCAGTGCACCCTGATGCATGAAGAATTTCTAGAGAACACTGAATGTAAATATGTTTAATTGGTCTTTTTAATGTCAGTTCTCTTTCATTTTTCTTAACAATTATATCCATTTAAGTTTTCCTTTACTTCTTTCAAGTATACTACTTGTAGCTGAAATGCCCATGAAGTTCTGCTTTTTTAACCAGACACAAACACTGCACAGAACTCCAGACTTATTTATATCTTTATGCATTCTGGTATAGTTGTTGTGAAAGGTACTAGTTAATGTAAAAATGTAGTAGTTTTTGTTGTTGTTGCTTTGATGATACAGGATTTTTTACTTTAAAATCTTTATAAATGTCAAAGATTTGAGTCATATAAGACCAAATATGACTATCATGTCAAGTCATCTTCTGGTTATTACTTAACTGAAGCTGAACTTTCTGTGGTTATTTTGAGACAGAAGAGACTGTATTTTGCTAGTTGCACTTTCAAGACATATACCAGGGAAAATAATCCAAACCATCCAAACTAAATACCGTTACTTAAGAGAAATTCTTATCAACCAATACTTTTTTTTTTTTTTTTTTTTTTTTTTTTGAGGGGGTTACCTTAATTAAAAAGGTTTGTTTCAGTAGTTTAATACCTTTCTTTGTAAAGAAAGAGGAAAAAAAATTACAGCTGTTCAAATTACCTCATGAGCTGGACCTTGAGAAATTAGGTAGCAATTTTCATTGATTAGATAAAGTATCAGTACTCTGTGGTTAAAGTTTTAGTAAATTTACAGACAGGAAAAGGACAGTAGTTTAAATTCAAAGTGTGCATTCTATCCCTCCATAGATTTTTCCACTGCATAGCTTCTGTTACTTTACACATACATTTAATTTAATATACTTAATGCAATATATTAATGGTATTTTAATGTGTCCCATGGATTGCTGAACACTTATGGGTTAATTTTATCTAATTTTACTTATCAGTAGTGTTATTTCCCCTAAAGCCTGAAAAAGATACAAAAATAAATTTTCTCTAACTGGTTATTTTGAACTTGTGCTAGAGAGTATTGTTTACTATTACTTAACCTACTTCTGTATCATGGTGTTTGTGGGTCTTGTATAACATTATTTATTTATGACAGCATGTTAAAAAATGCAAACTATTGACATGTTATTTGTATTTTTCTGTTTTAATCTGTTGGGTTTTTTTCTGCTATTTTATGTTTAACGCAATCTTTTCAGTAGCATGAAAGCAGATTAAAAGAGTGTATTTGTCAATTCTTTCTCTGTCAAACTGTATGTTTTTTTCCTTAGAAAAGTTATATACATTCATACATCAAAAGAGATGCCATATTCATAAACATACTTAGTTTCTATCATTAAAATGCATTTTATCATTGCATCCTTAGTATAAAATATCAAGAGACTCTTTACAAAGAATCTGTGTAGAATGACCAGGTATGAAGATTTAATACTTGACACCCTATAGAAATCATATATACGGGATGTACACAAGAGTCTTAAACCATATGTCAAAGAAGAGCCAAAGGTTAGTGCATTTAGTAAAGAGAGTTAAAGTCAAACTTAACACTCATTATTAGTGAAATCAAGCATCTCATTTTCAAAATCTGAGGGAATACAAAATTTTATTTGGGTACGGCAGTGGGTAGTAATTTGTAGATTGTTCGATTTCTTTAAATAAGAGGAACTGAGCTTCAGGTTTTTTTTGATCAGTTGAAATTTATGAAATAGAAGTTGAACTTTAGGCTGTGCAAGATATGGACAGCTTTCTGATTCCAAAGTTATTTTAAATGGAAGCCTCTCCTAGGACAAGCCACTGCTTGTGAAAGTGCTCTGAAATTAAATTCAGATGATGAACAGTCATACAAGGTGGCTTGAGGCTATCTTCCATCTACATTTGTTATATAACTGCTATCCTCCATTTATATTTTAGAGTCTCTTTTATTTCCAGCTCTGGAGTCAATATTAATCAAATTTCTACATCATTATAGTTATTTTGTTACTTTAAACGTTCAATTTTAATATGTTTTTAATTTTATGTATTGTAATTCTTAAGAATGACAACATAATATAAGTTCATTTAATGTTAAAATCTTTTCAGCCTGCATGCAATTAAGGATGAGATGTTTCTTAGACAGACCCTGCAACGCCAGTTAATAGCACTTAAATGTACATCTTTTGGTGAAACAGTAAGTAGAGACACAGCAACTTGGTTATTTTATTTAATGCTTGGTTTTTATCGCTAGTTGTTCTGACCTTTCTAATAAAACAAGACATAAAAGCTAGCCGATACTATAACGTCAAACATATTTGATAGTGAAAATGGTAAATCTAACAGGGGCTGATTGGCAAAGCTGGATACACTCAGCTGCCTGCAGTAGAATCTTGTGTGCATAATTTATGTGTACAAATAACATGTAAATTTTACCTTTACTGGAATACACCATTAGGTTAACATAACATCCATCTGCAGCATATGAATAAACCATAATGTCAATTTTATTCAGTTTGTGAATTCAGACTAGGACTGTAGCCCCTTGTATCCACCTGATAGCAGGTAGAATGATCAGGAACTGTAAGGTTTGGTGTATTTCTTGTCCTGCAGGCACTCTCACTGGAAGTCTTAACGCAGTTAAGAGCTATCCACCTTCCTCTTATGCAAGTGATACAACACCTGAGAGTGAAATTTTCATCCTGCATTAAACTTCCAGGGAAGTCTGATAGGGGGAAGATATATTTCAGAATTTCATTTCAGAAAGGTCTTCAGTCTTTGGATGGACCTGGGTTGGGACAATTTCATATTGTTTCTAACTCAGGTCAGATTGTCTTCTTGCAAGCTAGAGATAGCTAGAGACACTGGCCTTGGAGGGATTTAAGAAAAGGATTTGGGTAAAACAGAAATAATGTCAGTTGGTCTTAAACAGTATCATATTTATTTCCTTCATACAGAGTCATATGAGTTTTGTCCCCTTTTGTGCTGTTCTGACTGCATAATAAGAATTTCAGGGAGAATAAAGATGAATTGAACTTGTCAAATTGAAAATGTTTTGAGTTTATCATCTCTAACATAATGAATGTTCAAATAAAATTCTAGGTTAAAATATTATTTTCCATTGATATCCTCCTGATAAATGAAATATATCAAATATATCAAGCTAAAACATACTCCTCTGATTTGGGAAGGATTATACACTGATTGCAATTCCATATTCAATACGAGTCAAAAAAATGCATCCTTTTCAAAATCTTTTATTAATATTGGTTTCTTACTTACCACTTATATGTCTTAAGCTACACTGTTTAGAAATGTGTTTAGTATATGAATGGCATGTTACTTACAGATGGTTTGCCCTGTTTGTATTGAAAATGATACAAAAGATATGAATGGATCCAAAGCTGGCTTATGTTTACCTTCAACTTTGGTATGTAAGTCTTTTTTTCTAAACATAAATGCATTTAAATATGTTCTGAAGTAAATAGTGACAGCATTTTTGACAATTTTGTGCATAAGATAAGACTCCTATATATCCAAGAGTCAACATTTATCTTTACACAATGGAAGATAGTTTCAGAGGGAGTTTCTTAATGTCATACAATGACTTGCTGCAGAGACAGATATATGCAATTTCCTGTTTTTCTACAATATGAATTGTGATTAGTTAAATGAATTTTATATTATTGTAATATTTAACGTATTCAAGTCTTCTGTTTTTTTGTCAAATGCATGCAATAACAAATATTTGTGTAAAGCAAGACATATTTAGTTTTAAACCAATTTAATTTTAAAAAATAAATAAATCTTTGTGTTTGCAATATGAACATGAACTGAATTAACATTGCCCTACTGAGTAGCAAGAACAATATAAGCCTAATTCATCTAATACTAAAATAAATGGAGAGACCACAGTGATGTAAATGAGAAATGAATGGGATTCTAAAGTAGTGAAGAGTACAGTTGTCCAACCCATAATGGTTTATCTGGTCTTGCTTCTTTTTAAGCCTAATATGTCAATCTCAGTGGGTGGATTATCAGATTACTTCAGGGGAGGGAGAATTACGCACCTAATTTGTGAGCACAGATGTAATCTTTATGAGAAATATATGTCTCTCAACTGGGATTATTGTTCAAAATTCTGACATCGAACACAATGTGAACATAAAGTACAGAATATGGGAGAATAAGATATTTTTCAGACTGCTATTGGTAATTAAGAAAAAGATACCAAGGTTACAAAAATAGTCCGAGCTTTCCATTTCAACTATCAATTCACATAAAGTCAATAAAGAACAATTTTGAGTGAAAAGCATCCTGAAATGTCTCTTTTCCATTCTCTAAACAAGTCTCTGCAGCAGGAAAATATATTGTCAATTCTTCAAAAAAGTTAAAAGATTTTAAAAGAATATTACTTTTCATAAAAATAAAAATGATTAGAATTATGGATAATAATAGTCAACATAAGATAACAGTGAGTCAATATTTCTAACGGCAGTCAAATTCATTGTATCCATGATTACATGACCTTCACTAAATTACTGAACTGACCTGACTAAAACTAGTTTCTTAAGGTCATAGAAATGTGCCTTATTCATGTCCTAAGAAATTGCTGGTCAGATTTTTACATAAATAGATACATACAGAGAGAATTTCTGTAAATATGCATGCAAATATTCAATTACTCATACTCACCTTTTAGCTTAGTGCTAAAAAGGCATGTATGAAGCAATTCCAGTTCTTAAAACTCAGTGGAAATACCTTTCAGTTTTGCTCTTCTTTTTTTTTTTTTTTTACAAGAACTCATTAGTAAGCTAAGCATCAGAAATGTGCACGTCTCTTTTCTGTAGTCTATAGTATTCTAGTGTTTCTTTGTTTTAAGGATAGTTTTAATTGTGTTTATTTTTAAAGGATTTTAGATGAACTTGACTAAATAACTAGAAAGCCAAGTTACAGTAAAACAGAAGCTTCTACTCATCCTTAATAAGAAAACTTTTCTTCTCTAGTCCCCAGTGTATTCCCAGTCTATTAAAGAGCAGGAAGAAGACAAAGATCAATTTTCTAGACTTCCAAACGCAACAAAAGTGGACGTAGTTTGATGATGGTGAGTGTCAAATTTTTGATGCATCATAACCTACCCTGCAGTTTAAGTATTAATTTCTGTTTTTATATACTTATACATGATCGTATTTTCCAGATATCTTTTTCTTGTAAAACTTCACAAATTCGATGTATTTTCATCTCTTCCCATGAGAAAACAGATTAGGCAGATATAAACAGATAGGCAGTTTAATAGTTACTTTTGTGGCAAGCTCTGGATGTTGTCTTTCATATTTGGAAAATGCCTCTGCCAGAGGAGTCACTTCTTGTGAAGGATGATTTTGTGTGCCTGACTGAGGTTTTCAGGCTGGTTTTTCTTTCCCTCCTTTTCTCCTTTTTTTTTTTTTTTGTCCTTTTCCCTTTTTCTCTCAAAAATATGACAGATCATCTGTGCGAAAGGACTTCTGAACTGCCTTCTTCCTTACCTCCTTTCCTCAGCCTTGGATACGTACAGAAGACTTCTGGTCTGTGAGACTGGTCCGGAGAGTTTCTTGGTTGGCTGTCGGCTTCTTTCTGCCACCACTACTACAATAATTTTCACATTTTTTCACAGATGATGAACAGAGGAAGACTAGAGCCTGTGATGGTCCAAGTGTAGCCTCTGAATCATCCCATATGGAGGAGCCAGATATTATTTTAGAAGTCTGCAATATTCTGGTTAACAAAGTCTCAGTGGAAGAGAGAAGCCATGGGGCATAGCAAAACATAATGTAATTGCATCTCAGCATGATCAAGAACCCATGGGCAATCTTCTCAATTCTCCTTTAACAAACCAGAGGCATGTTTCAGTTTGCAGAATAGTAATATGGACTTATTTTAATTCTTCAGACCTATTGCTCGTACCGAATACTGGCTGAATGAAGAAAAAAATGTGTTGTTTTTTTTTTAAAGATACTGAAAGGTGATAAGCTGAATTGTGACTGTTTAGATAGAAAGAAACTGCTTTTTCAGCCACGAGGTTATCGATTTTTTGCTAGTGGTTTGAAAGAGTTGTTGCTATCTTCAGAGGGACAACATGGAGCACAAAGGAAAAGAGAGACTGAGACTGAGAATGTTCTTATTTCTGAAATACTTCAGCAATTAACTTTTCCTTAACAAGACCGGCTTGTCTGCTCATTCTGTTATGATGTTCAGTAGTTATGATATTTGAAGCTATTTATACCACACGTGAATATTTGTAAATGCCTGCTCTAAGCTATGTGAGACCTCCTACATACCAAGGTCAAAAGCCGAGCCCAGGTTACTTTTGGAACTTGTTGGAGCACACAAGGTGACTGATTGGGGTAGAGGACAGACTGAACCCACTGTGCATAGGACCTATCTCCATCATGACAGCAGCCTAGAGCATAGGACGCTAGTGTGCCTTGCTCTGACTTCTTAGCTTTAAGAAGCATACTGTTTTTCACTAATTAGCAGTGGGAAATGTTCCTGTAGTCTGAATTCTTTCACTGGAAAATGCTTCTCATGTCTGAGAAACTGAGTTTCTTCCTGGCATCCCAGGGACTGTTTTCCTTTGATGTTGTAATGTGTTCTGGTTTCAGCACTTTTAAAACATAATAATAACAATAAAAATAATAATAATATACATTAGTAAGCTAAGCAAGAATATTCATAGCAGCATCAATTATACTGAAAGGAAAATATTCCCTAAACTGATACTTGAAAATGATAGAAACATAGTTGAAATGATTTCTTGAATTCAGCTATGAGAAGGAATATATTGAAAACTGACCCAACAAAAAGATTTTTCTGACACAGAGATAGTGATGTTTTGTCTTCGGCATGCAGGTTGATATCTTTCTCAGGGATAGTTGATGAGATTGTAAAATGTAACATTTGCATGCATTATTGAAACTCTACAAAAATAATTGCTCTAATTACCAATGCTCTATAAAGTCATTCTAGTTATGAAGTTGTACAGGTGGTTGATTGCAAGTTCTCCTTAATGAGGGTATGGGATACTCTAAAGGAATCCTTGACATTTTGCATGACTCTTCTGCCCTGTAAGGTATCTTCTTGACAACTGATAAACTCTGTGCTGAATAGTCTGGTAACCAGCCTCTTCCATGCTTCCATATCCACATGAATTATTAGGTGTCTAGTCTGTTTGCTGTATGGATTTTCTTTTTGTCCTCTTGTCATGGCTGCTGCTGCTGGTGGAATGAACAAGACAAAAAAAAGTATTAAGAAAATGAATTTTTTTTAAGAAAAAAACAGCACCCTGTGCCTTGACTCTTTTCAGCTTATAGTATTGACCTACGTAGCTTCAATTGCAAGATATGCTTGTAGAATAGCTTATCTTTCCTCTCTTTGGAGATTATTACCACAGAGTTCCTGTGAAGATGTTGAATATTCAGCTGTCACAGTGTGTACAGAGAGAAATCCAGGGATGTAAGTGGCTTCTTTACAGCATGACTCATTTGTACTTACATTACTGCTGTATATGGTGCTGCATATAGGAGGACAGTCCCAGAGTCCTTATTCAGTACTGACTGCATGAGCTTTCTCTGGATATATGGAATTTTAAGAGGGATTGGAGTCATAAACTATATGAATGTACCCATCAAAAGAAGAAAGTTGTCAAAAACTATTTGTCTTTGGTTGAGTTTCTTATATGTGCAACCTGCCCTGCTACCTCACCTTCTCAGTTACCTGAGGACTTTTCAAGGGAAAAAAAAAAAAATAATAATGCTCTCCCCAAAGCTTAGGATAAGTGCAAGCCAAGGAAGAGGAAAGGCCTTCCCTGCATTCCCAGTCTTCAGTCCTGTCCTGGTTTCAGTTAGCACAGAATTAATTTTCTTCCTAGTAGCTGGTGGAATGCTGTGTTTTGGCTTAGAATGAGAAGAGTGCTGATAACACCCCGATGCTTTAATTGTTGCAGAGCAGTGCTTATACTAAGCCAAGGACATCTCAGCCTTTGCTCTGTCCTGCCAACGGGCAGGCTGGGGGGGTGCAGTAAGAGCTGGGAGGGGACAGACCCAGGACAGGTGACCCAAACTAGCCAAAGGGATATTCCATACCATCTGACGTCATGCTAAACAATATATAGGGGTGGCTAGCCGGGGGGAGGGGGCCGGACTGCTCGGGGTTAAGCTGGGCATCGGTCAGCGGGTGGTGAGCAATTGCATTGTGCATCACTTGTTTGTACATATTATTAGTAGTAGTACTATTATCATCATTGTATTATTATTATTATTATTATTATTATTATTATTTTCCTGTCTTATTAAACTGTCTTCATCTCAACTCACGAGCTTCACTTTCCATTTCTCTCCCCCGTCCCAGAGAGGGAGGGGGGAGGGTGAGCGAACGGCTGCGTGGTGTTTAGCTGCCAGCCGGGTTAAACCACGACAGTCTTTTTGGCGCCCAACGTGGGGCTCGAAAGGTTGAGATAACGGCAGATCTGACCAGAGTGTGTTAAACTAAAATTGGTATAAGTATTAGACCTGCTTAATAGTCACTTGTCATAATGCTGATTGCTTTAATCTCAACTGTGCTGCGCCTGTTTTCCAAATTGAGTATTATAGCACGTTATTTTCCGTATGTGCTCTCTGTCATGTTGTTTATCCTCTCCGGGCCCTGGTTTCAGACCGTTATGGTACTGTGTGTTGTATCAGTGGCTTATGAGATGATGAAATATCTGGCCATGACTCTAACCTGGTATTTGTACTCAGTAACATCTTCGATTCTATACTTTGGAAACTGTATTTTGGAAACTATTAGCAATTGTATCTGTTGCCTTTTTTCATTAGGGAGTCAATCTGTGGAGGGGAAAGGGGAAGATAATTTTTCTTACTTAATCACTCTCCCTTTCTCCTTCACCACCCCTGTACCCTCCTTGATCACTCTCCCTTCCTCCTTCACCACCCTCTTATCCTCCGAGTTTATTACAATAGCTCTCCAAGATATTGAATATCCTTGGGATACTCAGACCAGCATAGTCCTGTTGTTCTGCCTCCTGAATGCACTTCAAGTTCTGCTTAAAGTTAAACAACTACTTAGGAAGCTCATCCGGAGATCTGCCCGGAGGCAGTATAGTTGTGGGTGGCAGGGAGTATGGGTAGATATGGGCAGGCATCTAGAGCAGTTGGCACCCCCAGTGTGTTGGAAATTCACCCCTGAACAATGGCAAAATCCTCAAAAACTGGCAGAATGCTTGAAAAAAAGGTGTAATGATTCTGGCAGTTCCAAAGTAACACAAATCATTGTAACGTGCTGGGGCCTGGCTCATGCCTATCGAGCTGCCATTGATACTGCTGTCAACTTAGTGACAGACCCTGCGGCCACTCCAAACCCTGTGACAGATCCAACGGCCACTGTGACCCCTACGGTGGATTCTGCAGCCGCTCCAGCTCCAGCTCCTGCAGCCGCTCCAGCTCCAGCTCCTGCAGCCGCTCCAGCTCCAGCTCCTGCAGCCGCTCCAGCTCCAGCTCCTGCAGCCGCTCCAGTCCCAGTTCCTGCAGCCGCTCCAGTCCCAGTTCCTGCAGCCGCTCCAGTCCCAGTTCCTGCAGCCGCTCCAGTCCCAGCTCCTGCAGCCGCTCCAGTCCCAGCTCCTGCAGCCGCTCCAGTCCCAGCTCCTGCAGCCGCTCCAGTCCCAGCTCCTGCAGCCGCTCCAGTCCCAGCTCCTGCAGCCGCTCCAGTCCCAGCTCCTGCAGCCGCTCCAGTCCCAGCTCCTGCAGCCGCTCCAGTCCCAGCTCCTGCAGCCGCTCCAGTCCCAGCTCCTGCAGCCGCTCCAGTCCCAGCTCCTGCAGCCGCTCCAGTCCCAGCTCCTGCAGCCGCTCCAGTCCCAGCTCCTGCAGCCGCTCCAGTCCCAGCTCCTGCAGCCGCTCCAGCTCCAGCTCCTGCAACTGCTCCAGTCCCAGCTCCTGAAGCTGCTCCAGCTCCAGCTCCTGCAGCTGCTCCAGTCCCAGTTCCTGCAGTCGCTCCAGTTCCAGCTCCGGCCGCTACTCCAGTCCCAGTTCCTGCAACTGCTCCAGTCCCAGCTCCTGAAGCCGCTCCAGCTCCAGCTCCTGAAGCCGCTCCAGCTCCAGCTCCTACTGCTGCTCCAGTCCCAGCTCCTGCAACTGCTCCAGCTCCAACTCCAGCTCCTGTAGCCGCTCCAGCTCCTGTGGCCGTGTCAGAGAAACGAGCTGTAGCAGTGCAAGTTGACCCTGCAGAGGGCATTCCAACCCCTGTGGCAGACCCTGTAACAAAGTCAGAGAAACGAGCAGTAGCAGTGCAAGCTGCCCCTGTAGAGAAGGTGAAAATATGGTATAGAAATTCAAGTCGTTTAGAACGCAGAGAGTCTTCTGCCAATCCAGGTAAGGCTTCTGCCAAAACTAAGTATAGAGATGACGAAGATGATGACGACGCTGGGCCGTCAAGGATTCAGGAGGAGGAAGATGAGGATGCCGAAAGAGCAACAGTAACTACCCGAAGCCTAAACGAGCGCGAGCTACGAGATGTGCGAAAAGATTTTGGTCGCTGTATAGGTGAGCAGCTTGTCACCTGGCTGCTCCGGTGCTGGGACTCTGGAGCCAATTGTGTGGAATTAGACGGCAGGGAAGCCAAGCGGCTGGGATCCCTTGCTCGAGACGCCGGCATTGACAAAGCAATTGCAGATGGAGCACGACCCACCAGCCTCTGGAGGCGTCTCCTCTCAGCTGTGAGGGAAAGGTATCCCTTCAAGGAAGATATTTTATGTCTACCAGGCAAGTGGACCACTATGGAGAAGGGAATCCAGTACCTGAGGGAATTAGCCGTACGGGAAGTGATTTATGAGGATCCAGACCTCAAACAAACATCCACAGATCCAGATGAAGTCAAGTGTACACGACCCATGTGGCGGAAGTTTGTACGGAGTGCACCATCATCATATGCCAGCTCATTGGCAATAATGGCCTGGAAAGAGGATGAGGAACCCACAGTGGGTGAAGCGGCTAAACAACTCCGGCAGTACGAAGAAAGTCTCTCCTCTTCCTTACAGGCCTGCGTCTCAGCTGTGGAGAAACTTTCTGAAAAGGTTCACCAACTTGAAGAGAATCTATTGTCCTCCCCACCTGAACCAACCAGTGCCCACCGACCAAAGGAGAACACTTGGGAGAAACTTTCTGAAAAGGTTCACCAACTTGAAGAGAGATTATTCTCCTTCGCACCTGTACAAAGCAGTGTCTCAGCTGTCAGGGGTAGGCGTTCACCCACACAAGGAAGACGATATGGTGGGTACTCACCCCGTGCCACCCTGTGGTTTTACTTACGAGACCATGGAGAGGACATGAGAAAGTGGGATGGAAAATCTACCGCGACCCTAGAGGCACGGGTACGTGAGTTGCAAAAGAAAACAATCAGGAAAAAGGGATTCTCCGAAAAGTTTGCTGCTCCAACTTCCAGCAGACAGTCCTTCAAACACAGAAACGAGGAAGATTCTGACCAGGATTAGGGGGGCCCTGCCTCCAGCCAGGGGGAGGAAAGGGACAATCGAGTTTATTGGACTGTGTGGATTCGATGGCCTGGCACATCACGCGCACAGAAGTATAAGGCTTTAGTAGACACCGGTGCACAATGTACTATAATGCCATCGAGCTATAAAGGACCAGAGCCCATCTATATTTGTGGAGTGACAGGGGGATCTCAGCAGTTGACTGTATTGGAGGCTGAAGTGAGTCTGACTGGGAATGAGTGGGAAAAGCACCGCATTGTGACTGGTCCGGATGCTCCATGTATCCTTGGCATAGACTATCTTAGAAGAGGATACTGCAAGGACCCAAAAGGGTTCCGGTGGGCTTTTGGTATTGCTGCCTTAGAGACAGAGGGCATTAAACAATTATCTACCTTGCCTGGTCTCTCAGAGGACCCCTCTGTTGTGGGGTTGCTGAGGGTCGAAGAACAGCAAGTGCCAATTGCTACCACAACTGTGCACCGGCGGCAATATCGCACCAACCGAGACTCCCTGATTCCCATCCATAAGCTAATTCGTCAATTGGAGAGCCAAGGAGTGATCAGCAAGACTCATTCACCTTTCAATAGTCCCATATGGCCAGTGCGAAAGTCTAATGGCGAGTGGAGACTAACAGTGGACTATCGCGGCCTGAACGAAGTCACGCCACCACTGAGTGCTGCAGTGCCGGACATGCTGGAACTTCAGTATGAACTTGAATCGAAGGCAGCCAAGTGGTACGCCACAATTGATATCGCTAATGCATTTTTCTCCATCCCTCTAGCAGCAGAGTGCAGGCCACAATTTGCCTTCACTTGGAGGGGAGTCCAATATACTTGGAATAGGCTGCCCCAGGGGTGGAAACACAGCCCTACCATTTGCCATGGGCTGATCCAGTCTGCACTAGAGCAGGGGGAAGCTCCTGAACACCTGCAGTACATCGATGACATTATTGTGTGGGGTGACACAGCAGAGGAAGTTTTCGAGAAAGGGAAGAAAATAGTCCAAATCCTTCTGAAAGCCGGTTTTGCCATAAAACAAAATAAAGTCAAAGGACCTGCACGGGAGATCCAGTTTTTAGGAATAAAATGGCAAGATGGACGTCGTCAAATCCCAATGGATGTGATCAACAAAATAACAGCTATGTCTCCACCAACTAACAAAAAAGAAACACAGACTTTCCTAGGTGTTGTGGGGTTTTGGAGAATGCACATCCCAAATTACAGTCTGATTGTAAACCCACTCTACCAAGTAACTCGTAAGAAGAATGAGTTTGAATGGGGCCCTGAACAACGACAAGCCTTTGAACAAATCAAGCAGGAAATAGTCCATGCAGTAGCCCTTGGGCCAGTTCGAACAGGACCAGATGTAAAGAATGTGCTCTACACTGCAGCCGGGGAGAACGGCCCCACCTGGAGCCTCTGGCAGAAAGAACCTGGGGAAACTCGAGGTCGGCCTCTGGGGTTTTGGAGTCGGGGATACAGAGGATCTGAGGCCCGCTATACTCCAACTGAAAAGGAGATATTGGCAGCATATGAAGGAGTTCGATCTGCTTCGGAGGTGGTCGGTACTGAAGCGCAGCTCCTCCTAGCACCCCGATTACCGGTACTAGGCTGGATGTTCAAGGGAAGGGTCCCCTCTACGCATCATGCAACTGATGCTACATGGAGCAAGTGGGTTGCACTGATTACTCAGCGGGCTCGAATAGGAAACCCCAGTCGCCCAGGAATATTGGAAGTGATCATGGACTGGCCAGAAGGCAAATACTTTGGGATATCATCAGAGGAGGAGGTGGGTCGTGCTGAAGAAGCCCCACTGTACAACCAGTTGCCAGAGAATGAAAAGAAATATGCCCTGTTCACTGATGGGTCCTGTCGTATTGTGGGGAAGCATCGGAGATGGAAGGCTGCTGTATGGAGTCCTACGCGACGAGTTGCAGAAGCTGCTGAGGGAGAAGGTGAATCGAGTCAGTTTGCAGAAGTGAAAGCCATTCAGCTGGCTTTAGACATTGCTGAACGAGAAAAATGGCCAGTTCTCTATCTCTACACCGATTCATGGATGGTAGCAAATGCCCTGTGGGGATGGTTACAGCAATGGAAGCAAAACAACTGGCAGCGTAGGGGCAAACCTATCTGGGCTGCTGCATTGTGGCAAGATATTGCTGCTCGGGTAGAGAACCTGGCTGTGAAAGTACGCCACGTAGATGCTCATGTGCCCAAGAATCGGGCTACTGAAGAACATCAAAACAACCAGCAGGTGGATCAGGCTGCTAAGATTGAAGTAGCTCAGGTGGACCTGGATTGGCAGCATAAAGGTGAATTATTTATAGCCCGATGGGCCCATGACACCTCAGGCCATCAAGGTAGAGATGCAACATACAGATGGGCTCGTGATCGAGGGGTGGACTTGACCATGGACGCTATAGCACAGGTTATTCATGACTGTGAAACATGTGCTGCAATCAAGCAAGCCAAACGGTCAAAGCCTCTTTGGTATGGAGGACGATGGCTGAAATATAAATATGGAGAGGCCTGGCAGATTGATTACATCACACTCCCTCAAACTCGCAATGGCAAGCGCCACGTACTTACAATGGTGGAAGCAACCACCGGATGGCTGGAAACATATCCTGTGCCTCATGCTACCGCCCGGAACACCATCCTGGGCCTTGAAAAGCAAGTCCTATGGCGACATGGCACCCCAGAAAGAATAGAATCAGACAATGGGACTCACTTCCGAAACAACCTTATAGACACTTGGGCCAAAGAACATGGTATTGAATGGGTGTATCACATCCCCTATCATGCACCAGCCTCCGGGAAAGTTGAACGATACAATGGCCTGTTAAAGACTACCTTGAAAGCAATGGGCGCTGGGACGTTCAAAAACTGGGATACGCATTTGGCAAAGGCCACCTGGTTAGTCAATACTAGGGGATCTACCAACCGAGCTGGACCTGCCCAATCAAACCTGTTACGTACTGTAGATGGGGATAAAGTTCCTGTAGTGCATGTAAAAAATATGCTGGGTAAAACAGTCTGGGCTACTCCTGCCTCAGGAAAAGGCAAACCTATTCGTGGAATTGTTTTCGCTCAGGGACCTGGATATACTTGGTGGGTGATGCAAAAGAACGGAGAGGTCCGGTGTGTACCTCAAGGAGATTTAATACTGGGTGAGAATAGCCCATGAACTGAATTGCACCATGTTAAATAGTATATTATACTGTATGTTATCACTACCATGATTACTATAGGTGACTAATTAGAATGTATGGAAAAGAGTGTAACCTGAGCATGACATAAATGGTATGGAATAAGGGGTGGATAGATGTCCTGGTTTCAGTTAGCACAGAATTAATTTTCTTCCTAGTAGCTGGTGGAATGCTGTGTTTTGGCTTAGAATGAGAAGAGTGCTGATAACACCCCGATGCTTTAATTGTTGCAGAGCAGTGCTTATACTAAGCCAAGGACATCTCAGCCTTTGCTCTGTCCTGCCAACGGGCAGGCTGGGGGGGTGCAGTAAGAGCTGGGAGGGGACAGACCCAGGACAGGTGACCCAAACTAGCCAAAGGGATATTCCATACCATCTGACGTCATGCTAAACAATATATAGGGGTGGCTAGCCGGGGGGAGGGGGCCGGACTGCTCGGGGTTAAGCTGGGCATCGGTCAGCGGGTGGTGAGCAATTGCATTGTGCATCACTTGTTTGTACATATTATTAGTAGTAGTACTATTATCATCATTGTATTATTATTATTATTATTATTATTATTATTATTTTCCTGTCTTATTAAACTGTCTTCATCTCAACTCACGAGCTTCACTTTCCATTTCTCTCCCCCGTCCCAGAGAGGGAGGGGGGAGGGTGAGCGAACGGCTGCGTGGTGTTTAGCTGCCAGCCGGGTTAAACCACGACAAGTCCTGTCTTAAAGAACAACAGAAATAAATAAAAGCCAGTCAGAAAATAGAGGTTAAATTGAAATAAGCTTTTGAAATCATAAACATATTAGAAAGTCTGTCCATAACTGGGCAAGGGTTTAATTCCCCAATAATATAATTTGCTCAACATGCTTCAAATCATCTGATCAGATGTTCAAAGAGTACATCTAGTAAGCTCCAAACTGAAAATATGAGGTTTGAGCTTTCCAAGGAAATATGCATGGAACATGGCAACACCAGTTCAAGACAAGAATGTCTGTATAGTCCGAATGTGTATATATATATATATATATATATATATATAAAATAATCTTTATGTCAAGATTTGAACAAGATAAAATTTCTTTCTGAGATACTGAAGTCCTCATAACTGGTGCAAACACAGAGAAAGCTTCAGATATATGATTCCTATATAAAAATCCCCGATTGATTTTATTGCAAGTTGTCAACTCATGGAAAGATTATTGACATCAGCTTTAAACTTTTAGTTAGCCAAAAGAACATGAATTTATTTTCTAAAATGATGAAATACATAGTTTTGGTGACTCTGACAAACAGTATAGAAGTGAGAGCAGTTTCAGTGCCACATGTCAAAGCATCAGTAAAATCACTTGTTTGTATCCTTATAGTTGTGTCTAAGACCAGTGAATACTGAGGTAGAATTAATTGCAGTAAATCTCAGGTAAGTTCATTGTTTTGGAACTTAATGTGTTTGGGAAATTGTTCTTTAAACAAGTAAATAACACAATGCTTTAGTGCATAATTTTTGCTGTGAATAAGTTTGATGACATTTTATGAAATACATTACTTCATAAGCAAAGATGTGAAAGAACAGTGGCTTAGGAATGAATGACAATCTAAAAAATGTAAATTTTAGGAAGTGAACTGTTTCTATTACCTATTAGTTCCTGAATTTGAGATTCAAATGCTGCATCAGTTCCCCCAATTCTGCCTCCATATACAAATTTAATAATACAGTAGAATTTGTCATACAATTAATTGTCACTTCATTAGCTTCAACAGAGATCCTTTATTTCCATACAAGTGCATTTTTGTTTAAAATTTATGATGTCTAAAGATAAACATTTTTAAAGTAAAAAAATCTTTAACATCCTGTTAAATTAAGTATTTTAGATTAGATATAAGGAAGAAATCCTTTACTGTGAGGCACTGGTACAGAAGCTGTGGCTGCCCCATCCCTGGAGGTATTCAAGGCCAGGCTGGATGGGGCTTTGGGCAACCTGGTCTGGTGGGAGGTGTCCCTGCCGATGGCAGGGCATTGGAACTGGGTGATCTTGAAGATCCCTTCCAACCCAAACCGTTCTGTGATTCTGTGATTTCATAAACACTCAGGAGAGGTATTAGACCTCCTTATCCTAGACAGGTTCCAGCACACACACCTTTCTTCACCTTACTCACATCATTTTCTCTTTCAAACAGAATCATTTCAATTCATCACTACTCTAGCAAACCAGTTACAACTCCAAGCGGTAAGCACAACCTCTCTAGCCACACCAACAGCTTTTGTGCTCCACGGGAGGGATTGTTCCAGGGCGGCGATTGCTCTGACACAGAGCAGCAGGCACCTGGGGGCCGGTCCCCCCGGCGTGCTGGGAGCGGGGCGCCCCGGGCGAGGCGATGCCGGCGGTGCCAGCACCAGGCACACGCCTGCTTTCTTCTTTTTTTTTTTTTTTTTTTCCTCCCCCCAGTTCCCAAGAGGGTACAAAATGCTGCCTGCAGAGGTTTGCAGCGGTGTTATTCAAATGACCAGGCGGCGTCCAACAGCTCGCCCCCGCTCATCCAGCTGCGCGCTTCTGCCTGCTCATGGCTCAGTGCCCTCTCCTGGGGACGGGGATGGGGCCGAGGGTTTTGTCTGCTTTTAACCTCAGCCCCTCTGTAATGTCTGAGCACGGACAGAAAGGTATTGGGAACGTACACATTTCAGCATTAACAAAATGCGCCCGTAACCCCGGTGCATTTAGGGCAGAAAACACTAAATGTCCGCGCCTAGAGGCATTTCCCAGCAACCGAAGGGACCCGTCCCGGGTCCAGGATCCCCCGGAGAGCTTGAGCGAAGTGAACAAGCCCCACGGGGGTCGGTCACCTCTGTACAGGACAATCTGCACTCACCCACCTCACCCAGGTGCACTTCGCTGGAGGTGGCTGTTAACTAGAGCTGGGGGGAAACACAAAAACACCTGCAAAGCGTATTTCAGCCAAACTGTTCACTAAATCTTCCTCTAAAGTTGATGGTGCATCATTTATCCGTGGCACATAGATCATAAGATGGTGCGTAAAGATCAGCCTGGAGGAACGACCAGAGGAAGAGCGCAACGCTGGGAGGCAAAGCTTTGCCACAATATTTGCTCTCGTCGCTCTTGTTTGAAGCTGGTAAACCTGCACACCTCCAAACATCTATGCTTTCCATTGTACAGCATCCGCTGCTGTTGATTTGTATGTACTCAGGGAGATTTTTCTCACAGTCCGGTGTTTGCATCTATTGACTTTGTAATCTGTAGACCGGCTCTTAATGAGCAGAAAAGACAAGAAGCTCAGAGATAAAACCTCAGAATAACAGGGAGCCTTTACAGCTTGTCAGCGGGAGAAAGCTCAAACATCGATATCTGATTTACAGGAGTAACACAACTTATTTTGATAGATTGCACTGTTGCTGCTTCAAATTACTCTGTCAATCGAGGAAGAAGAGGTTAAGGGGTCATATTTTTAAAAAATGCTTGAAAGGGCTCTTTCAAGGGATTTTTTCCCGTCAATTTCGACCCCACATTTAATTAGTTAGTTGTGAGGGCGCACAGGCTCTACTTTGCCCGGCAAAGATGCTGATTTTGTTAAACTCAGTTTGCGAAGCGCCTGAAATGGGCAGGACCGGGGCGAAGGTCCCCTCCTGGCAGGGGGATCTCACCACCATCGCCTCCCCCTCTGCTCGGTTCCCCCGTGGCCGAGGCTTTGTTTGCCGGTGCTCCGGGAGCAGGGGACGGGGAAAACGGCACCGGCTTGCCAGCAGAAGCGAGGTCAAGTTCGAGCACCGCGGTTTTTTGTTTTGAAGGATTTTTTTTCTTTTTTGAGACCATTGAAAATTATCCATCGTGAGCGGAGGAAAACGCAGAGATCCTACTCAAGAAGTTTAAAACATGGCAAAAAAATAATAATTATTATTATTATTATCCTTTTGGCTGTAGTGGGGCTTTCCTCCCCGCTCAAGCATCACCAGCACCCTCGTGGGAGCTGCACGCCGGGGGCGAACCCTGCAGCTTCTCCCTAATCTGGAGGGGGTGCGGGGTCCGCCGGCGGCCAGCGGCGGTCTCACGAGGGACAGAGCCGCGGGTGGGGTCTCAGTCGCCCGTGGGAGCCGGGAGCCGGCCCCGAGGGGCTTCGGAGCGGCCGGAGCGCGGCGCTGCCCGTCCCGTCGGGGCTGCTCCGTCCCCGGGCAGCCGGCAGCTAGAATAAATTACAAGCCCGCGTTTAACGTTAGTGACTCTTTAAATGGAATTTTTCATTCAAAGTTCGTCATTAAAATAGAAAGGCCTTTTGGCTGTGACCATACAAGCATAGTAAATTGTATATGTTTGCGATACTGAATGAATCTTGCCCATATGCTGCGCTGCAAGGCTACATGAATGAAGCATTTACCAAATCAGGCCCACCACATTAAACAGAAAAACAATCTTTATTCATGGTAACTTATCAGTTTCAATTAATCAACCTCGACAATAGAAATTCTGATGTGTTCAAGCAACTTGAAAGCAATAGGTCATCTCCAGGGCAGCCATGTTGTGTCTTTGTGCCTATGGCTTCAAACAAAGCCCCATCCCCGAGAAATGTACATCCCCGCGCACATATGTGTGCCTAGATGTGTACAAACATCTCGGCACGCCGAGGGCTGCCGCGTTCCCTAACGGGACCTACGTAGAGTGTTTATCTTTTTGTCCTACCAAAAAGAAAAAAAAAAAAAAAGTAATTGTTTTCTAGTATTTTTTGAGCTCTGCGAGTTTAAACAAAAGAAAAGAAATTTCCATTGGATGACCATCCTTTCAGTTTCTCTGCTGCTATGTGAATAGCATTGTGCAAACCATTCCAATGGTATTGAAAAGGGGTAACCATTGGTTTGATTTGGTTACACGGTTTCGTAAAGAGCTCCCTCCCACTGCCTTAGGGTCTGTGAAAGGTCTGTGACCTGTTTAGAACTGCCAAGTGAAATGTCATGTCGCCCCTCCCAAATGGGAGTATCTGCATTCATTTGATCAGTATAAAAAATGATTGGGGATGGCGAGATCAGGGCTTTTGAATTGCAATTTATAGCAGTTTACAAAAATGCACATTGTTGGAAAAGAAAACATGGAAGTGTTTCGTTCTAAATTGCATTACCTGTGAAATGTCATTAGTCTTTTTAGGATATCGCGTCCTATTTTTTATGATCTCGGAGAGAGACTTAAATACCCCAAGTTCGGTGTTTGCAGGAGATAAGAGCGCACACTGTGCTGCCCACGGCTGGGCACCTTCCTTTCCTGAGCGGCTGCTGGAGGAGGACCTGCTCCTTCTCCAGCTCCTGCTCCTTCTCCAGGACCTTCCCCTTCTCCAGGAGCTTCTCCCTGGCGGTGCGGCGGTCCCCGAGGGCTCCTGGTCTCAGCACAGCCCCGCTGCTTTGCAGGAGGGCGGCCGGACCGTGCCGGGCTCAGCATCCTCCTGCCTCCCGTTGAGCGCTTTGACCGCCGCCTCCTTGTCCGCAGACGGCTGCAGTGAACGCTTTAATTTGTTGCTCTTGCAACTGCCTCCGCCGCCCCGCACCTTGAAAAACGAAGCAGGGGGGGAACGGTTACACTTAGTTTAAGCTATCCGCCCTTGAATTTGTCACCGCTCGCACGCCATTTACCCCGAGGGGCTGCGCCCTTTGTGCGCCCGCCGGCGAGCCCGGTGGCCGAGGGGCGGGCACGGCGCTGCCGAGGCGGCCGTCGGGGGGTCCCCGCCGGGCCCGTTCCCCACAATCTGCGCCTCGATCGGCCCCGCACCCCCGGCAGGACCCGGGCGGGTCGTCAGAAATGGGAAAGGGCCCGGAGTGAGGGGGGTCAGCGGTGGCGGCGGGCGGGCAGGACCCCACGCGGGGTCCCCAAACGGCGGGGGAATTTCCCCGGGTCTGCCCCGGCCCCTTCGGGTGTTTTTGGGTCGCCTCCCCCCTCGCCATCTCCCCCCAGCACCCGGCAGGGCAAAAGGTGGCTGCGCCCCCCCCCCGCCCTGCCCTCGGGGCCGCTGCGTCGCGGCCTCGGGCCTCGCCTGGCTCTCCCTGGAGGTCGCTTCCCCGGCCTTTGCTCTTTCCAGGAGCAAAACTTTTCTGGCCCGAAGACGAGACCTCGATAAAAGCTGCCCCCGCCTCGCTGGGAGCCTCCCGAGCAGCGCCGGCTGCAGGGGCAGCGTGTCCGTCCGTCCGTCTGCCCGTCCGTCCGTCTGTCCTCGGGCTGCTCTGGACCCCGCGGATGAGGGGAGCGGGGAGGTGTCGGAGCCGGTGCCGGGCTAAATACCGACCCTATTTCCACGGCCGTGTTTTGGGGGGCCTGCCTGAGACGCCCTTTGTAGCTGTCGCCCACGGCTGAAGCGTTCAAACCGGGCGGATAAATTATTAGAGGAGTAAAAGACCTGAACGGCTTAATTGGGAAAAGCAGTCCTGGTTCCAACCAATGTCCGTACAATTGCACACTGCAGTTCACCATTATTCGAGCTTCATCTACTATGCACTATGTACCACCGTCTCCAAAGGATTGTTGCCCTAGAAACTTGTTTTAAATCTCCAGCTATATATCAACACCTTGTTTTAGCAGTCCTTGGCTGAATTACAGTTACACAGTTTGGCGCTTCTTTCAAATTTCCTCCCATCAGTTTGGCCAAAGAAAGGAATTTTTCTCCTTTAGAAATGAATTGGCTTAATTAGTAAGTAGATTAATGGCAATTGCTGGTGAGTTGGTTTCCAGCAGAGTTTCACCAGAGAGGGTTAATCGGAGTCAGGTCTGGAATCTTTCCCAGAACTGGCTGCCAGCCATTTCCGTCAACCAATCACCCCATAAACAAACGCGCCATCCGCTGAAATAGAGCTGATTTCTTACTGTCACCCCGCTGCACTCATTGCCCCAAACAGCCGCCACCTCGCCGTGGGCTTGAAATGGCTCGCCCCGAACCCGGGGCTGCTCATTTCCACCTATTTCCCCCCAAAACTTGCAAGTGTCTCCCCGGCGAGGAAAGATTTGGTTGGGAGCATTGGCATCCCATAAACACGCAACCTGCTTTCAGCAGCCTCCGGCTGAGATTTTTCCCTTCCGAGTAGCCAGGAAAAAAAATCGAGGCAAACACAATTACCGTAACAGGGCAGTCCGAAACACTTTCCCAAAGCCACTGCCACAAACACCGGGCAGGCAAGAAAAACGTCGGCGGACACTTTGACATCTTTTTCAGCCTTTCCACTGATTTTTTTTTTTCTATACTGATAAAATGCATTCATACATCGACTCGCAGCTGCATTAGTCTTGCAAAAAAAAAAAAAAAATCCCTGCTGAGAAATGCATATAATAGGAAAAACAGATCGGCTGGACAGCAGTGTAATTAATGCCAGAAAGGGCTGAGGCCGGTTTCATAGTTTGTCTT